>NC_136252.1:33180000-33745000 GCF_053564925.1 Oryzias latipes | reverse complement strand
TTGGAAACCTTTTCTTTGCATTGGCTTTGGCGCTCAGAGCTTCATCCGACGTTCGTCTTCGTTCTCCATATCAAAAGTGATCTTTTTAGGCTGTGGTTTAATGAAAAACACTTGACTGTTTTGCCCACAAAAGGGATCTTTTCATAATGAAGGCGAGTGTCTGTGCGACGTCGTCTCGCAGCGTAATTGGAAAGCTTATTGTGACTCCAATCATGTTGGGCGACTGTGCAAGAAACAACGAGAACAAAAGCAGAAAAAGGTTCAAACTCTTTTGGAAGTGTCAAAAGAGAAAACTGGTATGACAACTTCAACAGAAGGTTTCTTATTTTTTCATACCTGGAAAAAAACATTTAAATTATTTAGACAAAATCGCATGACTTTAGTTGCGGCTCGTCTTTGTGCGTCTCAGCAGCATCAAGTGCTTTAGTCACAATACAATTTTCTAAAAAAAAGCACTAAAAGAAACAGATTTATTCTGACTTTAAATTGTACATTTGTGAGGTGATGTCAGCAAAGTCTAGGTAGATGCTAAAATGTTGTCAAACTTGATCCAATCTTTAATTAAGATAAAAGAATGTGAAAAATTACCCTGGTTTAACACTTTTTTTTTTAAACTGGAACAAACCATTATTCCTTTTCTTGTTAAGAGAACCCAAATTAATATTCAACAGTAGAGAAGCTAAAGATGCTAAATACTGTAAATCAAATTAATTACCTAAAAATTCAACTTTGGACTTTGAAGCTTTTTTGTTGATGAGGAGAAAACAGTTTGAGATTTCTCAAAAAAATGAAATACTGGAGCAGCCAGGCAGCAGACACCGACTGCTCCGACATCCAGATCTGTTTTTAACGGCAGTTTGAACTTTTGTTCTGTCAAAATGACAAAAACAGCAGAAGCCACAAAGCATAAATCCACTGAGGGCGAGTCTATGGTACCAACGTCTGTGTGGTGTGAAGGACGAGGACTGCAAAAAGAAAAAAAAATTAAAAAAACTTCAGGTCTCGTTTGTCCAGATTCTCTCATCAGAATAAAACAAACTCTTGTTGTTACAATAGCAGCTCCTTTGCTTTGCTGCTGTCTGAAATCAGCTGCTTGAATTAAAAAAATGTAAAAACATGACGAGTGCACAGTGTGAGTGGAGTGTGGATCAGCTGGTGCACCTCTGAAGATCAGATGTTCCCTACATGAAAGGCACAAAGCCTAAAAACCTCCTTTCTTCAGGTTTTGTACTGTAGTTTGCCCTCATTCACACTGTAGTGACCCACAACAGAGGTCACTTGCAAGCAAACAGAAGCTCTTGTTTAGTGGATGTTTGAAAGGCCTAAACAGCATGGTACTCCCCAAAAAGATTGGTGTGCTCCAAATAGAATGGAATGCTTTAATAAGGATGGTACGTCCCAAAAAGGTGATTGAACTTTTGGATTGTTTTAACTCATAACTGGGATTTATTGTTGTTACAAACAATAAAAAAGTATTTCTAGAAGTTGCTAAAAGTTCACCAAAATGTTGAGTTTATTTCATGATTTAATGATATTATTGTGAATTGGCGTATAAGCCTGGGTTAATGTTCTGGGATCGATTAGTCATGACTTCACCCCCCACCAGGGGGGTAGTCCCCTCTGGTCCTCCTTATTGCAATAAACAACCTCAAGAGGAAAACCAGGAACCAGTTGGAGGCGCTCATCAGATGACCACTCTGGGATGCTTTAGCATTTTTGGTCAACACCCTAAAGAGGGAGGGGTCTGCAGGTCGGCGGCCATGTTCAACTCAGTTCTCTGAAACCTGGAATGAGCTGAACACGAGGAGAAGCAAAGCGCCGAAACGTGGGATGGGCCTTAGACACCTGTCGACAGGTGAAGAAGTCTCTCTGACAGTCACAACAAGGTTTTAGGCCAAAGGTACCTTCATTTTGTTTTTAACTTGTCCTGTCCAACAAGCAGATCAGAGCTGAGGGCCTCTTGTGTTGGACAGATTTTACTGATACAAAAGGGGTTTATGGATCTTCAGACCCCCCACCCCAGAGCAAGGGGCAGACAGAGCAGCAGCCCGGCCGATACGGGTCTCTGAGAGCCCCACCGTCAGACAAAGATCCGGGAGCAGCAACCCTCACGCGCAACGGACCGCCCCCCATGGAGAGCGTGGAGCTGGAGGCCCCGCCAGGGCAGGGTCCCGTCCCACCACAAGGCGGTACGGGCCTATACCCAATACCCCGACCCCTCGAGACGCACGCCACCGCCCAGAAAAAAGACACGCCCCCACCCCCAGAGGCAGGCATGGACAACCCATGGCTGACCCGCACTGCACACCCTTGCAACCTGTCCGCCAGCCCCACCGGGGAAGCCGCAGAAACCGACCGCCTGACTGGGAAGGTGGACACAGGCCACCAGCGGAGCCCCCAGACGGGGTCAGGGGGCAGGGAGCCTGAGAACCAGACGATGAAAGATCAAATTTACAAAATGTAACTCACAAATTCAAATTCAAAAATCGTAATTTCAGTTTAGTAAAAAAAAAAAAAAAACGTTGTTAGAACTTGGTTGAAATATTTAATTATTTATTACTTTTGACAGATTCGTTATTTCTTTGTCGTTGTGAGTTTTTCTATCTCTGTCTTTGTGTTACAGTTTGGCGCAGCTTTTCTCTCATCTTCTTCACTGAATTTAGTTTTGCAACAGATATCAGAAACGCAGAGTCTGCATCTTTAACAATGACCAAAGATGCTTTCCTGTGTCTTTACCTAAAAAAAAAAGAACAGAAACAAATAAAAAAATAAAATAAAACAGCAAAGATCCTGGGAATCTGCAGCTTCGGCGGTTTCTGGAGATCCAAAAGGTGCACCACGTCAGAAAAAAGCAGCTGAAAGTTTGGCCTTAAACTCTGAGACTAATCAGGACAAAAAGGCGGATCACAAGGTTTTCCAGCACAAAGAGCGATGGTGGACAGACCAACGTCGATGCTCTTTTCTAGCTATCAGGAAATGGAAAAGACTTTCTTTTTCTCCAGAAATCAAGCATTAATTAGCAATAAACAAATTTTGCACACCGTCTAATTGGCATCGCATTTGTCAAGATACAGTTAAAGAGACGGCTTAATTAATTAAACATGAAATCGCACCTTCCATGAGTGTTTGAGAGTACAGATGTAATGGTGGAGGTTTTTTTTTTTTTTTCTTATCCTCCATAAACCGACACCTCCACCCCACTCTCTATCAAAAACCGCAGCAATAGATCTGATAGGATTTGTTCTCTTTATCCCTTTAATTAGCACCTCCCTCCTGTCCCCTTTGCAAATGAGGGTTAGGTGAGGAGGTTCGGGATTTGATGACTTAAAATGCACACAGCTAACGAGTTATTCATACTCCGCACAGCTGTTATGGCAATTTAACAGCTTCCTCCCAGTTCTCTTGATGCTTGCTTGTCAAGGATGGAGCGGTGGCAGGAGGCCTCTCAACTGCTCCATTATCCTGGCGGAGATGCTCTCCGGATCAGAAAATAGTCACAATTACACCTGAAGCTGGAGGCGGCTTCTCAGACGTCGATCTTCCCTGGACTTGATGACAAATTCTGCAGAGTTCAGCCCGACGCCGAATAGAATCGGAATTCCCGGGACTTCGGAAACAATCCAAAGTTCTTCCCATTTCTATTCAGTGTCTCCTGCAAACAAGCTTGATGGACCTTTTGGGAGATACTCGTACTGTCGGCATTTCACTGGTCACTATTGTCATCGTTCACCAATCAGGGAACATCCCACAAAAAGGCTCATGGGTAACATCTCAGACTCTACAGGCCTCAGATCAGAAAAGTCCCCTTAAAGAGAACACGTTTCAAAGAGATTGTTGTTTATATGACAGAATGATACAGTCTTTACTCATGTCTGAATAATAAATATCTCAAACATATACCAATAAAAACAAGGCAGTGAATTCTCTTATTTGACACACAGAACTAAGTTTTTCGATAAATCGGCTTAAATATCTTAGAGGATTTTAATCGGCCAGAAGTCTTCTGAAAAAAATGGAGTTTGTATCGATTCTGCTTTTTCAATCACATTACTCTGGATTGAATACTGGATTCTGATTGGCTGCAGGGTGGGGATCAAGTAAGGGTTAATGGCCGACGAAGTATGCATTATCATTTTTTAACGCACGCCGTGGAAGCCTGAACCGTCCGACGCGAAGGTTGCTTCCGCGAAGTGCATTAAAAAAAGTGATAATGCATACTTCGTCGGCCATTAACCCGCTTTTACCATGGTGACTTACAAAAGCAATAAATAGAAATAGTTTTTAGTCCTTAATTCTGTTTTTTTTTTCCAATTTGGATCGCTTTTCTCACAAAAAGTCTCACAGCGTCGTGCCGCACCACCTCTGCAGTCAAGACTCGGCGATATAAAGCGATATATATACACTGATCTTTCCAATGGGTTAAATAAAGCATCAGTTCAGAGAGAAAGTTCACCTCTTTCCGCTTGTTTTTGCCCAGATGATGAAGCAAAAGGTTGTTTTAAAGAAGCCGGAGCAGTGATACAAAACATTTAAGCTAGGTGACCGGAACTTCTTTCTTTATCACTGTGGTTTATCAATTTTTAATGTACACCCTGCAGCCAATCAGAATCGAGTATTCACCCAGACCATGGTATAATAAATGATAATGAACTCCTAAAAAAGAAGTTCCGGTCACATATGCTCTACAGTATTTTACAGCGCTGGCCTAAACGGCAGTTAGTGTTCCAATTCTTAATATAAAAAAAAACACAACAACGGTTGTCATACCTTATTCCACAGTTTGATAAAATAGCAAGAGAGTAGAAAAGACGAGGGATTCTATAGTTTAGATAGATATATATAAACCAGGTTTGCATTAACCTGATCGGTGAAGTTTAACACCCTTGAAGACTGATAAAGAGGGAAAAGAATCTAAGGAGGAGGAGGAGGAATTGAGCTATTGCTGACTATTATGGCTGTTTTTTTTTTTTTTAAACCATCATCTGGACAAAACCTAGCGGTGAGAGGTGAACTTTCCCTCAAAACTGATGCTTTGGACCACTTAACGTGACGTTTAGCACATAAACCACTTTCCTCCGCTGCAGCAGAGCGAGGTCGGTGCAGGCTCAGTAGCTGTTACCATGACAACACCTCACACAAGCAGGCCATTTCTTGTGATAATTGATCTAAATGTCATGAACAACAAGATTAAAGTATTAATAATTGATCTAATATTTATCTATTTTGGAAGTGACCATAGTTTAAGCGGGATAATCCATTATCAGAAATGCATGGACTACGCGGAATCAACCTTCCTCTCATTCCACCGGCCCTCAATAAACTCAATAATATGCGGCTTCCAGAACTTTCTGAACGCCTTGAGTAGGAGTTCTCTGAATTGTGATTGGCTAAACTGTGTTATCCGTTAGACCTTTCTGCGAATCTTCACGTTGCCCAGTTCACGTCTCTGCGTCCTCCACTAATGTCTGACTAAGGACTCCTCAGCAGGCATCCTCACATAAATACACTTTAAATCCCCCCCCCATTCGTCTGGGTTTCTGTGCATCATGAAAATAACGGCTCCTATTTCTGAATTGTCATTTGATATTAAAATTAAAAAAAAGTTAAAAAAGAAATAAAGGTTCAAGACGAGGCTTCAAAAAGGACAAGGTTTCAACCAAAGTTTACACAAATGCAGAAATAAACTGTGACAAAAAAGGTACAAAACAAGTCAATGCATTGTTATTGGATCAAAGTACATTTAAAACCACCTTATTAGAGGCTTGGAGACACTTAAAATGACATTGTGACCCATCAGAGGCCTCAGAGAAGGAATCAGGATGACGGTCATCAAGTCTGTTTCCTTTGGAATCTAAGAAATCTCGCATATTTAGTGGGAGTGAGGGTGCGGGGAGGGGGGGTTGCTTTGGAACTTAAAGTTTGTATATTCTTAACAAAAAAACCCAGCCTCAAACAATCACAACACTGACAAACACCGACCTGCATCCAGAGGACGAGAGAAGACAGCGGTCCTGGAAGCTGGATATTCTGCTCAGCAGCTTCACAAACACAGCTAGCAGGCCTCAGTCCTGCCTGTGAAGCTCCGTCTGCTAAACGTTTCCATCACCTGTTGGATTTGTGACGTCACTGAAGGTCATTTCTTCTGCTTCATCCCGACCGGACTCTTCTTCAAACGGCCTCCTCTCCCTGTTTTCCACAGAATTCTCTACAGCAGCTGCAGCCATTTTCTGATTCACCTGCTTTAGGCTCCTCCCCCACCTTTAACACCTCCATGCCTGACCAGGTAAACAGCTGATGCTGCCCCAAAGCCCCTCCAGAACCTCCGCTGGGTGGACCTCAGCTTTGCTTCTGCTGCCGGCTCAGACTTTTTCCCTCTTTGGTCTCCAGATTTGATGTCTGGACTCTGGAATCACCAGCGTGTTCTGAACAGAACCACTGACGCTCCAACATGTCAACATGATGAGGAGCTGGTAGCCATCTTCCTTCAGAGCATCTGTTGACCTGATGACAGAAAATACATTTTAACATCTAAAAAGAACCTGCTAATGATGACACATTTCTCTTATGAATGTTCAAATTTGACACAATTATTTGGATTATATTGTGATGTATATCGTCATTACCTGATATGAAAAAAACTGTATTGTGATATAAAGAAATTCTACATCTTCCCCCCTTTTCTTTTCCGTCCGGTCCAACACAGCAATGTTGCAAATATAATTAAGATGAATAAAGTTTGGCCTAAATGATTAAAGGGGTTTATTCAAATATACCTCTGGTGTGTCAGAAGATTCATTCATCTTCTAAACCCGTTTTGTCCCTTTCGGGGTCACGGGGCTGCTGGAGCCTATCCCGGCCACTTGTGGGCGAAGGCGGGGGACACCCTGGACAGGTCGCCAGTCTGTCGCAGGTCAGAAGACTCCAAACCCCCTATTGTAAAAGTAAAATCTGTCCTTTCAGTTCTCATCTGTTTGCTCAGCTGTTGGACAGAAAAAATTCTACATCGCCCAGCCCTACGGATAGCAATTGGCGTCTTGGTACCAACTGGCGGCCGTGGGCGCAGCACAGCGGGCGCCACCAGAGTTCCCACAGCGACACAGACCATCAAAGGTTGCGCACGTCATGTAGAATTGTTGGATCCACAGCTCCTCTGGAAAATCACCAACCACCATTTCCCACAATGACTTCAGACGTAGCCCCTCCCACGTGTGAGGGGCTCGCCGCTTCACGGCCTGAAGAAGACGCCGACGTCTCCTTTGAAGTTTGATGTCATCCTCAGAAATGACATGGAGGTCATAAAGGTAGAGGCGAGTGAAGAAAGGCCCACCTGACCGCGTTGGAGCTGCTTCTATGAGCACATTTCTATGCGACTTGCATTCCGTTCTCCATCTGTCTTTGTGCAAATATGATGAGAGGAAGGAAACGCCAGGACGGCGTTTCTGCTCTTCAGCCGGCAACGATGCAACCAACCAAGACGTGGAAACGTCTGCATCGCTGCCGGGAGGTCAGTCTGACGCGGATGATCCATGAGAGGTGAGAAGATCTGGACGCTTCTGCAGACCCCGCGGCGGTGTGGTCTGTGGTCATCCAGCCGCTTTTGTTCTGAAAAGAGCCGGTTCAGAACTGGAGAATGGGTTCGAGTGCTGCTTCAGAAAACAAGAGGCCACTTCAGCTAAACTCATCGGAAACAAACAACAGGCAGCAGAGAAAGAGGGGCAGATTGTTGCAAAACTGTACTTTTGAAATATGCCTTTGCATGGAATAAAGCAGCAACGCAGTATTTTATCACACAAAGGTACACGTTAAACACAAAGAAACAGTAGCTGAGCAGACGGAGGGACGGCTTTAAGTCTTTAACCCTTGTGCTATCTTAGATGACCCCCCCCACCCTTCCATTGACGTGTTCCCCCTACCATGACAAAGGTGGATAAAGGTGGAAAGATTTCATGTAATCCATGGACACCAGTGAAGATCACAAATCATTGAAGAAAAAAGGTTCAGAGCACTGTCTAGTGGGTCTAGATGACCCAACTCCCAATGTTAAAGTGCCTAGGACAGCACAAGGGTTACAGCCTGAGCCAGAGTTTCTGTTCTATTCTAACTAAAAATCCAAACTCAAAGAAAAGCAGTTTCACTTAAATAACACAATCTAGAATTTACAAAAAAAATCAGATCAAGACAAAGGAATTAGACACTCACAAATCACAGATGTAGAGAGGGGATATTACTCTACTCGCTTTCTCACAGCAGCCTCCAACAGGTTGGAAAAAGAAAATACCTAAGGCATGCTGTAGTGACGCCATAGCAAGAACCCAAAAGGTGGACGTCAGAAACCACAAACAAGACTGTCCCATGATGACCAAATGGGTTAAAAGCCTGTTCGGTCTCTCACAAAGATCCTAAATGAGCACCTTTGTTAAAAAATGTTTCCTTTTGGTATCTTTCTTTGGTGACCAGTTTATGACATGATTGGAGAGGAAATGTGGGGAAATATGGTGTTTTTGCCCCAGAATATAAACACCCGTGATGGAAAAGAAGCGTTTTGAGGGGAAAGCTGATGCTCCCCGAACAAGTACTAAGGCCAAAGTGAGTTAGTCCAGTTGGAGGGGGGGGGTCCCTGCTGAGCTGAGTTTCTATTGCTGATACAATCAATGTTAAACAGACGATTCACGGTGACCAGGTAAATAGTCGTAGAGTCACAGCACACCAAAGAGCCTGTGCTGTTTAGGTGTTGCTGGCAAGATCTCTGGTGTTAAAGGGCTAGATTCGAGCGTGTCCAAAGTCCGGTTTGTGGGGCAAATGCAACCTGCATTCTATTCCCTCCGCCCCCAAGGAGAGATGGCAACCCAGCGATTCACGTTATTCATTTGTGTTTCTTTAAACCTAGAAGAGAAAAAAAGAGAATAAATGAGGTCCTGTGTGCAACGGAAAGACAGAAACAGCCGAGGAGACGTTTGTGTCTCAGCGTCCCACAGACATTTTCCATCATTACGATCACCTTTGTGGGGTTTCTGCTGCATTTCCTGTTCGATTTACTGCGCAGTCCCAGGGGCTGATGGGTAAACACAGAGGGCCTCTTCTCAGCGCGGCGCTCCCGGTAAACACACCAGAAGGGCTGCCCGGGAATCGCACGAGAGTCTCAATGAGATGATGAAATAAACTAAATGATCCTTCAAAAAAAGCATGTTTTTAAAATTAAAAAAAGATAATTTTAAAGCACAATTATAAGAGTGAGAGCTTTTTGAGCCAAAGCAATTCCAAATAATGCAGCATATGTAGTGTATGGTATGCTGGTATGAGGCTGCTTTACTGGTTTTCCTTGGTGGTTGTGTTGAACATCACAGCTTCCCTGCAGATGGCAACAAAAGAGGGACAAAAACCCCGACAGTCTGGGAGCCAATGCAGTTGAAGTTTTTTAAAGCGGATGAAATAACATTTACATGTTGACCGAAACGCCGCGCTTTACATGGAGAAAATCCAAAAATCCTCAGACAGAACTTAAAAAAATTAAGAAATGAAACAAAAAAAAGGTCAAATAAATCAAAATTCCCAACAAAAAGGTTAAACTAGAAACTTGAGAAGTTAAAAACCATGCAGTCACGCTCACATTAGGAAAATTCTACGATTTTAACACTATGTTACCACAGGTGTCAGTTTTTAATTTAAAAACAGAAACTTAAAAAAAGGGGATTTTTTTCTTTTGAAAATGTGAGCAAAAAGCTGAAAACATAAAGCTTACATAATAATCTAAAAACACAAAAGTAAAAATGCATTGTTCTTCTGTTGCTTGATTTGTGTTGCATGTTGTGCGCTGCTGACCGCTGGAAAACTTTTTAATTAATTAATACAAATATTTGAAATATCCTGATAATAAAACGATACACAGATCTGTGATTCCAGAGATGTTGTGTTTCGTACTTTATTTCAAATCCAACTCCAGGTAAAATATTACTTGTAGAAAAATCAGAAAATCTGCACATTTTAAATCTAATTTCCAGTTTGGGTTCATAGCAGAACCTTTTTTCTAACAAAATGTTACCTTTGTGCATTTTTTTACGGGACAAATGCATAACTTTATGAAACAGAGCTTCCATCTGTTTGGAGCTTTTTTCTGCACTTTTCAGCATCAGATTAAGAAGATTTTCAGGCAATTAGTTAAGCATTTTCTGTTTTTTTGGCTAAATAATAATATTAATATATAAAATTTATGGACTAAAGTGATGATGAAACAGACGCTTTGTCTTTTTCTGTGATCAACAGAAACTCCAACAGCTCGTCCGCACACGCCTTCAAATCACCTGTGAGGAGCTGATGCTGGCTTTGATTGACGTCTGCAGCGGCGTTCTCCAGCGGTTCTGCAGCGGTTCTCCGGGGTTTGTGCTCAGTGGAGCGTGCACGGCTCACCGCCTTCAAACAGCACAGATGTGCATCTTTAGGACTCCCAGAAGCTGCTGCTTTTCATCAGAGCAACACCACTCAGCAAAAAGAGCTGCAACAGTTCTGATCCGACTGAAAGAAACATTTGAAACATGTCTAGGAAACCATGTGCTTGATGCCTCATATTTATCATTATTTACTGGTTTGAACTATTTGAACACATATGAATTGTATAAACGACAAATGTATTCAGCAGCAAATCATTTGAATTTCCTGTGTTCAGTGACTGGATGATGCACTTTTTAATGTATTTTATGTACATTTTTTACTATGGGTTGTGTGAGGGCGTTGCAAAGACCAGCAAGCGCTTTCACTTCTATTCTAATTCTATTCTATTCTATCGATGACGCATTCTTCTGGTTTGTTAACTCTCTGCACCACATTCCACACAAAGAACAAATATTTGTCATTTTATAAAATATCTGATTGCACTTTTCTTTAAAAACAAACTATTTTCTTTTTTCCTCGTTTATCAGGTAATTTTGAACAAAACTATTTTGACTTTTCTTCAATTTTGTCTTTTAAAGAAACCCTTGACTCCTTAAAAAAATGGACTTTAATCTTTAATTTGGCATCAAAAGTTGAGAACCTCATAAAATTTTAACTCCTGAACATTTTATGGATTTATTATACTAAATGTTTTAACCATATTTTTTTAACTGATAGATTTTAATATGGAGTCTTTTTATAGCTTTATTCTTTTCATTGTTTATTGTTTTGAGTGTGATCAGCTGGCCGCTTTTTATGTTCCTTCAGGATCGATAAAGCTTTCGTTCTATTCTATTCTATTCTATCATTGCTCTTTTTTACTGACACATTTTTAACTTAAACCTCTTTTTAAATCAACTGAAAGTGAATTCTTTCCTTAACCATCATGACAGAATTTCAATCATCAGGGGGATGAATAAATGATTTCACTTTTTGTTTTTTTTCTTCCTTTTGTTATATATTTTTATTACATTTTAAACTTATGTCCCACTTGGGAGAAAAAAAAAATTATATGCTTAACTTTAACTTAGAGAACAAACTTAACTTATTTAAAAAAAGCCACTCAGGAGAATTTCTTCCTCTCATTTATTGTTGTTATTGATTCAGCTTTTAGGATAAAAATGACGTTTTATCTGCAACAGCTTAACATTATTTTTTTACTAATAGAAATTGAGCCGCTTTAACAAACGTGTGAATGTCCGATTATTGTCAGTAGATTTTTTACAGCATTAATGTTTGTTTTTGACAAATCTAAGACACCATTTCATTAAACATAGTTCCGTTTCTTTTTGATTTAAAATATTGTTTGAAGTTACCGTATTTACCTGGTTTTTTTAGTACATCGTTTTGCTTTAGCACCATTATCAGAATCCACTGCATTTCTAAAGCCGACTTTTTGAAACCGTTTTCCCTCCCAGCTTTGCTTTTTTCACTAAATGCGGTTTCAGATTGTTCCGGTCCAGATTTTACCGACTGAATAAATTTATTTAGTATTTTATTTTAAATAATTCAAAGATTTTAGCAAACTTGATAACGTTTTAAAGTTAGTTCTTTGCTCTTATTCATGTATTTAAACACATATAGCCGTTTTCATTGACATTTTGGAGCTATAAATAACATTTGTAGTTTTTTTTAGCACTGCTGACCAACAGTTTCTGTTTATGGCGCTTCCTCCCGTCCCGTCGGTCGCTGGCAGCCGCCAGAAACCGCTCGGGAATCCAAAAAGAAAGGAGAAACAATGATGCTAAACGGTGCCTCTTTATTTTTTCATGTGCATCATTTTTCTTTCAGATAGAAAAAAAATGTTTTTATTTTTTGCAAACACACAAAGTTACAGTCTGGATTTTTATTCATAAAAAAAAAACAGAAAAGAGAACATCGAGGGAGCGCTGGCACATTTCTGGAGGTGAGAGAAACATCCTGAAGGTGCGCACACACCTGCCCCCCTCTGGGGTTCACCCCCGCGCCGGCACACCTGTGCTGCTCCAGGTGGTCACGCCTCGCCTCCGTTCACCTCAGGCTTCCACAGGTGCTGCAGGTACAGTCCGTCTGAGAGGAAGAGGCGCCGAATCCAAACCCAGAGAGTATATTTACAGGAAGGAGGGATGATGATGGGATATTTACAGCTTTACAAACGGTGACCTCAGCCGGGTTCCAGACAGATCCACTCGCCTTTGATCTCCACTACGACCCGTGTGGGAGTGACGGAGTCCGGTGGAGTTAATGCCACAAACGGAAGGAAAAAAACAACAGTTTCAGTGCGTCATTAACCACCGATGACCCCTTCTGATTGGATTTGTTTGTTTTTTGTTGAACTCCTAAAAAAACAAAGACTTTTTGTACAGGAGATCGATGACCAAAGGAAGACACATCGCAGACATCGATTTTCACACAGATTGCATATGTTTTTCTCTCTAAGGTGTCCTATAGGTTAATCGTTTCACCTAAGCTTATTTGCATGATAGTAAAAATTGCATACGACATCGATCGTGAAGCTTGTAGCATAAGCCGCTCGACACACAGCACTTTAGAGGCGATCTTTAAAGCACATTTCTTCTTCTTAAAACGTTTAAGACACTTTTCGTTTTTTGCCGCCCATCCGTTTATAAATAGAAAACAAGTTGGCGGAATTAAAAAAATAAAATAAAAACAGAAAAAAAAAAGAGAAAGCGCCAAGTGAGGAACGTCATAAATCAAGTTTTTTTTTTACGTTAAAAACTGCAAATAAATAATGTCAGACAACAAAAACATCACATTTCTGACTGTGTGGCATTTCAGAGTTACAGTGACCGAGGTTTTGCAAAATAATCTAACGTCGGCAGTGCCGTATAGTACAAGGCATTTGTTGGCATAGTTTCTTTAAGAATGTCTTTTTTTAACAGTTACAATATAATGTCTATATATGTATTTATATATATTTATATTTCTTCCCTAATAAATAAGCGACTGAGGCTGAAGTGACCATAATCCCAGCATGCTCCTCTGCCAGCAGGCTCCAGACGCGACACCTCAGGATTAAGGCCTCGACAACTGCTTGGTCCTTGATCTCATTTGCCTTTTTTTTGCCAAATAAGGAAAAAACCAAAAAAACCTTCCAGTTAATTGTCACCAACACCTTTTAAAGTCCTGCAAACTCCAGGAGAACTTCTCCTTTCAGAACCCGGTCAGTAGCTCAGTCAGTGTAAAACAAACATCGAGTGCAGTCGGCAAATATTCACGGCAACATACTCAGATTACTGGTTTTTGTGCAGATTACGTAAATGATGCGTCAGTCTTTACAGTCAATAATACAACTTTTACAAAATCCGAAAAGTAGTTCTCGTTTCGCTGAACCCGACACGGATTTTCCAGTGTGACAACTCGCCTGTCAGTTTCTGGAGCGCTCCTCTGGCGGAGGACGCGCTCGTCTTCGTGGGCCGAGCGTGGCGCCTCGTTCGGCGCAGGTGCCAGTCTCTGTGTGCAGATGAGTTTTTTTGGCTGGTGGGCGGGGTCTACTCCTTGACCTCGGCCTCGGCGGCGCGGCTCAGCTGTTCCTCGATCTTGATGGAGAAGATGGTGCTGTTGGTCTGCGTGCTCTCGTCCAGCTCCTTCAGCAGCTCGCCGCTCTCCCTGAAGTCCGTCAGCTCCTCGTCGAAGGCGGGGCTGCTGCTGCTGCTGCCGCTGCCGTTTGTGTTGTTGTTGTTGACTGTGGCGCTGTTGTTGTTGTTGTTGTTGCTGGTCTCCTTGGGCAGCTTGGCTGGATGATTGACGTAAAAGCGCTGGCTCTGGAAGAACTTGATGATGGTGAGCTTGGGCAGGTCCAGCTGGGCGGACAGGGTGTGGACCGCCTCCTCGTCAGGGTACAGCCCCACGTCCTGGATGAAGCTCTGCAGGATCCCCAGAGCCTCCAAGGAGATCTTCCCCCCGCTGGTGCGCGACTTGATGCTCCCTCCTCGGCTGCCCTCGTCCTCCGTCTCAGCCGGGGAGGCTGTGGAGGGCTGACGGGGCGGCAGGCGGGGGCCCGGGGTGGCCTGCTGCAGCTGCTGCAAAGGCTGCTGGGACAGCAGAGGCTGGGATGGGTGGAGGGACAGAGAGGGCTGGTGCTGCTGAGTCTGAGTGGGCTGAGTCTGCGGGGGGAGACGGAGGGGAACGGTATCAGTGAACACTTATTACCACCTTAATGAGGCCTTCGACTCAAATCAAATGAGCTGCGAGCAGAAATGCGCCTGCAGTGTGTTCAACAAGCACTTGGCTGCAGGAATCGAACGTGTCGTGGAGCAATCACTCCAGCAGAAAACGCCCCTCCTTCTTAGAGGAGGAAGCAGAGGCGCTGGAAGACGAGACCACAGGCGCAGTTCCCACGCCGAAGCCCAGGCTGATTAACCGCAATGCGACTGACGGATAAAACCGGTTGACTGTATCCGAGTACTGGAATCTAGCCACAGGGGTTGCAAGCCAGTAACTTCTGTGCCGGTCCCAAGCCCGGATAAATAGAGAGGGTTGCGTCAGGAAGGGCATCCGGCGTAAAAAATTGCCAAAATAACCATGCGAATCATCCACAACACTTTAGACATACCGGATCGGTCGAGGCCCGGGTTAACAACGACCGCCACCGATGCTGTTAACCTACAGGGTGTCGGTGGAAATTTGACTGCTGTTGGTGGAAGAAAGAGGGGAGGCAGAAGGGTCCGTGGCCAGAGAGAGAAGGGAAAAGGCAGGAACATAGGTTTGAGAATAGGGACTCTTAACGTTGGCACAATGACAGGGAAAGGCAGAGAGCTGGCAGACATGATGGAGAGAAGGAAGGTAGATGTACTGTGTGTGCAGGAGACAAGGTGGAAGGGCAGCAAGGCACGTAGTATTGGAGGAGGATACAAACTGTTCTATCATGGTGTTGATAGGAAGAGAAACGGGGTAGGTGTGATTCTGAAGGGGGAGTTTGTAAACAGTGTTCTAGAGGTGAAAAGAGTCTCAGACAGGATGATGAGCCTAAAGTTAGAAATTGAAGGGGTGATGGTGAATGTAGTCAGTGGGTATGCGCCACAGGTTGGCTGTGAGTTAGAAGTGAAGGAGAGATTCTGGAGTGAGTTGGATGAGGTCATAGAGAGTTTCCCCAGAGGAGAGAGAGTTGTTATTGGAGCAGACTTTGATGGGCATGTTGGTGAGGGCAATAGAGGTGATGAGGAGGTGATGGGCAGGTTTGGTGTGAAGGAAAGGAATCTGGAGGGACAGATGGTGGTGGACTTTGCGAAGAGGATGGAAATGGCTGTAGTCAACACTTACTTCCAGAAGAGAGAGGAACATAGAGTGACATACAGAAGTGGAGGTAGGAGTACTCAGGTGGACTACATCCTATGTAGACGAGGTCATTTGAGAGAGGTTAATGACTGCAAAGTGGTGGTAGGAGAGAGTGTAGCCAGACAGCACCGCATGGTGGTGTGTAAGATGACTCTGGAGGTCAGGAAGAAGAAGAGAGGGAAAACAGAAAAGAAGACCAAGTGGTGGAAGCTACAGAATGAAGAAACTTGTGAAGAATTTAGGCAGAAGTTGAGGCAGGTCCTGGGTGGTCAGGATGAGCTTCCAGAGGACTGGGAAACTACAGCAGAGATTATCAGGGAAACAGGTAGGAAGGTGCTAGGTGTGTCATCTGGAAAGAGGAAAGACGGTAAAGAGACTTGGTGGTGGAATGAGGAAGTACAGGAATGCGTCCAGAGGAAGAGGTTGGCTAAAAGGAAGTGGGATGTAGAAAGGACTGAGGAAGGTAGACAGGAGTACAAGGAAGCGCAGCGTAGAGTGAAGAGAGAGGTGGCAAAGGCCAAACAGAAAGCTTACGATGAGCTATATGACAGGTTAGACACAAAGGAAGGAGAGAAGGACTTGTACAGGCTAGCCAGACAGAGAGACAGAGATGGGAAGGACGTGCAACAGATAAGGGTGATTAAGGACAGAGATGGAAAGGTGCTAACAACCCAGGAGAGTGTACAGAAAAGATGGAAGGAGTATTTTGAGGAGCTGATGAACGAGGAAAATGACAGGGAAAGAAGGGAGGAAGATGTGGTTGTTGTGGAGCAGGAAGTAGCAGAGATTGGAAAGGATGAGGTTAGGAAGGCTCTGAAAAGGATGAAGAGCGGAAAGGCCGTTGGTCCTGATGACGTACCTGTGGAGGTATGGAAGTGCCTAGGAGAGACAGCAGTGGAATTTCTAACAAGGTTGTTCAATAGGATTTTAGAGAGTGAGAAGATGCCTGAGGAATGGAGGAGAAGCGTTCTGGTCCCAATCTTTAAGAACAAGGGTGACACGCAGAACTGCAGCAACTATAGAGGAATAAAGTTGATGAGCCACACAATGAAGCTGTGGGAAAGAGTAGTGGAAGCCAGGCTTAGGAAGAAGGTGGAGATTTGTGAGCAGCAGTATGGTTTCATGCCCCGTAAGAGCACCACTGATGCCATTTTTGCTTTGAGAATGTTGATGGAAAAGTACAGAGAAGGTCAGAAGGAGCTGCATTGTGTGTTCGTAGATTTAGAGAAGGCGTATGACAGGGTGCCGAGGGAGGAGCTGTGGTACTGTATGAGGTCGTCTGGAGTGGCAGAAAAGTATGTCAGAGTAGTTCAGGACATGTATGAGAGAAGTATGACGGTGGTGAGATGTGCTGTAGGTCAGACAGAGGAGTTCAAGGTGGAGGTGGGACTACACCAAGGATCAGCTTTGAGTCCTTTTTTGTTTGCTATGCTGATGGACAGGCTGACAGACGAGGTAAGACAGGAATCTCCCTGGACAATGATGTTTGCGGATGACATTGTAATTTGCAGTGAGAGTAGAGAGCAGGTGGAGGAACAGCTAGAGAGGTGGAGGTTTGCTCTGGAAAGAAGAGGTATGAAGGTCAGTCGTAGTAAGACAGAATACATGTGTCTGAACGAGAGGGATCAAGGTAGAAGCGTTAGGTTACAGGGGACTGAGGTGAAGAAGGTGCAGGAGTTTAAGTACTTGGGGTCAACAGTTCAGTGTGATGGGGATTGTGGAAAAGAGGTGAAGAGGCGAGTGCAGGCAGGTTGGAGCGGTTGGAGGAAAGTGTCAGGAGTGTTGTGTGACAGAAGAGTGCCAGCAAGACTCAAAGGAAAGGTGTACAAGACAGTGGTGAGACCAGCTCTGCTCTATGGGTTAGAGACGGTAGCAGTGAGACAGAGACAAGAGGCTGAGATGGAGGTAGCGGAGATGAAGATGTTGAGGTTCTCCTTAGGAGTGACCAGGTTAGACAGGATAAGGAACGAGTACATCAGAGGGACGGCTCATGTTGCCTGTGTCAGCGACAAAGTCAGAGAAGCCAGACTGAGATGGTTTGGACATGTTCAGAGGAGGGATAGTGGATATATTGGTAGAAGGATGTTGGAGATGGAGCTGCCTGGCAGGAGGGCAAGAGGACGGCCAAAGAGGAGATACATGGATGTCTTAACAGAGGACATGAAGTTGGCTAATGTTAGGGTAGAAGATGTCCATGATAGAGTGAGGTGGAAAAGGATGATTCGCTGTGGCGACCCCTGATGGGAAAAGCCGAAAGAGAAAGAAGGAGACTGTATCCGAGTACTGGACTGAGTGACCCCTCCCCCAGGAGAAATGCCCAGCTGTCAGTCATTCTTTTGGTCAGAAGAACCGTTCTGGCTCCGATAACTTCTTTAACATCTTGATAATTCCAGTTTATTTTTCATACTATTTCCTCAATTCAAGTTAGAAACCGACCAATCAGATGCCTCATTAAAAATGGGACGAGCCAGATGCCCCCCTCTCACGTCCATAAGTGGTTTGCGTAGTGGTAGGGGTGTGGCCTTCCAACAAGCTCACTCTTGATTGGTGAGAGCGGTTGCCATAGAAACACCAATTCAGACCAATTTGGGCCAATCAACGTTTGCGTACGACGTCGGGCGCCGACACAGCAGCGTCCGCCGCTCGCAAAAGCGGCGACTGAATTGGCTCGCTTTGTAGGAGGTCATCGGTTTTCTGTGAGACGTCACTCGATCGGGTTTGAATAGAAAGTCTACGTGTTATCAGTGAAGCTTTGACCCCTAACTGGTTTTTGGATTGAACGGGTCCGTGGACGGTCTTTGAGAGGAGCGTCCGAAGAAGAACTCAGGTGTGTCTCACAGTTCCCCTTGAGGCTCGTACGGTGCCCCTCATAGGACGTCAGCGGTGCGGTAAGTGTATTTGTGAAGTATCTTTAACGCCAATGGAAGTTGTGACGTACGGGCAATGCCGTCATACGGTGAGCAGCCACACTCTTAGCGTTAGCGTGGTAGTGTGATTACTGGCCCCTGACTGACCCCTTAGTGCCTGAAGGATGTTCACACACATGACATCGTCTAATTTCCTCGTTTCCAACCACCAATCACACACCTGCGTACAGGTTTGACCATCTTCCCCCCGCAGACAGCCTGAATGCACCCGTAAGGGCAGTCGGGGCTTTTGCGGCAATACGTTTCTATGGAAACCACTCTCCCCAATCAGGAGTGGGCTTGTTGGAAGGCCACACCTCTACCACTAAAAAGTGGGCTACAATCCATCAAATGTTTTGAATGTTCAACGTGGGGGCCAGCAGGCTCCACCTTCTTTTATTGAGGCCTCTGATTGGTCAGTTTATTTCAATTCAATTTCATTTCTATTGACGAATATTACAACCTTAGTCGTCTCAATGGGCTTCATTCCTGCAATTATGATAAACATGACATCATAAAGAACATGAAGTCATAGAATAACTTGAATTAGAAATAGAAAAAAATGATGGAAAATTGAGGATTATCAAAAAAGACACGTTGAAAGGATGTATCAGAGGAGTTATGACCAATAGAATGACTGAGTATCAGCTGTTTATTGCTCTGTAGAAGTCTATGGGGTTTTGGCTTCTTGGAGCCGGCAGGTACTTCCTGTTTGGAACGTTGGAGGGGGGGGGGGTGGTATTTCTCCGATACAGCCGAGGCTCAAACTTCACCGTCCGCCACCCGTTGCTGTCAAACACGCATCACTCCAGAGCACAGCATTGCCGGCCCCTGCCGACCCGCAGAATAGCGGCTCTTTTATCTCTGTTTCTGCGTCAGACACTGTCTGTTTCATAATGGGGGGGGGGGTTCAGATAGCAGCACTTTGCAGGGACCGTCTGCCAGCTGCATAAATCTACCAGAAATGTGATTTTTTTAAAATTTATTTATTTATTTTTAACTGTAGAGCCATGACCATCCATGTGGAGCAAATGTGAGCCAGTTTGGCTCATGCGTCACATTAGAGACAGACCGGCAGAAAATCCTTAAACACTGGTCTTTTATGGACGCTTCTGAACGACACCATTAAATCAAGAATAATTCTATTTCTTCCATTTCTGTTTGCATGCTAAGTGTTCTAAAAAAGTCCCTCCTTCCACATCTGCTACGGCTGATTTGTAAAGAAATCCTATTACTTTATTTATATCCCGTAAATGAGCGTCTTTGTGAGACGCTGGTCATGTATCCAAGTAACCGAATAAGTGATCAGCCAGTCAGCTGTGGCACGGACTTTTAATAGAAGTATGATTGTACTTCATTAAGATGTTTCCACCGTTAAGCAAGACTCTTATTTTCTATTCATGCCTGATGTAAAGCAGTTCTGTTGCAGAAGTTAAGCCTAATGATATCTGTGAAAGCGGCTTTTACTGGAAACCGGAGGGGGGGGCTCAGAAGTGTTGTGCGTCTAATTTACGAGTCTTCATTAATCCTCCTTTAGTGCAGTTTGTTAACTTTGCAGGAACCTTGGCGACAATTACATCAAAGAAGAAAAGAGGGGTTTGTTTCCGACGCCATCAGCTGTTCGTCAGCGTTGATCTGTTGACCCGTGCACAGATCCGTGCACGGATCCACAGATCAACGATTTGGTTTTGGACTGAGGTCTCACCTGCAGCGGGTCAGCGGACAGGTGGATGAGGTGCGTGGGCCGCTCGCCGTGGTGCTGCTGGCCGGCGCTGCTCTCCTGCTCGTAGATGACGTCGCGCTCGGCTTGAGACAGGCTCAGGAAGCGTCGGATCATTGAGAGGTTCTCCCACAGAGTCCGGTTCTCTGGAGACGGATCCTCTTTCCACCGCAGCAGCTCGCAGAGCCAGCCCTGGAAGGAGAGGTGTGGACACCAGGTGAGCCACCTTCAGGAAGGTTTCAGGAAGAACAACCCGTCCGCACTCACACCCTCTGAAACCCCTTTGAATCTATTCTGTTAGAAAGATTTAAAAGACATAAAACCGGATCGTGGATCTACATGAAGTTTGTAGATGACCAAGGTCGTCGCAGAGACCCCCCCCCCCAGAAAGAGCAGAGGGTCACCGTTAGCAGGGGACCACAAAACCAAGAGATGACCGGAAGCTCCAGCAAAAGACTGTCCTCCAGCTTTTTTAACCAAAAGCTACACTCTTCAACATCGACGTAACAGCTTCTGTAACAGTCACCCAAACAGGGAACTACTATGGCTGCAGATACTCTCGTTAGGTTTGTCTCAAGAAAAAAAATATATGGAAAACCGTAGTAAAAAACCTTCACAACTCTGGGAATTCTTAGGATATATTATAATTTCTATGACGGCTCTGATTTAAGTCAGATCCATTTTCAAAGCATTCCCAGTGGTATTTCAATCATGGTTATGCCGTTTAATGGGAAAATTAAAAAAAAAACATGTTCTTTTCGAGGACATAGTTTCTGCAGAGCGGCACAAGTTTATTAGAAATTGTGAGGGGGACTGTAGGCGTAGAGTGACCCCGCTCCCACGCTGATATCTCACGAAATTTTTGTTAACCCTCTCTCCCGCTAGCTTACAGCCCATCACAACCCCAATCGTACATTTCTGCTGCAACAACAATGGCGCGTCACATTGAAGCGATCCAGCGGAAAAGTTTGGAGCCAGATTCCAGGCGCGACATGTTTCAGACGTCATTTCTTCATCTGCTCCTGGTCCACAACGATTTGAATCAAGAAACTCAGAAACACAATTTTTTGCTTACTTGTCTTTATATGTGTTCTCCATATGACGTATTAAAGCACGATTTTCCTTAGAGTGGGTCAATGAAAATGGTATTTTTTGGTGTTTTTAACATGTTCTTGTAGCATTTTTCTTATGATGGAAGACACATATACAAGAATTTATGTTTAAAACTGCGTTTCTGAGTATTTCTTTATTCCAATCGTGTTGATCAGGAGCAGATGAGAGCGGGCGTTTGAAAACCTTGGACTTATGACGCAGCTACCGCCGTGGTCGGGACTAATCTTGCTTTCTCCTAGGGCAGGGTTGATTTAAAAAAAAAAATCAAAATCAATAATCCATCCATAAAAGTAGAGATTGATCTTTTACACATAATAGCAGTAAAGCCAAAGTCTGCTAGCTTGATGCTAACGTATAATGGAATTTCCCATAGAACGGCTAATGCTAACGCTTCTTTGACCTAAACATACATTGCTGACTAAATTAACAGCTCTATAGACTCACAGGCAGGGATTTTCCAAACTATTCTGAGGTAACTTTCTTTTTTAAGTAACCATCGTCGTACGTCTTCGTTTTCCTGGTCTGAGCTGGAATCTGGCTCTAACCTCTGCGGCTGGACACATTGCTCACCGTTGTGTTGCTACGCTACAGCTAGCTTGGGCTTGTGACATGCTATCGGCTAGCAGGACAGTGTAAAACAAAGGCATGCTGGGAATTTAGGTGGGCTAACTTCTGCAACAGTGCTTCCCACAACCCAAAAGCAAATTTCTAATGATGCTCCTGCAGCCCTGCAGAAAATAGGTCTTAGAAATGAGAGTTTATTTCAATTCTAAAGTTGGATTGGGACTTTAAGCAGCTATGATCATTTCTGGTAGTTGATTTCAGAGTTTAAAATGTCTAAACTGGTGGCGACGTGTTTGAATTCCTCTTTTAGGTTGGAATTGCATAGAAATGAGGGTCAGTGAGCGGCCCTGTATTTGTGTCTAAACAGTTTCCAACTGAGCTAAGAGGAAAATCCTGGAGGTTAAGGAAGAGGCGGCGCCCTGAGCGGTGACGGAAGAAGCGGTGGCGCTCTGAGCTGCAGACGTTTGCAGTGACATCTGTGTTTGCTGGTGGAGCCCAGCGGGGCGGCGAGCCCGGCCGGCTGAAGGGCTCTTCAGAGGCTGAGGCACGCCATCAGACGTGATGACCTGAAGCTCAGCAGGCCAATGAGAGTGCGAGGAGAGGAACAACACACCGTGTGGGAGAGCGAAACAGGCTGGAGCTGCAGGAGAGGACGGGGGCGACTTGTGTGGTTGCGTCACGCACGGCTCCTCTTCCAGCCGGGTGGCGTGTTCTGGCAGCGCGACAGAGCGGTGCTGTAATCTCCCGGCCAGTGTGCGGCAGCACCTTTCATTTCCACGGGATTACACGGCGCTGCTGGTCCGCGCGCAGACACGCGGGGCAGCGCCTCGCCGCCTCGCTGCGCGCCGGAGATAACTCAGCAGTTAGGTCGTCCCCCGTTCCAACTCCTCCCATAAGCCACATCAAACCCATGAGGGCTTTTGGAGGAGACAGAGAGGAGGAGAAACATAAAGACCAGATGAGGATGAAGGCGGGAGAGATGTGGGTGGTGGGGGCGCGAGTAGAGGGGGCCATAAAGCCTGCATGCCCACCTTGTTCCTTTGCCACGTTTATTGTTGCGTTTTTAATTTGCATGCAGAGGGATTTGGACGGCGCTCCGGTTGGGCTGTCTGTGGTTTCAGCTGATTCGGTATTGACAAACGCACACAGCACAGACGCACAAACACACACACACACACACCATCTTGTCAAAGCCAGGGAAACAGTACCGCAGCCCAACCATGGAGTAATCCAACTCAAACACTCCCCAAACCAGCAGGATTAAACCCAAAGTAGCAGAGCCGTCAAACAAAAGCACGACGTGAACTTCTCAACGCCAGCGAGTCCATTTGAGGACAAAAAAAAACAAAAACAAAACATGACTTCATCACTGCAACAGTTCCTGAGCAGGACTTTAGCTTCACAGAGGGGGCTGAAGAAAAAAAAAAGAAAACACTTGTGTGCGATGAGCGCCGAGCAGCCGTTAACGCGCCGTCGGCCAGCTCCGAGGACAGTCAGCAGTTTCCACGGCCGCATCAAGAGCCGCTTGTGTTTGTGTAATTGCATTGCTTCCACAGGGCGGGCACAGCAGCGAGGAGAAAAGTTTGCTCTTGAAGGATGAATAAACCTGTTAACCATCTTCAGGAAGCGGCGAAACGCCGCCGTGGTAGGACGTCCAACCTACGAGCATTTCAGCAGCAGATCAGGACCGGCTGTTCAACATTCCCCCACTCCGGTGATCCGATCACACCGCTGTAACTCGGTTTTCCCCTTTATTGTTTAATGTAATTTGTGGAGGCACTCCACCGCAGCTGACAAGCACCAACTGCTCTTGATTGGATCATGCAACTTGCTGCCCCTGCCGCTCAAGTGTCCCAATACGTTCCAGAAAACAAAAATCTAGGGCTCTTCAATCCAGTGTGCTCTGGGTTTTGCTGAAGATCATTAAGGGCTCTCTATAAATAAACAGAACAAAGAGCTCAGAACGGGCCCGGCTGAGGACCAGCACAGCGAGCTGTGATTTATTAAAGGGGTCACGGCCGCTTACAGATAACCTACATTTGTTTAGGAAAAGCGGCGGCGCCGTAAACCGTCAGCCGACCGATGCCCACGGCTGAGAGGACAAACTCATCCTAACGGTGGAAGGTGGGGCGACTCGGTTCTGGAAGCTAACGGATCTTTACATGTAGACAGCAGAAGAGATCTTTCCAAATGTGCCACGTCGCCACACTTTGGTCTGCATTTGACCTCTGCGGCTAAGCCCCGCCCAGCTCGCAAAGCAGAGCGAGCCACGCAACACGGGACAACTCCTCGCAGCGGATCCCGTTCGCTTTCGCTGCCAAAATGAAAACAAGAAGAAGAAGAAAAGGCAAATTTCCCTTAAAGTAATTTGTGAGGTACAAACTGTCAGAGAATTTTAGGCAACGTTTTTCACTTTTTACTCCTAATTTTTCAAGTTTGTGTGTCAAATATCCAAACTTACAGGAGTTAACATGCGTGTGAGGCTCAAAATGCTTACTTTAGGGTTCTTGTGTAACAAACGTCAGACCTTGAGACCACTTAGGACGACAGTTGGAGACGTGTCGATGAATCCAGACTTTCTGGGGCTCAGACACCAGAAAACCTCACACATTTACCACCTAAAGTCGATGCACAGCAGTTAATCTCCATGGTTACGAGACAATCTGGGAGGATGTGGAGGTTTTTTCCCGGAAGAGATCAGGAGGCCAGACTCCAAAAAACTCCTCTGGTGAGGCTCCATCAATCAGATGCGTAGAAGCCACGGTGCTCGACGTGGAAGGACGTGAAGACCACCGATTAAGAGCAGCAACAATCAAAAGACCAACAGGAAACGGAACAATATGCTGTGATCAACAGACCACAACCAGAAATGATCCAAAAGAAGGTAGAAGATTTGAACCTTTCTTCAAACTAGAGAATTATTTGGGGAAAGTTTTCTTCTAAACCAGAAAACAAGCTGGCCTCTCAGCTGATCCGCATAATTAATATTCTTTAGCAACTTCCTGCCTGAACTGGAAATGCGGTCTGTTGGGTAAAACATGATTAAACTCACAGATGCTGTAAACAGGTTCATTGAAAAGCTGAATATATATTGACAGGCACAGGATTATCTTACTATGCTGGCACACACCTGCGACAATATTGCAGCATAATCCGCCGCCGCTGGTACCGCGCTTTTAATTAATAATTTGTTTAGAACAACAACCACCACCGTGTAGCCGTCCTGTGGTCTGCAGCTCCGATCCCGTCAGCGAGTGTTAAACCCAGTGAGTGAGGAGTTCGCATTAGAGCCCAGACCCATGATCCTCAGCAGACCGGCGTCCAGAACTCTCCTGGGGCTCACCCGGCCGTGCAGAACATGGCGCCTAGCGAGCGGAGACAAACGGGCTTCTCTGCGGGGCAGACTGGTCACATGGCCCGGGCCAACACCTTCCCCTTAATCTCATTTGCTTGTTATCAGCCCCATCAAGATGACCTCGGCCACCGCCAAAATAAATAAAATAAGCCAACAGATGTCCATCAATTCGCCATTGTGCCCCCCCTCCCCGTCCCCCCGTCTAGCCTTCAATTACTACCCGACCAAAAATAAAGCTTCAAAGACGGCTAATGAAAAGATGAAGCGCCACAAGCACTAAAAATGACCAAAAAAAAGGGGGAAAAGAAAGAGTCAGAGGAGGGGATTTTTGGAAAACTGGGACAGTTGTTGGAGGGGAGCCAAAACAACCTCCTCTGTGTCTCCGAAAGAGCTAGAAGTGGGATGAAGATGATGCCTTACTCCGTTCTTCCTCCACGAAGCTGGCAGACAGAACTACCGCAGACGAAAAACGACCAAAAACGGACTGTAGAGTTGAACCCTTTAACACCAGAGATGTCGCCGGCGACGCCTAAACAACACCCGCCCTTTGGCATTCCGTACATCTTTCACCATTTATGTGATTTAAGTGAATTACATAAATACTTCTACAAAGAATCACGTTACTGTCAAAGAGATACAGCAGTTCAAAGAACGTCAACACTCTGGCGTTAAAGGGTTAAAGACCACAAGTCTTCAACGCGTTCACACTGAGCTATATGGTCCACACTACACTGTGTTGACTCAGACGGCATGCAGTGCATGACAGGTGTGAAAGGTCACCTGAACTCCAATGTGGACCAAACAAGTAAACAAGGGTTTTGTTTGCTTGCAAGTGAACTCTGGTGCGGTCCGGTGACCACGTGAAACAAGCGACAACAGAGAAAAGGGATGAAAGTAGGGATCTTAATGGGTTCATCCATTTTTTATACCTACAATCCAACCAGATCGATGAGTCTGAGCCAAGTTGGTAATTGAATTAACCATTACAAAAAGTAGTTTTAAAATCAAATAAATCGATTCTGTGGGAAAACATTTGGATTGAGGCCGGATGGGTTTATTTTATTGTAACGTAAAAATGACCAGGTGAATCACGCCAGACAACACGCGTCATGGCAGCAGAAAATGAACACATTTTCAAAGACGTGTGACCATACAGTGTGGTAGTGAATCGGACCATGTATTGGATCAGCAACCACAAATCATGACATGGATCGAATAGAACATCAATCATTACACACCTAGATGCAGGTGCTTCGCCATTAGATTAAAGGGAAGGTAAAAACGTCCATTTGTTCAACACAAAGGAGCAAAAATAATTTAACCCCGCCCCCCCCCCCCATCTTGTTTTGGGCACGGCGCCCCCATATGATCAAATATTGTAACTGCATGATGTCCTAAGAGCGGTTTTAAGATGCCGACTTCCTGTTTGAATCCGGTTTAAAAGTTACGTTTCTGGCAGTCTGGTCTGTTCACCAGGTAACCAGGAGGTGACTCTCCATTCAATGCGTAGTAAAAAAATGAGACTTTGTTTCCATGACGACCGTTTTGAATCTCATTGTTTTTTTATGTATTTTACTAAGGATTGAGCTGGGACATGGCCTTTTGAAAAGCATGAGACCGTCTTAGTTTGTTCCACAACATTGTTGATGTTCTTCCCTCGTAACTTTTTTCAAGGTCAGAAGTTTGTGAGGTCATAAACGGACATGATGGCGATGCCCACAGAGCAGAAAAACGACCGTAACTCTGATATTCAACACTTGAAAAACTTGTAGAAACTTACTTTTACAGCCAGATTTGACGTACTCCTGTCTCTGCTGGTGCGTTTGGTTTTGTTTCTGCTTTTGCATTTATTTACCATTTTGCTCAGTTTATATTTTACTCTTTATTTGTTTTAACCTTTTTAGTTGTTGCCTTTAAAGGTTTGAGTTTTAATGCACACTTCCAGACACGGCAGGTAGAAACTGATGGGATTTTACGTTCCTGAAACCATGAAAAGCTGCTTTTCTCCACATCAGAATCCATTGGAATCGCGTTGACAGTCACAGAGCCACGATAACTCAACCGAGGCGAGCGCATGTCCAAATGCCGTGCAATATCACAAACCGGAGTTATTCATTTCTCCTTCATGATTGATCTTCAAACGGTTGGCACCTCCATGGATTCATACGTCACTACCAGATCAGAGTCTCCGATTGGTCAAAGTTCAACGGGTTTAACTTTCAGCGAGCGTCGTCGCGCGGTTTACACGTTCTGGACATGCACAGTGGTAACGCGGTCGCTCGGACGCTTCCGACGGAGCTTTAGACCTTCAGCGAAGAACAAAGGTCTGTCTAAATATTTTCTCTCCCTCCTGGTTGGAATCTGAGCAGCAACGGCGACAGAAACAATGGAATTTGTTGTTCATATGAGAGTTTAACGGGATAATTATCACAGAGCATCCAGATGAGCGTCAGTTTTATCTGCTCATTAGAGACGTGAGCTCTGCTAAAAACAACAGCCAGCAGTGTTTTGACATGGAGATGATCTTCAACAACAGCAGAACTTTTTTTTTGCTCAAGGCCCTCAGCTGATATTAACCAAACTGCCTTCCAGGAAACGTTTTGATCAATAGATTGATTCAGAATAAAGTTCAATGCAGGCACTAGATGCACCAACAGGTGCTTCCGCTTTCCTCTTTGCTCAGCATTGGCGGCGTTTTTAGCCTTAAAAGCGGGAAAAAGTTCAGATTTTAAAAGAAAAATCTGCTCAATCTTGGAGTTCACCTCCAGAGTTTATGATTAATTCAGAAAGTTTGAGTGAAGAACGTGGTGGGAAAACATCTTCAGCCACTTTTACTAGATCTCAGCAGATCGTGGATTCATCTCAGCTCCTCTTACTTACTAAACAATAAAAAAAAGGACGACAGTGGCAGGAATTTCCAACAAAAAGCTGCTATTTTATAACCTTTCAAAGCTGTGCACCATATGTTAATCAAAGGGTTTATTGTTGAGCCGCGCTCTTTTTTTTTTTTTTTTTAACACGACGCCCGGAGGATGGCTTCATTTGCAACAACAAAAGAGGAAAATGCTAAAGCGGATTGTGAACTCTCCAGGAAAGCCTGTGAAGGATTAAAAAACTGAGTCATATAAATCATTTGTCCTTTTAAAAAATGTGTGTCATTAATAACACGACTCGCTTGCATTTGCCAGATTGTGTCACCGTCCTCTTTTGTGTCAGCCGCTGAGCTGCAGCGGAGGAACTGACTCATCCTGCCGGAGCCGCCACGCGGGGAAGTCTCGGCCTAACCGGGGAGGTCGCGACCTCTGCAGGTACAATGAGCGAGTCGCGGACGCGAACAGATTGACGGCGAGCGCGGCAGGAACACGTCAACACTCGCACGCAACAAAGCCGAGCGGCGCTTGACGTCACGCCGCCGAGCCGATAAGGTGTTTGGGGGGAATTTTTCCAGCCGGCAAATAGAAGCAGATGGAGCGTAAAGAATAACCAAAGGCAAATGACCGCTCCATCAAAAAAACGGGGCGCATTAAACATCTGTGTGGCTTTTTGGCTTTAACAATACATTTTACTGCTTCTCTGCAAAGTTCCTGGCAGCTGCAACCAACTCCAGAACAACCTGGGAGTTTCCCCGCGGTGCCGCACAGCAGGAACGGCGACGCGTCTCACCTCCGCCGACAGCCAACCCGCCCATAAATATCAATCAGCATCACATGTTATTAAATCCGTCGTCCCATTAAGCGTCGCAGATTGATCTTACGCGCAAAACGGCTGATGAGGCTCCGGCACTCCTGCCTCTTTGTAGCAAATATTAGGATTGTTCAAATTGCGGCGTAATCTAGTTTAGCCCGGTGGTGGGCTGATATTTGGGCGATCGCACTGCCGGCGCCGTGTTCAAACAGAACTCTCCCACCACAAATTTACCTCTTGTTTATCCACTTCTCAGCTCAATACTGATGAGGCAGATGGAGGATGAATGCACACGAGATAACAAACACGCCGGAGATGAACTCCAGATAAACAAAAAACATTACAAACGCACACACAGCACCTACATGCAGTCTGATTCCATCAATTATAAGAGCTTGATTGAGATTTAATTCAAAGCTGGGGTTTAATTGCTAATATCAAAGTATAATTAAGCTGATAAATCACGACTGATCTTATTGAATTAGAGATTGAAATAGCGGAGAAGCAGCAAATTGTCTATGTCAGGTAAATAAGTGATTTAATGGCTCTACAAGTTTTCTTCAGATACTAATAAAAACTAAATAATTGGAATGTAAAAGTTTCACACCGACTTGCAGGAAAATTAATTTTTAATAACTTCTTTAATCAGGTGTGAAAATAACCACAGAGGCGCCAACATCCATGTGGAAAAGTCTTTTCTTTCCTTTCTGTGGTTGAGTTATAAAGTGGAGAGCAGGAGCCGGATGAGGACTTGGATGGGTCCTAATATCTCCCCGTGCAGCCCCCCCCTCACACTTGCATCTGCCGGAGCTGGTGGCGGCGGCGGCGGTTAAATTGAAATATTTCCCGGCGTGTGTCAGAAGCATGCAGAATGGTAATTATGACAGATCTGATTAGGCGGGCCGAGCCGGGCGGCTCCGGGCTGCAGGTGCGACCTTGTGCATTCCTGCGTGTGTAAATAAAATTAATTACAAGCGTAGGGGGCGCGCGGCGCGTGACATCGGCGTGCACGGTGGGGAGGGGGGAGGGAGGGAGGGAGGGGGGACTCCCACGGGGGGCACCCTAATGGAATATTTTCCCCGAGTCTAATAATACAGTTGGTATTGACTTGAGGTAATTAGGGGGATCATTAAAGCGCTTTTCCCGGCGTATTTGCCTGCCTGATCAGATTAGCGAGAACGGGCCTCAGAACAAGCCCTGTGTGGTCCGTCAGGAGAGGCGGAGACGCTCGGGTGGGTATCCAACACCTTCAGGAGCGGGGCCGACGTCTCAAACTGGAGAGCGTTCGGCTGGGGCAAGGCGGCTAATAGCTGCTGCTCGCGTTTATCATTTAATAATGCATAAAATATGAGCAGAGCGTCCTGAGAGCAGATCCTTCACAGGGCGAGGAAGGATGGATGGAGAGAACTGCACGGTGGAAGACAGATGGGGTGAGAGGTGGCGTGTAAGGCGTAAGTGAGAGAGATGGCGGGAGACGCACGCACAAAATGCTCTGAGCATGCTCAGTGCAGACCCGGTGCTCCCTGCGAAGAGGAGGGCGGCTCAAGCAAACAGGCGGCGGCGCTGAGGGGAATTCCACTGTCCATTAAACAATCAGAGATGGGGGGGGGGGGGGGGGTATCCACGCTCGCAAGATAACTCATTGGCTAAGTTAATTATTCAGACAGCTGAGTCTCCAGTTCAAGAAATTGTGCCTTCAATAATGGAGGGGGGGGTGGGGGGGGGTTCCTGGCTCAGCCCGTTTCCCATGGCAACCTAATAACCAAGCAGGCGCGGGAGATAAATAAATAAATCAATTAATAAACGGCCCTTTCAGATCCTCAGAGCTCGACTTTTAACGCAAAGTGGCTCCTCCACGACCGTCTAGAAAGAGACACGGGAAAAAGGTCAGCCAGCTGCTCGTCTTGTCAGGCGGCGACTGATGCGACGCAGGCCGTCTGTGTGTGTGTGTGTGTGTGTGTGTGTGTGAGTGAGTGGGGTAACAGTGGGCGTTGCAGGGCGCCGCCGTTCTCTACATGAAAAGATTTGATGACGGGAAAAGCCGATTCTGTCAGGAAGTCAAGAATTTTGCAGTATTTACACCTCCCCCTACACCCCCCCCCCCCTTCCTCTGCTCATCAGTGCTGCCACCCACCAGCCCTCACCCCCCCGCCCCCCCTCTCCCCGGACCAATGTGGCAGTTGCTCGTCACCATCAACCCCCACCCTCGGTCCACCAGGGACTGTCGTGCCAGGCGAGTGCAGGGAGACAGATGGCATAAACCAACCCCCCCCACCACCACCCTCCCTCCGCTGCACCAGCACACACCCCCCCCCCTCCGTGCTTGCCCCCCCTCCCCCCTCCGGTGGCGCAGCGGTGGACCAGATCAGTGCCATTCTGTCTCATTAGAGCCTGGCTAATTAGCGTAGCCTCTTTTAGGGGAGAATAAGCGAGCTGGGGGGGAGGGGGGCACCGACAGTGATCTGATCTGCTGGTCACTGAGTAGTCAGGGTGGCGGTGGTAGTGGTGGTGGGGGGGTGGAGCGCAGGGCTCCTGGGGCGCTTGTTTCACCACAGGAGGGGGCTCCTCTCAGGAAGGGTCGGCGATGTTTTCTACGCGGAAGTCAAGTTCCGGGGGGGGGGGGGGGAGAATGCACCCATCCCCCCCCCCCTGCTGCTGCAGCTGACCCCCCCCCCCCCCCCCCCCCCCCCCAACAAGGGAGGCAGAGGAGCTGTCCGTCGCACTCACATGTTGAGAATGAAACCCCCTGATAGACCATGTGTAACCGCCGGGGGTCGGACCCGTCCTGCCTCCCGAAGCTCCGCCTCCCGACTCGGATCGCTCGATCAATGAATTTTATCAGAGAGTGAACGGCATCTGGGCGGCTGCACGGATTACGGAAATTAACCGCGGGCTGGGTCCCGAAGAGAGCGGCAGCCATTAATCTGATGAAGTAATAAGGCTTAGGTTAGATTCACAGCTTCTGTGGGTCCTGCTCTGAATGTGTAGCAGTAAAGACACTGTCTGTGTGTGTGTGTGTGTGTAGTTTCAGGTCTGGCAGAGGCCCGGTGTGCTTACGAGCCCTAAGAGAGAACACAATGGCGGCTCTCCAGAAACCTCGCCAACACACAACAATCAGCGCCGCCGCGCACACGTGACTGAAAAGCAGACGCACGAGCGCGCACCGCCGTCAGTACACCGCGGCTTCCATCGGGTCGTTTTTATAACTCCCCAGGACCAGCAACACCCACTCACTGTGGACAAAGGCATGCTGGGGAACCTGGCGCTAAGGTCTGAAGCACACCCAGCTGAACGGGACGGTCGCTGCCGGTGTCAGCAGTCGGGCGTCTCCGCCGCCCTCCCCCTACAATTTATTTCCCTGGACCCCGTGTGGGCGCGCTGCCAGCGTGGCCCATCCTCCACCAACCTACATGCTGGCAGGACTCTGACGCACAGCTTCACCCCCAAACGCTCAGGCGGAAGCCAGCTGGAGGAGGAGCAGCGCTGCTCCTCTGGACCTGCTGGGCCTCAGAGGAGGAGGAGGAGGAGGAGCTTCACACCGGTCAGAAAATCAAATATCAGCCTGAAACTGACCCTAAAACGGCCTCGTCTCTCATGAACGTCTTCTTTTTTTGGATTTTTATGGAGAAACAAAGAACAAAAAAACTTCACAGATTTGATGAGTTACTTTGATTTCAGAAGCTAAACCAACAGCTCTATTCTTGCAGCCTGCACAACAAATCGCAAATTTATCGTTATCGCGATATCCAGCTGTGCAATACGACGCGTATCGCAAAAGACGGCGAAAGTCGCAATCTTACGGCAGCTTGAAGTATTTCACGAGCCGAATGAATCCATTGATGCATTGACCAATCGGATGGAGCTATTCTATGTTAGATGTCCGGAGACGAGGGTCACTTGGAGTACAATGTAAGTTAATTCGACTCTTATTTAAATGAAACTGTTGCAGTGACACGGAAATGACGTATTTAGATGTTTCGCTATTCGTTCATGTATCGCAAGTTATATCGGCGTCGCAATATTGATCACTAATATCGCAAGTTTTCCTCACATCGTGCTGACCCTGAGATGCTGCAAGAGCATGCCAAGAGCATGCTAACCTCATGCTAACTGCATGCTAACCTCATGCTAACTGCATGCTAACCTCATGCTAACCTCATGCTAACCTCATGCTAACTGCACAGGCGCTCACAACCCACAGCAATAAGTGGCTAAAAGCCGACTTCGGCGTCTGTCTTTTTGGGGTTCAGGGTTGCTGTCGGTTCGGAGGCGCTGTGGCAATGTCAGCTGGGTAGGGACGGGGGTACAGTAGGGGTGGTGGTGGTGGTGGGGGGGGGACCAGCTGCCCGGGAAGCGCCCATTAGGAGATGGAGCCAGAGATAAGTGCTCTCACAGGCCCCTTTTCAGAGGCATAATTAGCACACTTCTTATCTGCTGCTCGATTCACATTCACACCCGCCTGCCATGAATGGAACGTGAAATAGAGGCAGAAATCTGCGTGGTGGGGGGGGCAGAGGTAGTCGAGGGGTAAGATGGAGAAAGGTGGAGTGGGAAGCAGCTCCCAGACAAACACTCATTTGAGGAGACAGACATGAGCGAGTTAATGCTCCTCCTTTCTCTTTCTCCATCCTTCCAGCGCGTCTTTGAACTTCTGAACAAAAACAGTGGTTTGTGCATCAAACTGCAATTTTGGTAAAACAAAGCTATCTGGGGCTATAATCATCCTAATCAGCAAGAAAAAAATAAAGCTTTTGCAGATATTTCCAGATTATTCCGCCCTTGGTGATCCATTTCTGTCCCCCCCCCCCCATACACACACCTCAAATCTTCTTCATCAAGCCCAATTGTGTAAAAATCTTCCCCAACTCTGCCAGCGACATGCAAACCTTTAATGGCGAGTCCTCGGCGCTGCATCCTTAATTGATTTTAATAAAGAGTTAAAGTGCTGCCGTGCTTCCTCTTTAATTTCTCTGTTTCCAACACACACCCGCTCGGATCGGCGGCTCTTTGTGAGACGATGGCGGGGGCCCCTCGTCGTCGGACGGCGTGGAGCTAATATAAACACACTCTGTTTGGTGTTGCAACACCGTCGGCTGCTGAACTCCAAACCCTCAATAAGACGAGACCGGCTGTTGACTCACTGCAGACGCACACAGGCAGCTTTTGTGCCGTTTTTCATATTTTGCACATATAGAATTAAAAAAGATTTGGGAGGCGTCTATGAAAGCGGGGAGTAAATAAACGCTTCTCACGTCAAGGATTCGTTTGTTTGGACACAAACAGAGCTGCCTGGAAGCTCGGAGATCTTTCTATTAAAAAGCGGGCGTGACGGCGCGTCGGGTGGAGGACGCCTGGAACGATCCGCTATCCGGCCGACGTCTTAAACACCCAGAAAGACAAAGAGCTGATGCACCAACGTCTATAAGATGATTAGATGTGTGAAAGAAATGTGTGAAAGTCTTTAAATTGGGTTTCCGATGCTTCAGTCACTTTCAGAAATGGTTTTGCTGTTCTCATCGTTTTGAATGGAGGGCGGCTTCAGAACAACAGTTGATGGCGGCGCGTCAAAAGGACAAATCAGTCCAAACTCTGGTACTGAAAAGTATACGGAACAGACGTAAACAAAGCTACCGGTACTGTACGGAAACGCCGAAGTCGGTGCTTCAATGTTTCGAAAAAATGTCAGTCATTTTACCATTACAGCAATTGGGGCGGGTTCGTATAAGAAAGGGTGTGGCTGTGAGGGGGGGCTCCTAAAAACAAAACAAAAAAAAAGCCGTAGTCATGGCGATGAGCAGTGACATCCTTGTTTACTTCTACATACAGCGTGTCTTAAAAATGGAGATCCAACGCCGCAGTGCAGACTGTTAAGGCCGTGAATGAGAGTCACTTCATAAAGTTTGCTCATATTGCACAGACGACAATTGGTCACATGTGGAAAAAGTGAGATTTTTATCTTTACGTGTAATTTTCACAGACGTGTCACGAATGAACCACGTTAAAACCACGCAAAGAACACGTAAATCAGCGTGGAACATGAACGGCGTGTAATTATTGCGATATTTATATGCAATGCAGTAGAGATTTGAGCGTCAGTCACGTAACTGAACGTGACATGTGCCTCATATGCGCGACGTAACAGTCATACATCAGTGGTTCATGCCTGAAAAGTCCGTTAGACATGCAGTACAGACCAAAGGTTTGGACACACCTTCTCATTCAGAGAGTTTTCTTTATTTTCATGACTATGAAAATTGTAGATTCACACTGAAGGCATCACAACTATGAATTAACACATGTGGAATTATATACAACAACTGAAAATATGTAATATTGTAGGTTCTTCATAGTAGCCACCTTTTGCTTTGATTACTGCTTTACACTCTTGGATTCTCTTGATGAGCTTTAAGTCACCTGAAACGGTCTTCCAACAGTCTTGAAGGAGTTCCCAGAATGCTTAGCACTTGTTGGCCCTTTTGCCTTCACTCTGCGGTCCAGATCACCCAAACCATCTGGATTGGCTTTAGGTCCGGTGACTGTGGAGGCCAGGTCAACTGGCGCAGCCCCCCATCACTATCCTTCTTGGTTAAATAGCCCTTCCACAGCCTGGAGGTGTGTTTGGGGTCATTGTCCTGTTGAAAAATAAATGATGGTCCAACTAAACGCAAACCGGATGGAATAGCATGCCGCTGTAAGATGCTGTGGTAGCCATGCTGGTTCAGTATGCGGTCAGCAAGCTTGCCAGTTTCTTTGTAGCGCTTGATGGTTTTTGTGACTGCACTTGGGGACACTTTCAAAGTTTTCCCAATTTTTCGGACTGACTGACCTTCATTTCTTAAAGTAATGATGGCCACTCGTTTTTCTGTACTTAGCTGCTTTTTTCATGCCATAACACAAATTCTAACAGTCTATTGAGTTGGACTATCAGCTGTATATCCACCTGACTTCTGCACAACACAACTGATGGTCCCAACCCCATTTAGAAGGCAAGAAATCCCACTTGTTAAACCTGACAGGGCACACCTGTGAAGTGAAAAACATTTCAGGTGACTACCTCTGGAAGCTCATCAAGAGAATCCAAGAGTGTGCAAAGCAGTAATCAAAGCAAAGGGTGGCTACTATGAAGAACCTACAATATTACATTTATAAAATTCAGTGTGAATCTACAATTTTCATAGTCATGAAAATAAAGAAAACTCTTTGAATGAGAAGGTGTGTCCAAACTTTTGGTCAGTACTGTTCGTGGAACGGTCGTGGAAAGACTTTTTTTTGTTGCATCTCGAAAAAGTCACGCACAATTTCGTAGGATTAAAGTAATATTTGCGAATACACAGAGTAAAATTCTCAAACGACCACATTCACATAAAGACCCGTCGTCAGAAACCCTCGTCGGAACTCTACGCACATTAACGAATGAAAAACGCAAGAAACACTAGAACCAGAAGGAGCAGCGTTTCCAGAAGAAAATGTAGGGTCGAAGGCTGTGCAGCTGGATTAAAGAATGAAACGTAAGTAATCATGGGCAAAATTAAAAAATTAAATAAAGAAATGATTAAAAGTTGACCATAAATAAAGTGAAAACAGCACAATAATGCGAGCACCGGGTATCGAACCAGCGAGCTTCTGCACCACAGAAAGAAGCAAAGGTTTTCAAGGATTCCCCATGGATTTCAATGGAGGCAAAAATCCTGGAATATCTGGAAAAGTTCAAGGATTTGAAGGACCAAAAGTCAGAGCTGGAAAAAGCTGAAAGAGCTGAACGTTTGAATAGATGAATGTTGAGAAAAACAGTAGGAGGAGACAAGTGGCAAAAAATGGGGAAAGATACTAAAAGAAAGAAAGAGAAAGAGGAAAACAATGGGATGAATATTTTATAGCATTCCACCAATAACATAAGACCAAAATTTCAAACATGGAAAATGCAAAAATGTAGGTAGCGGCTGTGACACGGCCCCTTTGCAGACAGAAAGGTACATTCAGGCGCTCCTCCTTAACCCTGTGATGCTGCTTCAGCACACGTCAGTCAGTCATCTTCTAATCGTTTTATCCCTTTCAGGGTCAGGGGGCTGCTGGAGCCTATCCCAGCCACTTGTGGGCAAAGGCTGTGGACACCGTGGACAGGTCGCCACTATCACACACCCATGCACACTCACATTCACACCCAGGGACAATTTAGAGTAACCTATGGAGCATGTTCTAGGACGGTGGGGGGAGAAAACCCACACATGCACGGGGAGAACATGCAAACTCCACACTGAAAGGTCCCCCGCTGGTGTTCTGGTTCAGGTCACCCAGCCGGGACTTGAACCACCGTGCAGCCCACACTTCAGTCATTTTGGAAAAAGTTGATGGGCACCGTTTAGGGACCAAAATTGTTTTAGAAGTATCGGATAACACCCAAACGGTAGCCGTCTCTATCTAAAGTTGACTTTTGTTCCTGATGCTTTCCCGCTCGTGGGACGACCCGTACCTGACTCTTGGAGGCAGCCACCTTGGCGAAGAGCGCCTGCGACACTTTGGCCCTCTTCATCTCCTGCTGGATCTCGTCATAAATGGTGGAGTTGATGTTGAGGATGCAGCTCTCCGTCTTGCCGTTCCACTCGCTCGGCAGCGGCGACGGTTTCACCTGCAGCGTGACAGAAAGGTTGCCCTTTCATGAGGGGTGGGGCAGTGGCTGGTGGCGTTTAAGGCGGTGTTCTACTCACAGGTGAAATGCCCACAGGGATGCGTGGATTCCAGTCCTCGGGTCGGATGCTGTTGCAGTCCTCGCGGCGGGGCTGCGGGTGCGAAACCACAGAGCTGTCAGAGAGCCGCTCAGCTCGGAAACACTTGGAAGAGATTCCCACGTTTCAAGCGGCTGATTAAACAGCAAATTCAAGTCAAGTGAAATCCAATCAGATGTAATCAGAGGCTTGTTGCATCTCGACAAAAATCCTTTGACAAGGTAACAAGTATCCTAATAGAGGCGTGACAGAAGCGCGTTTAGCATATGAATGCCTGCATACCGCTCTGAAGAAAACAGATCAGCAGACGCAAACGGATCCAGAGAAACTCCAGAGTTTGTCTAGACGCCTGCAAAACAACCCCAAACTTTGTGGTGAAACGGGAATGTCGGAGCATTTCATCCTCTTTACGACCGCTGCACCCCGGCCCGAGCGGGGCGGCACCGTGGCGGCGTGGGGGCGTGCACCGACCCATCAGCGCACACACACACACACACACACACACACACACACGGGGGAAAACATACCTCTGCATCTGCTTTTATGAGGCCAATAAAAAGCCGCCTCTGTCTCGGGTTGGATTGCCACCCCGGTTGATTTATGTGCGTAAATTCACGCCGCAGCGCTCCATAAGAGCGGCTGGCAGCTGGCCAGGTGTACACGGCGTGCAGACGCGCGCCTTTGTGCTCGCGTGGAGGATTGTGCAGAAAACAGGTCTATATGATGAATGTCTGAGCTGAAGTCATAACGGAGGAGAGCGTTCGGCCTCCAGCTACCGCACAGATGTGTCGGCGGTACTGTGGGCGACATAAACGCAGCTGCGTTCGGATGCGTTGTGTCACCTTCCTGCTCAGTTATGTAAGCCGCTCTCAGGTGGGGGGGGAGGAGGGCGGCCCTCCCCTGTAGGTGCATCCTGAAACTGCACCAGGGAATTCTGGGAAAAGCTGTGACCCTGCAAAGTGAGCGTGAAGCCACAGAATAACCCGTTTTACATCTATGCATGGGGGGGGGGGGTTGCTGCTGCCACACTGAGCCTTTCAGGGTGGGAGGGGGAGAGGCTTACGGATGGGTGGGCTCTGTGTTTCTGCGCGCTTCACCTGAACAGAAGCCAAGCGCTCTAGACAGAGGGCGCCTTTGTCCGCCCCCTCACCTCCCCGACGCCGCCGGACGCACTTCAAAAGGGGTTTACGTGGCAGAAAGCTGCCACATACCCCTGAGACGGGGGCCGGCGATCTGCAGACGGGCTGCAGGGCTGCGGTCTGAAGTCTGGCCTCATCCCAGCGAGCCTCGCTTTGGAAGTGGCGGTTAAGAAGGTCAAAATTAGCACCAAAAATGATCCGGCGGCGCTCTCACCTGTGTGCTGAGGGGAGGGGGCCGGGGAGCAGGGGGACACAAAGGCGCATTAAGAAGTATTCAGGTACGGCGAGTAACACCTTTAAGGTCTTGCACGAGGAAGATCTCCCCCACTCAAAAGTCTGAGCGCTTTAGGAAGGATTAGGTCTTTTTGGGGGGAATTTGAACCCTAATCCAGCTTCAGGTCGTCCCACAAACAGACAGAAAACCATAAAACCATCAGAGGCGGTCCTGCATACCGTTCCTCACCAGCGACTGCCAGTAAAAAACACAACATTTCACAACAACCTGCTGAACGCGTCACAGGAACCGATCCCAGGAGATCAGCTCTTCAGAGCCGCTTACGTCAGACTGAAGCCTCAAAGCTTCACTTAAAGACCAGAAGGCCGCCGGGCGGTTCAGTGTCACATAGAAACGTTCATGAAGAGGAATAAGTTTGTACGAAACAGCCCAGACACCAACATCTGTGAAGTGTGACGTCTTTTTCTTCAGGAGATCCTAGAAAGCTTCAGATTACAGAGTCTCCTGTCACTAAATAAATGAATAAAACAAAGAAGAATTAAAATAAAATGTAAATAAAAAGTCAACATCTGCGGTTGTGGATAAGATATCGGCTACAATACATGTGCGGTTCTTTTTCCTCATCCTTTCAGGTCATTTTTCCCCCCATTCATTTGTGTTCATCACGACAGATTAGTCGCTGGACTCTTTGTTAAATCCAAAAACCAAAATTCAGAGCTCATGTATAAAAACCACAACAGAACTGCTTCCATAGTAACGGCTAGGCTAAGTAGCAACAAAGTGCTCCTCATCAAATGTTCTTGATTAAATGATCAAACTGAGCACGAGCGATACGGGAGGAGACGTCTTTACAGGAACCATCTTTGCCGCCTGATGTCTGGAAAGACTCCGTCGTTCTTCAGCCAAAGACTGAACGAGCTCAGGTCAGAAACTGCAGAGTAACTGTTAGCATGTTAGCATTGATGAACACAGCAGAGCGGATGAAGAACTTAAAATCGGAGCCGTCCAATGACGTCAGTCCTTCAGACGGATCAGTCAAAGGCGGGAACCTTGCTCCGAGAGGACTTCCAGTGTAATGCACAGCGGTGGAGGGGTGATGATGTGGGCCATTATCCATAGACTGAAAAGGTTGCGTTCACGAACGCCTCAGTCTGAACTACTCCAGGTTTTTGTGGTCCCTGGATGCAACAGCTCTGATCAAAACAAAAAACAAAAAAACGGAGATGCTGCAGACACCAAGACCTGGTTCAAAGGGTCTACCAAGACCCCCAAAACCACAAAACCTCACGGCATCAGCCTGGTTCCAACAGCCACTGAATCAACGAGGGACCATCTCCCCATTCCATTTGCTTTGGTTTCATCCTAACATCTGTTCATTTATAGAATTTAAATGCACGCAATCACTGTACCTGTACAGGCCGGCTGGGCGGCGTGCTGATCAGGGGGGCGGAGCCCATGGCAGAGGCCGCGGTGAGGCTGCGCTCCCTCTCCTCCTGATAGATGCGGTCGCGCTCGGCCTCTGGGAGCTGCAGGAAGTTCTGCATGGCCCGCAGGTTGACCAGCAGCGACTGGGACGCCGTCTTGGGGTCTTCCTCCTTACGCAGGATCTCCGACAGCAAACCCTGCAGGAGGAGACCGGGGGGGGGGGGGGTCAAATTAACACTTGGAGCTGTGATGTTTGTTTTAATACTTTTCTCTACGTTTAATTCTCAATATACAGGATCGTTTTTTTTCTTTTTTCCCCAAACGTTTACTCTTTTTTTTTTGTGTTAAACTAAATAATAACAGCTGCTGTCAGTTTAAAAGGTTTATAGAAACAATTCTTGGCCACGGAAGTCAGAATCTATGGATTTCTCGCCATTCTGCTGCGCTGTACAGCTAAAACAGCTGCGTGCAGAAGTCTAGTAGACAGTCTACCTGTAATAAGAATCTGGAAATATAGAGCGCTGATCATAATAATAAAAAGAATAAGTATTGGATCCAACATCCGATTCCGACTGAGTTTGAAAGATGGGGGCCGGTTTCCGATCCAGTATTCGTCCCCGGTAAAATCGCCACAGATGGACTTCTGGTAAAACGGAAAGATCCACAGTGAGCCTGGATATTTTAGTCCATCAGTCTTTACATTTTGGTTCAGTCCACCTTTTCGGTTTTTGGTTTAAACGTCAATTTTGTTTCTAAAAGTCTGAGCAACAACATGATTGTTCTAATATAAACAGATGCTGAGATTAATAATTCCACAAAGTTCTGGTTTGTAGATAAGGCGTCGGAGTGCTACCGTCAGGTTGCCATGGCGCCCTCTGTTGTCTGTCAGACTGACGCCTTGGAGTCCTGCGTTTGCTTTAGCCGTGTCGACAGAAAGTCTCGGGCTTCTCCGAAGAACCACCCGGTTTGTCGTCAGCCTCATGTTTACATTCTTAGAGACGGCCGGTCGCTGTGTTTCTGTTCCGCGTCGCCTTGAACGCCTCGCGCCTCATTCAGTTCCTCCACTCTACTGTGGCAGACGTCTCAAAGGGAAACAAGCGTGTGGAGGCTCGCGCTGATGCAGCAAAAAGTGCCGCCGTCTTCCTATTGCAGGATTTCAGAACGCCGTTTCCCTTTTGCACATTGACCAGTCGTTGCATATTAGACTCCCAAAGTGGACGTGGGAGTGAAATTAATCGTTAAATGATATTTTTCTCTCTTTTTTTTCCCACTCCATACAAAAAATGTTAATTGAAGCATCTCAAAAACGAAAATTTATTTCATGCCTTCATAAATAAAACCATCCCATGAAAATAAAAGGATTCTTGAAGTGGAAAAGGGGAATTGTTCTGCTGCGAGTCAAACCCGCGGATGACAAAACCGCTTCACACAAGCTTGTTTCATCTCAGAATGAATTACACTTGCTTGAATGTAATTTTCCACATCTGACTTTTTTTCTTTTTTTTTTAATAAGAGTGCAGCTATTTGCCTGAAACGTCTTGTTCAGTGGGCAATCAGTGTCTCCTCTGTTTACTTTTCAATGGCGCTCGATTCCGTCATTATGAGACAGCCATGAGTCCATTAGCAGAGATGTGTGATTGGGCCTTTTCATCAGCTCTTAGCCTCACACTGCGCCAGCCGCCGCTGCACTTCTGTCACCGTCAATAGGTGTGATTTTCTAATAAAACAAGGTGATGGGATGGGGGGGGGGGGGGGGGGGGCACGCACTTTTTCTTTCTCTTTTTATGTTTATTAACCATCTTTGAAACTTCCAAGTCCTCTTTGATTCGGGATCTGATGCAGATGGAGCTAAAAATCAAATGTTTTCATTGAAGAAGCCTTTCAGTGGAGGCAGGGGGGGGAAGGGGGGGCGCACGGACGCATGGTTGACTTTAGCGCCGCCGTGGCGTGTGCATGCGTATCGTTCCCTGGCATCATCCCCGCCTGCATATCTGTGTGGGCAATCGGAAAGTCGACCGCAGCTCCTCCCTTCTGTCTCCTCTGATTTACCTCCTGAATCGACAGCAGCTCCTGCGTGTCGCTGCGCGCCGCCTTCCTGTTATTAACACGGGCTTGTGGAAAAACACAAACCTAATAAATAATCCTCTAAAGGGACACCCTCCAACAGAACGCCAGGCTAATTCCTCCCATCAGCCGCGGAGGCGACCGTTCCCGGTCTGAGCATGTGACCGACCATCAGTCTCATTATGCTCTCTCTTTTGGGGGTGGGGGTGTAAGGGGGGGGGGGGGGGGGTGATTACCTTTCTGATAACAGACGTCAAAGCAAATGGAAGGAAAAGCAATTTGTTAAAGAACAAGAAGGAATCTGAGTATTTCTGCAAACCCACCTCACAGGTTTAGAAGGATTCCTGTTTGTTTTTTATTCACAGCTAAAACCTTTAATGACTCTGGTCATCCTTTGATCTATTTTCAAAGTGGTCTTTTAATTATGATAGTTGTTTATAGCCAAATAAAAAAAACATTTTTTTTTTTATTATAAAAAAGGTGTTCTCTAGGACAGTGTTTTTCAACCAGTGTGCCGCGGCACACTAGTGTGCCGTGGGAGATGGTCAAGTGTGCCGTGGGAAATTACCCTCATTAATCATTCACTGATCTAAAAACATTTCCCATCTCCAGGAAATCAGCTCTTTGTTCATCCAAACAGGCCCTGATAAAACACTGAGTAGTGAGGAATATAAAAGATCTTAAAATTACTTTTTCTTTGTGTTTATTTGATTCTATTAAAGACATTTTGATAAGAATGACGGTATTTACCTGCAGCTATAGCGGTTTGCGGGAAAGTCCCGCCCCTTAACCTGTCTCCGCCAATCATTGTTGAAGGCTTAATCACATGTCAGCAGTCTGACCAATCAGAAGTGGTTAAAGTCTTCACTTCCTTGTTCTTAATTCTGCTCATAAATTCTCTCAGTTCCAACAAAAATACCATCTAAAGCTCGTCTTTAGCGGTGTAGCTTTCCACAGAGTCCGGTGTCAGACCATGAACAAAACAATGAAGCTCACAGACGCGAGTCTTTCTGCCCTTTTTCGGCAGTTTTCACACTACATCTCCCATGATGCATTGGCTTAAAGGGCCAGTGTCCCAGCGCACAATGAGTGCGCGTGAAATGTTTAGAAACCTCAACGGACAAACAAACAGTTTCTAAATTTTCTAATTTAACTTTTATTTCATCTCTTAGAAAAAACAGCCGCAACTTCCTGCTTTTTTGGCCACAATTATCACAAAATGCACGTGAGATTGCGGGGGGGGGGGGCTGTCGATCAATAGAGACCATGAATTTCTGTTTATTTTTTATTTTTTTGGATGCTGGTGTGCCGCGGGATTTTTGTCAAGGTTAAAGTGTCCCGTGGCTCAAAAAAGGTTGAAAAACACTGCTCTAGGACATTGTTTCTGCAGAGCGGCAGTGTTTTGTTAGAAATTCACCTCTGAGTTGTGGGCGGGACCTTTTTTCCCAGCTTCCCCATTGCTGAGAGCTCTCTGTTTACACCCTTGGCTTAGCCCTGAACCTGACAGGCCACTAAAAAACGGTGAGCAGATCCAGATTCCAGCTCAGATGTTCGTGGATCATTTTGTCTGCAGGTGGATGGATCAGAACGGGGCGGAGCAGGGAGATTGTAGCCCCGCCCACCACATTTTATACAAAAATACGATCTTTTTCAAACATTCATTCTTCCGCTCCTTATTTACGAGGATTTGAACCCAAAAATGCTTAGAAATACAATTTTGAGCTTCATTTTCTTTCTGTTGAAAATCTTGATTTTCCCCAGAGTGAGTCTTTGCGAGCAGGAAACATGAGCCGAACAGAGTTTTATCCAAACGGTTTTATCTGCAGGATTTTCCTAATTATTCCTTGTGCTATTCAAGGCACTTTAACATTGGGAGTTGGGTCATCTAGACCCACTAGACAGTGCTCTGAACCTTTTTTCTTCAATGATTTGTGATCTTCACTGGTGTCCATGGACTACGTGAAATCTTTCCACCTTTATCCACCTTTGTCATGGTAGGGAGAACACGTCACTGTAAGGGGGGGGTCATTTTGACCCCACAAGACACCACAAGGGTTCAAATTGAGATAAAAAATATTTGAAATGTACCAAAAAACCGGCGGTGGGCTAACCTGCAGCAGGACACCGGTTCTTTTCTGCTCAGATAAAAGCGCCAACATTAAAGAAACAAGCTGTCCCTTGGAGAAATCAACACCCACGTGTGTGTGTGTGTGCGCGTTTGTGTGTTGTTCTTCCGACAATGAAGTCGAGCGCCACATGGAAGCAGAGCGGGAAAGGATGTTAACGACTGAAGCTGGGCTCATTGGCGTGGCAGCCTGCCAGCAGTCCTCAGGTACGGCGGCGATGCTATCAGGATTCAGAAACGCAGCGGTCTTAAGACGTCTTTGAAAAGGAGTTTCAAATCACAACCGAGCCCGAAGGTGGGGGGGTGGGGGGGACGCACTTTTTACTTTGGTGTCAGAAGTGGGATTTTGTTGTTTTTGCTGTAAGAATTCCAAATGTATTTCATCTTTACCTGTAAAGCCTTTGCAGTTGGCTAAAGTGCTGTGAATGCATATAAATGTAAAAAATTTAAATGTAGAAAATGAAAGAAACTTTAGGAAGCCGTTTAAAAACGGGGGGGGGGGTTCACGATGTGGTTCAACCTTAAAAAATACACGGATTTCCAGGCAGACATTTTCTGCCGTTTGTTTCGGTTTTAGTTTCTACAACACCGACAGTGGAGACACCGGCAAAAATCAAAAGGGACCAGAGGGAAATAAAGTCAACGTTTCTAGTAAATTCCGTCTTTTGTGGCGTTTTAGTGAGGGCGTTCCCGTCTCACCTGGGTTCTGTTGAAAGCCACCCGAGCAAAGACGGCCTGCGAGATGCCGGCCCGTTTCAGCTCGTCCCGGACCCACTGGTAGATCTCGCCGGAGACCTCCGTGTTGGACGCCACCTGCGGCTCCATGGGCTTGCTGTGGGAGCTGCGGTTGACGGGCGGGTGGTTCAGGTACTGCTGCGACAGGGACTGCTGCGCCAGCAGCCGGTTCACCGCGTACTGCTGGTTGAGGATCTGCGCCATCACCAGCTGCTGGTTGACCAGCTGGGGGCTGATGGGGGTGGACACCAGGCCCGGGTGGTGCAGACCGGGGAGCTGGGGCTGTCGGCTCGCCGTCTGGCCGCCGTGCGGCGGCGGGCCGTGGGGCATAGGGGGAACCGGCGAGGAAGGGGTCTGCTCCGCCGTGCTGCCGGGGATGGGCTGCTGCTGGGAGAAGCCCAGGTGGTTGTGGTTGGAGCCGGGAGGGGAGAGGTCGGACAGGCCGTCCATTTCAGCTGCAGGGAGATAAAAGTTTGGGAATAAAAATGGAGGGCAGGCCAAACGACTGAGGTCACATAGCAAAGAGAAAAGTGGTGAAAAAAAGGCTTCATGAAAACACGGAAGCAGCAGAAATTCCCATCTGACCAGGTAACACGAGCATCAGTTTAAAGCACCACAGCCTCCAACCAGAAGAGAAACAGACGCGGTCTGCAGTGGATCAACATCCAGCCTCAAGTCAATCTTTGCGTGTCTTTAAATATTCTTGTTTACTCCCTTTGAGTCGAAAAGACATTTTTTTTTTTTTTTTTTTGTGACCAGTGGGGCTTCAAAACCAAATCAAGGAAACCTAATTATCAATGGAGAGATGCTGGATGTTGGTGCGTTTCCCAAAAGCCGCCCGGAACGACTGGATATGACACAGGCGGTTAAAAAAAGATGGAAGCGCAGATAAAAGGGCCTCATTGTATCTGACCTGCTCTTCCACAACCCACGCCTTCAAAATTAACTTCAGAATGTCCGTTTTTTTCCCTTCCCCTCATGAGGCCTCAGCATGTGAAGCGTGTTTGTGTAGGTGCAGAGTTTATGTCCACGGAGACCACAGAAACGGCAGAATCCGATTCCCTTTGCACCCGTAAATCTCCAATAAAGAGCCCGTGCTGGCGTCTTCGTGGCTTAAAAATAAACGTAAAGAAACAGCGGCAGACGGGACTCTCACGGAGGACACCAACGATTTTGATGGAACGAATGGAGAAAACTGAACGGAGATGTTTGTGGTGAGATTCGCCTTTGGGAATTCTTAAGTCCATAATGGCTGCTTGGGAATATTTAGGACAAGTTTAAATTATGAGCTTAGGAGGCAAAAACAATGATTTAACATTCAAAGTAGTACCCACAGTGAAGCCAATAAGCAGTTGGAGAAAAGATGGATGTGTTCAGGTGTTTAGGAACTTTGGGCATCAAACTGAATGAGAATGCTCGCTCAGAAACGAGCCTCCGCTTATCAAGAGATTGGCGTTTTTGGGGGAGGCGGAAGTATTGCACAGATGTGTTTTTGAACGGTGCGTGTGCGCATCCGGATTCCTACGCGTCAACCAAACGCCAACTATCCCGGTCCGATCCATTACAAGGAAAAAAAGAAAGAAAAAAGGAAGAACGTGAAGTGGAACGGTGGGGTTCAAAACACTAAAAACCCAAACAAAATAACAATAATAATCATCTCTTTCTCTGTAACCATTCAGTGATGGTATGGTGGTGGTGGTGGTGGGGGGCATACTCACAACACACACATGAAGGCATTTCCATGCAAATTGAAAGGAGAAGGGGGTGACGGAGGAGCACGGCGGGCCCTCTTGTGGAATCCTGCCACAAAAGAGCCCCGGATTAAAGCGCACAATGGGAGTGGGGGGTCGGCATGTAAAGGGGAGTGAGCGGCATCGACCAACTCCTGCTCCTGAAGCCGAGGGGACGCTGTACCAGAGAACCTGCCGCCTCCACCAAGCCACGGGCCGCTGCCTGGCTTCAGGAGGATGGCGCCACAAGAGGCAGTGCCGCCTCTTGTGGCGCCGAGCGGAGCCTGAGGCCCCGCCTATGGTCGATGGGGCACCCGAGACTCGTGTGCCACGGTGTTGTGTCTGAGGTTATCCCGACATGACAGGAGGGTGCAAGAGTTCAACATGCTGAGTCAGCACAACTGGAGATGATATCAGTGTGTACAAACACGCGTGTGGTTAGCTTTTATCAGCCATCCGTGTTTCAGACTGAGGTTGTTTCAGTTTGAAGTAGCAGAGGTTCTGCTACACCATGACAAGATCATCATCTCATCTATTTTCTAAGTGTCTCCGGTCGTCTTTTGATTATCATTCGGCCGTTTTTAGCAGAAAATCCCCCCAAGAAACCCCATTTCGTTTCCCAGAACATGATTTCTGCAGAACGTTGTGGGCGGGGCTCCTGGCGCAGGCTAAGCACCGCCCTTGCTGCCTGTCATCCAGCTAGCTTACAGCCACTCACAATGTTGGGTGGGGGACCCAACATTACAAAAAGGGCGAGCCATCTTGGGAGCTATCCAGCCGTTCCAAAAATGCCTTTTTTTTCGTCTATCATCTTAAAAATTCGGTTTTTAAAAACACACTTTTCATCCAAGTGTAGGAGGAAGCGTCTATTCAACATCTACGCCAGTCCAGCCGTCTTCCTTTCAAGTGGCGGGAATTTTAAATTTGCAAATTTCTCCGACATAATCAAGGCTTCAAACCGTTTCAATGTGGTTTCTGTCAACAAGGAGTCCTGCATCATGGGGGGGTTGGTGTCTGGAACTGGTCTGAGCCGGAGACCCTACTTTCTGACTGAGCACCAACCTTTGAACCAACTTTTACAGGACAATTTATTAGGACTGTAGGTCTGCAATTTTGAGTCTTGGATAATGTTTGAGCGCTTGGAAAAGAAAAAGTCATCAAAACCTAATAAAAAATTGACATTTTTTTTTTTTAATTTAAGATAAAAGCAACCGAGAGAAACAGGAAGTCCTACTTTTATAGCAAATGCATTGGCTTTAACCAACTAAAATGTGTTTTATGAAGAGTTTTATAGGTTTAGCAGTGTGCGTTCATGGGTGTGTTTATGTGTGTGTGTGTGTGTGTGTGTGTGTGGGCCCATGTTGTAACATACCTAGTGCATTGGCACGCGGGCTCTCACGGAGAACACACGTCCCCAGGTAGCCCTCCAGCTGGGAGGGTTGGCGCATGCCTGCACAGTCAGATGGCAGGGCACGCACACAAACACACACACAAGCACGCGCACACACACACACACACACACACACACACACACACACAGACAGGGTTGTGAGGAAAGAAAGACAGCGTTAAGAGCAGCTCGTCTTAAACAGCAGCCTGACTGAAGGCCGGCTGTGAGCCGCAGCGTTTTCCCGTTTGAGGAAACAGCTGCGACAGAAAAACAAAAAAAAAAAAAACTGTGTAGGTGGAAGCAAGAAAACACACAAACGCTGCAGCTCCTGCAGGAACCAGTGCTCCCAGTCTGATGTCACTCAGACAAAAAAAAGCATCAGATAAGATCAAAACGCCGTTTTTACACGGAGGCGGTGAAATATTTCAGCTTCTATGATCAGGAGGAGAAAAGATGAAGAGATTGCTAAAAGCTAATATCTGAAGGCAATCGAAAGGCGGGAATTCGGACGCGTTTCTCCGTCTGCTGGCATTACAGTTCATAACCTCGTTTGCTAGCGGGTCAAAGGGGATTCTGGGAGATTACAAGTTCTAATTGAATTTCAGGATAAAGTCGCTGCTGCTTTTCCTTTCACCAAGTGGGAAAAAAAAGGCTTCCGGAGGCCTCAGTATTAGTTTAGGCAATAATGGATAATTCAGAGATAAGGCTGGATTCAAACTCACAGTAACCTCCAGTTATTAGATAAGACGATAACTGGGTGTTTGAGCGAACGCCGTGAGACAAAGAGGCGCTCAGTCGGGGCACATATTGTGGATGACGACGGGTGTGAAAGTAAAAAAAAATAGTCTGTGTGCGCGGAGAAATAAGAGCGCCATACTTTGCGCCCCCTCCGTTTTGCTTACCCATCATATCTTTTGTCTTCTTGAAATGTTTATACCAGCGCCCAAATTCCTGACACTTCGCCGCCGACACATTTGCATAGTAAGTGCTGTTCACAATGGAGGAAATCATACTCTGAAAGAGAGAGATTGATTGAGAGGGAGGGAGAGAGACTTTAGATTCCCGTTTGCAGGAGTAAAAAACAACAACAACAACAAAAAAAGACGCAGAAATATTGTGAAACATGCAGAAGCAGCAGCGCTGGAGCTTGTCAAGACAAAAAAACAGTAAAACCCAGCACTAAAACAGCGAGTGAAATATGACATGCAGAAATCTGAGATCTGTTTTAGAGAAGAAAACAAGTTACATCCTTATCTGTTTGTCTTATCAAATGCCTCTGAGTTGGTCTGGTTTCCTTTAAAGAGGGATGTGCTGAAGCGCCTGAAACGTCAGACATGTACCTTCAAACGCAGCAAGATGGCGGCGAACGGTGGCGGAACTGGGCCACGTAAACAGATTTTATTTTGCAGCTCTTTATTTATGCAATCTGTTTGAGGTAAGGAGTGGAGCAGATTGAGGGGGGGGCCACAGCGAGCATGTGGATCTTGCCCCCCTCTCTGAACGTTCCCTTCCGCCGCCGTCACCTGAGAACAAACGAAGGGAGCCGCTCTTCCTCCGCTAACACCTTTGCAGCCTCCGGGTGAAAGCCGGGGTCGGCGCCGTTTTTTTTCCGATCGCTATAAATATTCAAAGCAACCCAACCATCTGGTTTCAAAATAAAAGGTCTGCCATCTTGATCATCTTCAAGGAAATATGCGCGTGGAAGGATAGAGATGCGACCTTTCAGCTGCACCAGCAGGAAGGTCGGTGAACTCCTGACCTCCGCCGTCGGCCCGCGTCACGCTCAACCAGGTTCACGAATGTAGGCGAGGGACCAAAACCGCCGCAGATCCGGGACATCTTCTGTGCCCAGGTGGAGGCAGACGCTGCGCCCCTTTGTCACCATTTTCAGTCACATTGGAGACTGCAGCTGGGTGTGAATCTGTGCCAACCGTGCTGCGGTGCATCATCCCATCATAATGGAAAACAAGGGGGGGTGGGGGGTCCGCGGTTGGACTTGTGCACTACAACAAAGGAGGCTTTTATATGTTTATTGAAAAGCCTTCATTCAACACAAACCACGGTGGAGTTCAGGTCAGGGTTAGGAAGTCAGAATTAGCCTTTAAATGAGTCACACATTCGCGCACAGAATGCTCTTTATTCCACTTCCACGCAGCTACAACCACGTTTGAACCTTCTGTCGCTTCTTTAAAGGTTGGTTCTTTGCTGCTGAGAGGAGAGAAGTTCTCCATTAAGTGGAGGGGGGGGGGGGGGGGGGGATAATGAACTCCTCCTCTGCAGCCTGCCATCTTTTATTTACAGTATATCTGGGCTACGGCGGCTCCAGGCGAGAAACGCCGGGCCTGCGGATCTTTCCCGCTCCCTCTTCCTGCGCCATCTTTGACACAGATGTTCTAATAAACGCTCCTCATTAATCAGCCTTCTCCCTCAATACATCACTCTGCCTCTCACTGGGGGCCGCCGCCTGCATGTGTGAGGGAAACAATGCGCACACCTATTTTTCCCTCTCGCCGCCGCCACCGCCGCCGCTCTGTCGCGCACGCACGCGCCTTCAAGTGAAATCAAGCAGATAACCAGAGCCTCTGCCTCCAGTGTGGAGCCAGCAGGGGGGCTGCGTTTGTCAACAGGTAGCAACGCTGTGTGTGTGTGTGTGTGTGTGTGTGGACCCTTTAAGTGATAGCCATCTGCAGTACAGAAAGCTTATCAGCAAGACCAGGAAGCGGCACTGGGCTACTATCAGTCCCCAACATCTACTCCACTCCCCGACATGGGAGACAGGAAGAGAGGAAAGTGTGTGTGTGTGTGGGTGCGTGTGTGTGTGTTTGTGTGGTACCAGTGCAGCTACTTTAGGCACCCAGCTGCCAGCGTGGCACACAATCTGACAAAGACACAAAACCGCAAACCCTGCAGACAAAACTGTGCTGCTACACAAACACGGTCACACAATTTTAGCCTGATGTCTCGAATCAGCTGGGGGGGGGGGCACATCCTATTTTGCGACACTGTGCCTCGTCTCTCGCCAACATCTAGCAGAGATCAATTATGGCACATTTCCACGTCAACTGGGACCCCCCCCCCCCCCCCCACCGTCGCCGCCATCATCATCATCGTGCCCTTCAATGCCACACACAAACACAAGCGTGCACATCCACACACACACACACACACACACACGTCAGACGCCAACCAGGTGGCGGCCGAGGTGGTGCAGGTCTGCAAAGACGGCATTCTGGTGAGTATCTGCTGCTGCAGGGCGGGAGGCGGGGCTTGTTGCTGCGAACGCGGCTACGAGGCCCCTACCAAAAATTTAGGATGTTAATAAAAGAAAACGGCCGATATTTGCCCCCCACCCCCAAAAAAGGAAGAAAATGAAAATGTTTGACAATAGACGCATTTCACCAAACTCCTCCCCCTCCCCCTCCCCAACGTTGCTCTCTCACTTTCATCTGGTAACCTCCGTTTTTTTCAATCTGGGATTATGCAGAAGAATTTTAAGGAAAACACTAATCCTAAAAAGGTGCTAATCTTCTGCCCCCCCCACCCCGCTATAACCCCCCCCTTTCTCCTCCTACTTGCTTTTCCTTTTGGGAAGGGTCAAAAGAGGAGACGTCACGGCTCTGACGGCTGGAAGTCAAGTTTTGTCATGACAACCTGTAAACGCCTCCATCAGGGTGGGGTGGTGGTGGTGGTGGGGGGGGGGGGGCGCAGACCTCATCCCGGAGGCCGTCAAACACTCAAACCCGCCATCTTTTGGGAGGAAATGCTAATCCCTGTCAATTCCTATTAGTGTAGTCGGACTAAAGATTGTCTGCATTCGTTTGCGTTGAGTCTCCGTGTTTCTGCGAGAAGATCGACTCGTTCTGGACGTTTCCGGTGGATTAGAAAAGCCGTCTGCGTTCTGGTGTAGACGCCGTCGAGCTACAATCACCAACACACAAACACAACACAAACGCAACATTAAGCTAGTTTACCTGGACGTATTTCTGTTGACAAACTAAGAAATCTTAATCTCAGCGAATTTATAGACAACCTATAGAAAATTGTTCACTTCTAGTTTCATTACAAACTCTCCATTATGATAAATAATCTGATGGTTTCTGTAAAAAAAAACTGCTTGTTTTCAATCCTACCTTCTCACTTCTCATGGGAACAATACAGGGGGGGCTTCAATATTTTAAATCATTCTGACCCACAGCAGTCCAGGACTGCAAGGACGGCGGCACGTTTGAGTGAAGCCCCGCCCACCCTGGCCACATATTAAAAAAAATGTAAACTTTGGGAAACTACTTTGGGGAAAACAAAATGTTGAAATTAGACGTCGTCTTGCAAGAGCGATCTTATGAGCCATGACATTAGGAATGTGGGCGTGGTTAACAAAAAAACCTCAGTTGCCATGGAAATCCAAAAGTTTACTTTTGCAGATTTTTCTAAAAGTTACGCAGATCTGTTGGTCAACCTCAGGAGACCAAAAAGTAAAACGGTTGCTATGGAGATAAACCTTTTAACGAATGGGAAAGTGAGGGGGGTGTAGAATCCCTTAGCCAGTCAAAGGGGAGGACAGGTAGTGCTTTTGTTTAGTTTAAATAACCTAAAGGCCTTTCTATAAAGCAACAACAAATACACAAAATAACACTTTTTTTTGACGCAACAGCGCCCATTTTGTAACCTTTGGATGTGTGTTGATGAAAACGCGGAGGGAGAATCTGAAAATGAGACAGACTGAGCGAGCTTTGTGTGTTAAACCCTCTGAGCTGGCGTGCGCTCTCCTCTGAGCCGTCTTCACATATGGACCGTAAACAGGGTGATTACCAGACCGGGCTGGGCTGCGCCTGAATGCCACCCAGGGACTCTTTACATCATCAGTGTGCAGCCCGTGCCCAGTCAAACACACACACACACACACACACACACAGGTGTGCACACGGCGGCCTCTGCAGATTTACGTTCACACACAGATCATGCAGTCATGCGTTCTGTACGTGAACTATACCCGCCCCTGCACTGCATTGGTGACGTTTGCACACGACCCCTACCGTGCTCTGGTCTTTTAGCTCCTTTCTGGCGTGCACTGTGCACGTTTAACGTGCACAGTGCACGCCAGAAAGGGGCTAAAAGAGAGAGAGAAAAAAACAGAATAAAAAATAAAAAAAGGAGGAAAACAATCTGGATCATTGTGGGATTGCTCCAGTGTTTATCTAACAATAACCATATGTTCAATAACACCTCTGCTTTTTGGCTGCCTCTGCTTCAGCACGCCTGTGTGGATTGTGACCAAAAACAATAACAAACCTAAAAAATGTTTTTTATACCATCGTGCGACAAACAAAGTGATTGATTTGGGTTTGCTATGCCGATTCTCTTCCACGCTCGATCAAACTCAGGGCATTTGATAAGATAAAAGACAGAGGTGATGGAGGAGAAGGAGGGAGGGGGGTTTGTTTTGGCGAGCGGTATGGTAGCATGGGGGAAGGGGGGGGGGGGGGGTTGGGGTTACTTCAGATTTTTCTTTCATTCTTTGCTCTGTTTGTTTCTTTAGAATAAGCAGTTTGGGCTTCAGCACCTGTGATAAAGGACATTCTTTAGCCAGAGAGCTCTGATTCATGTCTTTGAGTAACTCCTTGAGGGCGTTTCTTACTGTTGAGTGGCTCCATTGCTCAGGCGGCAGGTCCTCCAGCTTAGGACAACTGTGGAGACACACAGGGAGGGGGGCAATGAGCAAAAATACAAAGCAATCATTTTTTTATGTCCCGTTTTGTCATGGGTCAATTTGACCCGTTCAGAAATGTAAACATCTAGGAAAAATATTACTGTTTTCAGTATGAAACTTCTTCTGCTTGCCTTAATTACCGTATTCAACATATAATATGAAAAGCGTTCATCTCACATACTTGCAACCCCCACCACAGATACTGCTCGGGTCAATTTGACCCAGCCATTAAACTGGAGGTACAAGCCTGTCAGAAATGTCAGTATTTCTTTCTACGCCGCTGTGAGACATATGTAATGAAATATTTAAAAAAAAAAAAGGTTTGAACATGTTTATTTTTTTATGAATTACCTGATAGTTGAACCAGAAGTCAGGAACACCATTGCACTAAATATTAATAAAATAATTAGCAATTCATTAAATATTCGCACTGCCTGTTAGGATTTTTTTGTGTGTCAGACATCTTTTGGATAGTTAAACATGCACCGGGTCAAACTGACCCGGGAACACCATTTCAGTTTCTTACAAATGACCATAACAGGAGGGTTAAATACTTCAACATCAATCTAACAATAAAATATGGCTTCAACAGCATCTAAAATATTTCAAACATGAGCTTCAGCAGAATCTGATGCACATCTACAGTCAAGTTTTCTTTTTTTTGCTCAGTTTTCTCTGACGTCTTTGGTCCATTTTAGTTGTTAAATCTTGTAGTCCGAACACCACATTTGGGCCCCCCCGTTTCAGAAAAGCAAGCTATGCCGCGAGAAAATCTGAGATTTGAAAACACATACGATGGTATTTTTGTACATTGAAAGAACATTTTGGGTTTTAACAGCCCATATTGTTGAGACTACAATTAAAATGGCAGCAATGTTTGATTTTTCTTGTGCTTTTCTGAAAGCCGGGATCATAAAGGTGCCACAAAAAAAAAAAAAAAAAGTACAGTTTGTCTGGTGTTTTAACCCAACCACCGCCGCTAAAAAGGCTGAAGTTCAGCTCAGAAATGACGTGAAGGTTTGCATTAACATGAAGAAACACCAAACAGTTCCTTAAATGATGAGCAGGTTCTGTGTCAGAGCATCACTTCTTAAATGCACGTCTCTTTTAGGCGAAACATTTGCATCAAGCAGCAAAACACAGTGGCCCCCAACCCCTGGGTTGCAGAGAAGGAGAAAAAATAAAATATATATATATATATATATATATATATATATATATATATATATATATATATATGCAGTTTTCCTTCTTTTTTTATTTACAGCCTGATTCTGAATGATGTTTTATTTTTGAAAAACTAGTGGATTCCACCACATCCTTCTCATTCTTTGTGCAGTTCTAGTTGTTCAAACGTTGGATTCATGCCCATTTTATTTTATTTTTTAAGTGTTTTCCTTTATTGATGATTTTATTGTTATCGTTATACTGTGCTTCTTTGAATTTTACCTATGGTTTTAGAGTATTTATACAGCACTTTAGATTTCTGGCAGATGTTAAATATCAATAAAGATTGATTGATTGATTGATTGATATATTTAGAAAAATACCTTTATTTTTGTTGGTTTTTTCATCTGTCGCTAAATTTTTTTAGCTTCCACTTTGACGGTAATGGATTAAGGGAAAATGTACGTCACATTTTAATGTTGCCTACATGAAATCTAGTGAACCAATAGGGTTTAAAGACAATATTTTACAGAGAAGAGGATGAACTTAACGCTCAAAGGAGAAGAAACACGGTCTGTGGCCGGAAAAACAGCCTGTTGCTCCAAACATTTCTTTACATTGTAAGAATCGATTTATTAACGTACTGCATCCTTATGTGCAGCAGGTTAAAGGTCATCTGTTGGAGGGGGGGAAAAAAAACAGCAGGGTGTTCCTGCCGAAAAGCAGATAATCGGTCCTGGAAACGGCGTTTTGGCGTCTTCTCTGCAGTAATCAAGCGTCAGGCTGCAAACAGGCAATTTGGAGGCAAATTACCCCCCCCCCCCCAGTATTGGTCCGGCCCCGTCTGAGGCGCATGGAGAGTCAGATGGGGAGCGGCGAAGGCACGGGGGCCGGGGCTCGGCTTTCCTGCTGCAAGCGTCCCTCCAAGACAGACAGATTTCATTTGGCGCATCTAGCAGATGCATCTGGAGATTGCCGTGTCTCTGTCTGCCTGCCTCTCCTCCCTTTCATATTCTCCCTCCGTCCCCCCCCCCCCCCCCCCTGATTGTTCTGATTAGTTAATTACTTTATACAACACATCTGCTGGATTGATGCATGAATTATACATCAGCTGCATGTGGCGACTATTATTTCGTGTTACTTCTACCTTCCCGGCTCGTTGTGCTCGGCGAAACAATTCAAGGTCTCGCTGGGTAGATTTCTGCAGCAGGCTGGGAGGCTGGGTGGGGGGCAGGGGGGAGTAAATCCAATACAGTAATACAGACAGTATGCAGCAAGCGGGCCACCTCTGAAATCTGGGTTTGTGCATGAAGCCGTCACCGCGACGTGTGCGAGGAAGATGACGAGGTGGCAGACGACCAGGAGTAAGAGGCGCCGTGGTCGAGGCCGACGCCTCAGACCGCTGGAGCAGAGAGGGGAGCTCAGGCGACCTGGGCTGGACGCAACCCCTCCTCACTCGGATGCGGGACACGCTCGCATCCGCCCGAGTGAGATGGGAGTGCTTGACTGGTGATGGGGGTGGAGACAGAAGGAGAGGGGCTCCCCAGACGGCTGCAGAGCGGTGGCTTAGCACGCCGCTCCCAACCAGCGCCAGTCCACAGTTGGAGAGGCTTTGTGCCCATGAATGCAGCAAAGCCCCCACACCTGCATTTTCAGACGAGCAGCTTCCAGGGTTTGAGGACAAACGGCTCCTTTGGAAGAGTCTCCTCTGCACACGAGTTGTTCGAGTCGCCTGCAGCGGCGGCAGCAGCAGCTCAACTCACTCCAGGATGGCTTATCTGAGCTTCCATCTCTTGATGGTTGACGTGGCGGAACGGCGTCCACGTTTCACTGCTGGCAGAACCAGTTCTTAGTGTCCCCCCCAGTCTCCTGGGAGTGGTCAGCGGTTGTGGGCGGGTCCTGCTCCCTGCGGTGAAAAGGCGCGTGACGCTGCTGCAGTCACAATAACGCAACAAGACCGATACCGTGAGGAAGGGGGACGTTTGGGAGTCCGCAGCTGAACGGCTTTGGTCAATCCGCTCCTCAACATGCAGGTGATGAAGTTCTGCACCAACCTGAAGAACCGGACTCGTCTGCAGCTTTGAAGTTTGACCCAGAAACTCTTCAGCGCAATCTTAACTCCCAAGTCACTCCTGTTTGGCTGCAGGCCTCAACTCCACTTTTCCCCTTAAGCTAACGCTCCTTGAAGCTCCACTGACTCCGTTTTAGTAGCCCCAAACCATCAACCCTCCACCGCCGTGCCCCAAAGTGGGCGTTTGAGACCAACAACTAAAGGATTCTCCAGAACTTGTTGAGATCAAAATCAAAACATGAATATTGGAGAATTAAAACTTCAAAATCTGAAGCAATTAACAGACTACAGGACGTAAACAATCCGACTGTTTTGTGAACCCTAACCCCCTCCCCTCTATTTATAAATAGAGCAGAAAAGTGGGGTTTAGCAAATGCCTACATCCTAACCCAAACCCTAATAAACTGACATAACAGTCGTTCAGCTCAGACTCAGAAAAAGATGGGTGTCCATTCATAAAAAAATGCTTTAGCATAAAAAATAAAGCATTTGCAGAAACACGCATGTGCTGGTATCAACAATTAACTGACCGTGCTTTTTGAATCAGGTGATGAGGAGCTTCACGTGAGATTTTCATTCTCATGAAGCTCCTCCCATCCTGAAAAGTTGACAATTTCCATGTCTTGTCTTGGTTTTTTTTACATCTTATTTTATGTCTTCTTGAGTTTTTCCCATTTAAACTTTTTCAGCTGCAGATTTTTTCCTGAATTTTTGAAACTTCAGAGGAAGAATCAGGAATGTTGGACATTTATATCAAAGACCAAACAACCGCCCACATCTTCCCTCCAGGTTTAGCTCTGTGTTTGCAGTTATTTAAAACTCTTTGTTTGGCATTAATGTAACCGCTAAAAATGCACATGATTGATACGCAATATTATCAGAATTATCAAATGTTAGTTTAAGCAACAAACGGCTTAAGGATCTTAAGACGCGTTACTCTGAAAGCCAAGTCGACTGCAGAAATTAAGACTTTTATTCTGAAGGTTTATGTGTTTTATGTCCTCAACACCACAAAGAACTGCTCAGCAGGAAAGTTGGGGATTTTCAAATGAACCAGGATGTCAAAAATCAAACGTCTTAATCTGGATTATGGGAAGTTTTCTTCCTTTAAGGTTTTTGAGAAGCCTTTAGCAGGTTTCATCCTCTGATTTCAGGCATGTAAACACGGCGTGCTCCTCACCTGTGCAGCTGGATCTTGAGCGTGACCACGTGGTAAACGTCCTGCAGCATGTCGGCCACTGTGGCGTCCGGCGCGTCCGTCACGTACGACAGCGGGACGGGGTTCCACTTCCCCACCTGAATCATACCTGCGGGGTGAAAGCGCGTCAACGTGGGCCGGAGCGGAGCTCGCCATCGGCGCTTTATTTAAAACTGCAACACTGGCGTGCTGTGATGTCAGCAGGGGAGAGGTGTGAGTCAGGGTTTGCGTGCGTGTGTGTGTGTGCGTGTGTGCGATAGGGATGGACTACGCGCACAAATATGCATCTTAAAATAGCAAAGCTCAAACTGCATGTGTTCCTGTGCAATTACAGTCTTGCCTCCACCTACACAACACGTGTGCATGGAGATACACACATGCAGGCCACTGTGTGATATCTGTCAGCGTGTGTTGCAGTTATGGTGGAGGGGGTGGGAGGAGTCACCTTTGGCCTGGGCGGCGGAGCTGTGAGAGTAGCCCAGCGACAGCAGAGCCATCTCGATGAGCTGGTTGAACAGCATGTCCTTGCGCACCAGGACGAACTCGGCGTGCTCCTCCTTGCTGTCGAAGTCCATGGGGTTCTCGTAGTGCTCCACCACGCAGAACACCGGCAGCATGTTGCCTGCAGACACGGCAACACCCGGGTTCTGGGGGTGAGGACTCTGACCGTCAGCCGCTCACAGGGAGTCATATTTAGCCCGATGATCGAGTTAGGTGAGGAGAAATGATCTTTCAGAGTGCAGTTCCGGTGCAAAGACTCTCCCATTCCCATCAGCACCAGGAATCCAACGTCAGGCAGAATTCACCTCGCGTTGGGGTTAAACACGGTAAAAACGGGGAAACATCACCGTTGAAGCCTTTTCCTCCCAAAGCAAAGGCCTCTCCTGCTAAACGGAGTCACCAGCAGCTCGGTCGACTAAAAAATGAAGAGTCCTGGTCCAGAAAATGAACGTTTACTCTGCAAATTTCACCCAATGTGCTTTTGTGTTAGAGAAGTTTTAATAGGGAAAGTGAAAAGCGTCTCCCCGAATAAAGAAACCGTGTTTACGTCCTGCTGTCAGACAGATTTCTACTTGTTTATCGTCTCTGCTGACCAAAAAAAAAAGATCCCAATATTTTCGGATCCTAGGCATTCCAGAAGATGCGCAGGGCTCCGACCAAACAATCGACGGGCCAACAAATGCAGAGGAATGTGCTGAAAGGGCTGCTTTTCTCCCCCCTGATTCTGATAGATACAGATCTGACAATAAAGACTGCTGTGCTGGTTCATTGGGGGGGGGGGGGGGGGTCAATACTGGCTTTGTTTCCAAAAGCCCAGAGAGCGCCGTGGCAGATATTATTATTTCGGACCAACTGTGGCTCCTGTGCGAAGCCTGAGAGGTGAGCCCGCCCCCTCTTTGCCAGCCTGGATGCTGGAGAAACAGCTGAAAGGATGGGGGGGGGGGAATAGCGGACGTTTCTCCCAGATGCATAAAAAAAACGAAAAAAATAAAGTGGAGAAATGACCCATCTGAGGACACAGCGACACATTCCAGGAGCTCCTGTCTCCCTATTGGCCAAAAAAAAAAAACAACAGACCAAAAAAGCTCCAGCAGCCAAGAACTTTTACGACTCCAGAACTGACTTCTGAATCTCACTTCCACTAAAAACAGAACCATAATCGTAAAAACAGACTCGACTGACGCCTTCTTCTTCCTCAAGAAGATGACTTATATTAATAATAAAACTTTGTCAAAGCTCCTAAAAGAAACTTCTGCCCACTGCAAACAAACGGCAGCATAGCAGAACCTTCCCCTAGCTTTGGTTTCAATGCACCAACGTCAAAATATTCTACTTTTCTGAGGAGAAAAGCAACTTCCTAGAAATGTCTTTTTTCTGTAAGAGCAGAATTATGCACAATAAAACTTCATTATTATGCCTGTGTCATTAATTAAGCAGTAAAAAGATGAGAATTTGCAGATTTTCCGCCGTGACGGTTTTATGGCGCCTCTTCGTTTAAGACACACGAGGAGAAACAGACGCGATCTCCTGCAGCGCCGTCTTACCTCTCTTGTGGAAGGTCTTCAGCAGGTGGCCGCTGGGCTTGTACGGGACCCCCGCCAGTTTGGCCCCGTTGCTGCCCAGTCGGGCCCGCCCCAGCGGGCTGCCGTTCTGCTCCAGCCGGGGCAGCTTGGCCGGCGGGGCCTTGGCTTCCGCCATGCTGTTGACCAGCTCCGAGTTCTCCTTGCCCAAACACGTCTCGCTGAGATGCTCCATCCTTCTCAGCGCCTCTGCTCACTATCACCTGGGGAGGGAAAGAAGCATTAAAGAAAACACCTGATGGGTGGGATTTTGGCTAGGCGTGAGGCTGTGGAGCTCTGAGAACATCTTCCACCTGAGAAGAGCGAATCTCCACATTCAGTCAGAGGAAAGTATTACAGTTATCCAGCAAACGTGGCGCTTAAAAATAGAATTTAAAACACAAACTCAGTTTCTCAGTGAAGAATTTGGATGGTTCCAAAGCAGAAAAAGTATTTTTAATGATATTTTGGATTTAAGATTATGAATGTGGACGAAAAATCTTCAACTTAAAATTCTAAGTCCAAATCATTATTTTTATTAAAAACTTTTATAATAAACCCCTTTATTGTTTCCCTGTTTATGTATTTACAATCATTTAGTCGTTTTTTTAAGCTATACTTTTAAAAACTTCTAAATTCAAATTTTTTTATACATCTATATTTATATATATAAATACATTTGGTTTTGGATGAAATGTTGACCTGTGGAAGGCCTGGGGAGGAGACAAAGTAGTTCACAACTTTGTAAAGTATGTGGGCGCGTGCCTGCATGGGCGCGCGCGCAGCTGCTGACTCATGGGACCCGTCATGAAAAAAAGTTGAAGTGAGGAGGGGCAGGGGGTGGATGGGAGAGATGCTTCACCCACAGGTGCTCAGGGACGAAACGCCCCGCGGTGCATGCCGGTTAATACCCATGGATGGACATGAACTGGGATGCTTTCGTGGGAAAAGTGAGGAGCATCTCCCCCCCCGCCCCCCACGCCAAAGATCACGAACTCCACCATTCATGACATGCAATGAGGCAACTAATTCAGTACAAATAGGGGGGGGGGGGGGGGGGTCATAGGGACCCGGATCGGGATTCTAAACTAACCGACACCGGAACCGCTAAGAGCCTCCAAACCACCAACCTGAGACGTAGCACTTCAGCGGCGGGGGGGCGTGAACACCTCCCGGGAGACGCGCCTGCTTCAAGTTTGGCCAGGGTAGAAATGTAGAAAAAATATTTAAAAAATTAAAGAAGAACCCCCCCCCCCCCCCAGTAATTAAGAAGAAGAAGAAGAAAAAAAGTCCCGGCTCCGGAGTCTCTCTACGTCTTCATGACAGCCGACGCTCGTCAGAAAATAGACGCTTCCTCCCGCTCCGGCTGCCGGCGGCGAGAATCAACAACAGCCCGGGTCTGAGCGAGCGACGGCGGGGTCGAGCAGCACCACGGCGACCGGCAAACATTGGTAAATATGTTCCGGGAGAGGGGGGTTCCGCTCCGCGTTAGCTAACTCCGTCCGGCAGCGGCGGAGAGCCGCGACATTCAGTGCAAGGGGGGTGAAAGTGAGGAGGCAGCGGGTTAGCCGCGGGAGCAGCAGCCGCCACCGCCGAAGAAGAAGAACCGAGGAGAGGCTCCGATCGCGGGTGAAGCTGGTCGGCGGCTCGGCTCGATGCGACCGCCGGCGAGCGAACACTGACAGGCGGCCGCGGAGGCGGCAAACCGAACAGGTTCGCCAGACAAACCGAGGAGAAGCGGGGGTCAAAAAAAGTGCGGTCTACTTTCCCGTGTGGAAGGGGAAAAATAAAAAAGAGGCTCAGCGAGGATGCGGACGAGGAGCCGCCGGCGACGGTGCGTGGTGGGAGGCGTCCTGTTTGACGGGGCGTCCGGACGGAGTGCCTCTTTCTTTCTGCCTCTCCCCCCTCCGTCTCTCTGTCCCCATTAAATTATTAGTTGTATTGACTCATCACTCCCCCCTCTCCGCGCTGCTGCCGCTGCCTGCGCTTCCCCTCTCCTTCCCATTTCATCCGAAAGGGGGTGGGGGGTAAAGAAAACGGGCAAAACAGAAGCTTTTTTTTCTTCCAAAAGGTGATTTTTTTGTTGTTGTTTTTAACTGAACATCAGACGGGGAAAAAGTCCACAAAGCACGTAAATAAACGCGCACGTGCGTCCACACTGCGATTTCCGGCTGTGCGCGCAGGAATTTTTAATCAGCTTGATTAGAGTGAGGCGGTCCTGCATTTATTACCGGCCAACACACAGATGCTCTCACGCGCCCGCCCGCGCGCGAACATTTATTTGCGTATGTGTGTGTGTGTGTTACTTTTCCCTCCCTGTTCATTTTCTCCTTTACAATTTATTTTACTTTCGCCGCCAAACAAGTGAGAGGAACTATTTGACCTCAAAACCAGTAGGTCACTCCGCGCAGCCGCAGTCTCTTCTAACTTTAACCTGTTACAGTAAAGACCGAACAGAAAAGCCATCATTCGCACCAACAAAACTAAGTTAAAGTGATGAAATGTAATTTTTGTGGCATTTCTGCAAGGAAAACCACTGTTTTTTTTTTTTACTCTGAGCTGCATCAACATTGTTTTCCGGCTTCTCTCCACTTTCTGCACATTAAAGACATTTTACGTCTTGAGCTGCTTTAACTCCCAAAATCTGCACTAGTATGTCAAAGAAAGTTATTCCAACAATATTAGCCTGAGCTAATCTGTTGATGCTGTCAACAAAACCTTGAATTGTTGAGGGACAGGATGTTAATCTATTGTTATTATTTGGTCATTATTTCATGAGCTGGCATTAAGAGGAGCTAATCTGCTGAACTTGTCATTAAACACCCCGATGTGCTGTTTGTGTGTAAACACACCGGGTTTTTTTTTCTTCTTTTTGAGCAGAGGACCTCCTCGACCTGGACACATAACTAACTCAGGCGGGCGATTCTGTCTGTGCTTCGTGAACGTCTAGATGCTAAAGGAGCCAGAGGGGGGAGCGTGTGAGGCGAAGTTCAGCGTCCAGACCACAGGAGAAACGTGGCGAACGCACACGGAAAGCCCACGGGCTGAAGAGCGGATTTGGTTCGTACGTCAGCCGCCCCTTTTGTGTCTTTTTCAACAAAAAAAAAAAAAAAAAGAAACGAAGCAAAGCGAGACTCCGGATGATGATCAGAAGGAGATGAACGAGCGTTTCTGTCCACGCTGTGCGAGAACAAAACAGGAAACCAACAGAAAACAGGAAGTGTCTACACCTATCACAGAGCCTGGAGGTCAGAGGCATCACGCGTGCAAGAAAAAATCTTTTCCGGCCGCGTTCGTCTGCACGTGGCGCCGTAATTGATTCCTGCTTCACAAACGGCGTTTAGGTGGGCGGTTTTACTCAGACCAGATCCTTCAGCCGACGCGAAGGCCCTCCTCTGAGCAGCCGAGGCGGCGGAGGCCTCTGCTGCATCCGTCAGCAGCCACTGCCTCACACCCATGTGAGGTCAAAAGTTTACTCAGCTCCAGCAGCGGCAGAAAAAGCTCACAGGCCAGAGGTGGAACGGCGTTTAGAGCTGCTCTTCAGGGGGGTTTGTGGGGGCTGCTGCTGTGAGAAACACACTTCTTCAAGCTGCTCTGACCGAACCTTCGCCTTGAAGAAGCTGCTGCACAGATTCAGAGGTTCCCATCTGAGTTTTGGGCTCTTGAGCAGGTGCTGCACACTGCTGGGGAGGGTGAGGCCTGGGGTCACAGAGGTCAGCTCTACACTGCATGAATTGCACTGCAGAAGCTCCACGTTTGGGGTTTTGGGGGGCGGAGCTGTCCTCTGCTTCACCTTGACTGCTCGTTTCTCGCCAGGTGTCCGTGTTTTTTGCCGTCGTTCTCCTCGTCTCTCTTAGCCGCTAAGGACGAAAAAAAACCCAAAACGCTCTTTTCCGTCTGGCGTGACGCAAGCAGCCGCAGTCATTTCCACGGCGGTTGTCGGGCGCCATCAGAGAGCATCGATAACCCCTGCCAGGCCTTGGCAGCGCCAACAGGTGCCGGCGCTGCCAGCGAGGTTGGCACGGACAGGGCTGCGGAAAAAAAACAAACCTCTGACATCCAGAAGGGCACAGATTTGCTCTGAATGCACCGCTGAATCGACACTGGTGATTATCAATTATCATATTCCGTTTCCCGGCGCGCAGGAAAGAGAGGGAAAAAGCCCGCTTTGGAAAGGCTAGCCGCATGCAGAATGCAGATTTAGCTTGTTTTTTGACACTGCGCCTCTCGTGCACGGGCGCCAGTGTTCAGGCCAGATCCAGCGCCTGACGCCTACATCTGCAAAGGCATCAGGAAAAACGGAGCGACAGGCTCCAAAGCCACGGCTCCACCTGCACGTTCCTCGGCTTCATCTTCACATTCTCCTAGAAAGAAACCTACACTGCTGCACCTTTTCATTCGGCGGCGCCGCTGACTGCACGTAGGTGTGATGTCTTCATGCTGGCGCCTCTAATGGGCATTAATACGATTATTTGGTTACTAATACAAATTAGGCTGCATATCCTGTGTGAGAGAACAGCACGGGGGCGACTGCTTCCACTTTGAGCCCTCGTCATGAGAGTCTCGCACAATAAGAGCACAACAAGGAGGCATAATGGTGTCAAGGAGGCTGCAGAGGAGGGAATAATCTGTGGGGGAATGAGACGGAGGGCGTCTGAACCCCAGCCACACTCCCAGCAGAAGGTGGAGCGCCGCAAAAAACACCAACCAGCTGCTGAGAAAGTCCAAATCCCGGCACACATCGCCAACTCGTGTCCACTTTTGGGTTTTTTCATTGGTAAAAGCAAAATGCAGAGGAGCGTTTTCAGCATCTTTGGCCTCTCACACAGAGAAGGTGTCAGACAGGAACCTCGGCGCGTCTTTTCTTTATTTTTAAATGTCATCTAAGTTTACACGCCGTCGTCTCAGAAGTGTCTTTATTTCAACTGTTGCACAGAAGAACGGCAGCCGGCATCCTCGTGTCCTTCCAATCACATCGCTTTCACGTCAGACGCTCGCTCGCTCGGGCGTCTCTGCCTTTCAGTTAGGAGGGTAAAAAGACCAAATGATTCACGGGTTTGGGTCCGGTGTGGGTGGAGGAGGAGGAGGGACGGAAAGGGGAAGGGGGGGATGTAATGAACCTGGGGTCGGCTCCTGAGTGCTTAATTGTTTTATAATCACATGGGGCTGACAGAAATAGAAGCAGGCCTGCAGCTCCCGTGCGCTGGCGGCGAGGCCCAACGCCGCCTCCCCATCAGGACCACTGTCACCCCCCCCCCCCCCCCCCCCCTTTTCATACGCCGAGGCCTCTGCCCCCGCAGGGCCCGTGCCGCCTCTCCTCTCAGGGATCTGCAGGCCCCCTCTTCCCTCTGAATCATAAAAGCAGACAGGTTTTGTTTTTCTTCCCAAATGAAGCCGATTCAGTTCTTGAAGGAACTGACTCTCCTGCCGCCGGACCCCCAGCCGCCGTCACATGGCAGAATAATTAAACTCTAATTCCTGCCTCGTGGATTGCAACAAATAAACAATTAATAGAGCGGGACACTGAGGGCAGCTCTGTGAGGCGGGGTGAGGCTTTTTCCTGAGGAGGCCGCAGGAAACGAGGGCAGGTGAAGGCGCAGAAACGCCGCTGCCGCCGCCGCCGCGCATGTTTCTCTTTGCAGTTTTAATCCTTTGTCAAAGGATGCATCAAGAACAAAGCAGCTGATAAGGCAGGAGCGACGGAGAGCCGCGCACAAGGCAGTATCTGTTGATATTGTTTCCCTGGAGGACGTGGGTGGGTTTTAACAACCTGATCTTAGCGAGATGCGCTTTCCTCTAAATCGCTTCTTTTATTTATTTTTTTGTTTCTGTCGGTACAAAAGATTGAGGAAAACCTACACAGATCAGACGAAGACAAGCAGCAGCAAAATAAAAGGAAAAAAACAAACCACATTTGATGAGGCTTATAATAATTTGATTGGAATGGTGAGAAGCTGAAAGTGTTTCCATCCCTAAACTGGGTTTGTTCCACTTTAAAGACGTGAGGGAAAAAACGGCAGCGTGTGGCTTTGGGGCGCCCTCATCACGAAAGCTAGAAATCTGGAGGAAGAGTATGGGAATCTTCTGCCAGAGGAAGAGCGCTGGAACATGTTGCAACATCTGTTTTAATAAAAAAAACACAGCAGATAATGACAAAAGCGAGCTGCTTAATCACACTCATGGTGGCATCGCTGGAATGCAGCCATCATTAAACCGACTTTGTCTTTTTCCAAACAAGTTGCAACTTGCTGTTGACAAAAAAACCCAAAAACTAGAGGGACTCATTGTTATCTTTCTCCTCTATTAGCAGTCATAACAGAGCAGTTTCATGCTGAGGCTTCCCCTAAGAGCCACACATTTACAGAAAAAAAAAAGAGAGACAGGCCTCCTATTTACTGGCGACAGACTAATAAATACATTTGCTGGCAGCTAAACAGGTATTTACTCCGCTCCCTACCACAGGTATAATTTGACTGTTTGCTGAGCTGTTATTCTGCCACAGCAATAATTATCGAGGTGGTAAAGGAGAGGATTAATGGTTTTAGCGCGGCAGCCGAAATGATGTGCATCTTTTTTGCAGCTTGCAGGAGGAGACGGTTGCGGCTTTCTGAGGGGACAGCGAGTTTCCTGCAGCCGCGAGGTGCAAGAGCTGCAAAAAAAAATAAAAAAAGAAAGGGGGGAAGAAAATGACAAGCTGTGCTTTCCAGGGTGCAGACTAATTGGTCTCCGGGTGTCAGAGATCCCTGATCTGCACCTGAGAGGCCAAACCTACTTTCACGGAATGACGTGACACTTGCAAGCTGAGATTTAACAGAGAACCTGAAGCCCACATGGTTTGTGAAGATTACGAGTCGACTTCCTGCTCTTACACTCCTACGGTACAGTGAATGCAGCACACACTGCTTTCGATTAGTTGTAATGAAAACGATACTAAACTCTGAGGGGGTAAACATCAAAGTGTGATGAGGTGAGAACTGCGAGTAAAGGTGTACTTTTCCCTCCTCTCTCCTACCTGACTGTAAACCCAGGAGGAGTTATCGTAAGAGCCTGACGGACCGGCCAGGCGGCCAGATGATGAGGCTTCGCTGCTGGATGTTGTGGCGAGCGGGCAGTCCCCTCGTCCTCACACCCCGATTCTTATCACTCCTGCCAAACCTGTTTGCGTGGAGGGAGGGAGCTCGCCAAACGTGTGTCTGACATGCATGCGAGCATTTGTGTGCCACTTTCACAACCGCAAGCTGATAAATGAGGAGCAATGCCGAGAAGTTTGGCTCCAGGCTGCACAAACAAGCTGCCTTTGAGGCTTTTTGCTCCTGTCTGAGGACTTTTACAAGAAGTCACACGTGGCAGCCTGAGACAGGAAAGGCACTGTGTGTCACTGCAGTCAGAGGCACTGACCAGATCAACCACAGCACCTTGAACTGCCTCAGATCTGCAGAGATAAAAGGAGAAAAATTACCGTTGCTGTGCCATAACCTGTTTTCTTACTTGCAGGAGAGAAACAACTTTATCTCCCAAGTGCATGTAACTCTGCAAAACTCCTGACTGCAGCAGAAACAATATGCTGTCTCTGGTCAGATTGTTTCAGGGATAATCAGCCTTTAATAATCTGGTTTTTGCAGAGCAGTGAGGATGTGCGCGGCCATGAGCGCGCTCCTGCTGGTGTCTGTCTGTCTGCCTGTGAGTACTCATCGGCGGCTGGGGGGAAGCCGCCGCCGGCCTGAGCTGCTGGGTGAAAAGTCCGCTTTCCTCTTTAAGGAGCAGAGGAGCGAAACCTTGAGGAGCCCGAAAAACCGCAGAGCCTCGGCGCCCACGCACCGCTATCTCTGTCACTCACGCGCACGCCGACGCACGCACGGCGGTCTGCCTGTACCTGAAGTGACACGAACAGCATCTCTGCATCATCACGTGTCTGCCTCTGGCTCACTGACGGTCGCGCCAGAGAGCTGCAGCCACGCGCAAACTTTATCAAACTGCAGCGCGAGGACGAAAGTTGAAAGAAATCAAGTTTGAACAGAATCTTTAACAAAAAAGAAAGAAGGAAATAAAGCGAGGCCTGAATGTTAAGAAGTGTCTTTCAAATCCATGTGGGGTTTCTAGCGGCTCAGGAGCATCCGCGCCTCTGAACGCATCACCTAAACAAGTTTCAGAAGCGCTTTAACGCACGTGCGCCAAAACCAACCCCGGCAATTATTTGCCATGTCTGTCGTGTCACCCCCAAGAAATTCTTCTTCGGGGTGTTGTGGAGAAGCTGCCCTGAAGTGACTGAACTTTAGGGAAATTCAAAGAGACTCGTGACAGCGCGCGTACCTTTGCAGTCAGCAGCCTTCCGAGTCCGACCTCCTGTTTTCCATCAAAAGTTGAAGAAGCTCTTGTCAGCGCTCCACGGCGGCAGATCCAAAAATAGGCTACTTGCTCTGCGGGAGGGAAAAAACTGTTTCAAAAAGTCAAAAGTCCGAGGGCCGAAGAGGAGGAGGAGATGGAGGAGGGCGGGGGAGGTGTCGTGGAAACCGCGGAGGCTGAGGAACGCACGCAGCGGTGGAGCGCAGAGAGCGACCGTGCGCTGCGGGCAGCGGGGGTGAAGTACGGGAGAGGAGCGCGCGGCGGCATGTGAGGAAGGAGGGCTGCTGAGAGAGGGTGGCAGGTAGATGAAGCGCCCCTCCCCGTTTCTGATGCTCAAATCGATGATTTGCCAGCTGTGGCGCAGCTTGTCTCATTGCCCCACTTTGGTTTTTACAGCCGCTCCTCTCTGACGCGCCGCTCTCCGGGGACGCGCAGGGAGGGAGAGGAAGAGGAGCGGCTGCCAGGAGAGCTCTCGCGCTCATTCATTTTCATATTTACACGCCACATGTTTGCATGTCAAGGAGAGCAAGGAGGGGTGTTCAAAAAAAGTCTGGTTAGATCGTGGACTGCGCTGCGGCGTGCGTTCTGCTCCAAACGCAGCCAAAAGGCCGTAGCCAGCGCGCCGGAGCGCAGCGCGCCGCGCCGCTCAAACTAACCTCCAAACTCTATTTAGGAGTTTTTCTTTCTGTTAAATTTTGGGGGGAAATGTGCAAAAGGAAACATTTTTTTAATAAAAGAACATGGATCCAAACAGACTTTTATTTACAGAAAAATGTTTGATAATTGTTGCAGATTTGAACAACTGAATAATTATGTAACGACGATTCTCTCTGCTGAAGCCGTTTATTATCATTTAGAAATGTTTCCAATTTATTTTAACTGAGGGAACCACATTCAAAAATCTCTAGAAAAAGGATTTGGACTTGACAAGTTTGTTAAAAAAAAGACAAATATTATTTTTTTAATTAACAACAAAAAATAGGAGCATAAACATATAAATGTATTTTTTCATTTAGCTTATTAATTTGCTCAAGAATAAATTTAGTCGATTTCTGCGTAAAAACCAGTTGGAATAAAAAAACTAAATGTGTTGAATTCTTAGAAGTTTCAGAGGCAAATTATTTGTTTTTTCCTTAACATAATTTTTAAACGATTGAAATTTTTTACAGATTTATTTGAATTATTATTATAATTTCTTAATAAGGAAACAAAATGTTTAAAAAGTCAAAGTCCGGGTGGATAAAAGCGGCTCCTGGATTTGCGCCGTTTGGCGCGTTTGTTTGTTTGTTTGCTAAAGTTCTTCTGCTCCGCACACACAGGCGCGCGCGCGCTCGGGATGAGTGACAGTTTGCATCTGCACGCGGGAGCACTGCTCTGCTCCAGCAGGTGCGCGGAGCCCACAGGTAACGCAGCTGTTTACTTACAACACGAACGTGTTTCTTTTGCTGTATTTAGCACAACACGCGGATCCAGTTTGCGTTTACACTTAATTTACACGTTTGTTTGAAACTGAATTAGAGGAGGAACAAAGGGAACAAAACACCAACAGCGGGGGGCGGGGGGGTCTGGAAAAATTCTGAAATAATTGCAGTCCAAAGCATCAGCTCTTATAGTAACTCCAGTTTACAAATCCTTCTCAGAAAAGTGCATTTGTTGTGGTTTCGGGACTCCACAAAAGTTTCACTATGAAGTAACAGAAATCTGCAATAAAAGCAGAGAGAGAAATCCCACCCCCGCACAAACCCGCAGCTCTCTGCTGGGACACCGGCTGGGAATCCAGCGGTTCCTGTAAAGACCTTCAAACACATAGAACCCGGTCCATCTGGACCTCAGCTGCTGGTTCCGACGCCGCCTCATGCAGCACCAAGCTGCTGTTCCTACAGTGGCCACAAGGGGGACCAAAGAGCCCGAACCCCGAGAGGCATCAGCGTTAAAGTGGACCCCCCCCCCCCCCCCCCCTTCTCAAACTTCACCAGCAGAGCAGACCCGGACCTTTGCATCCATCCTCACTGATGGAGCACAAAAGCGGAGCGGCACATGGGAGAAGTGTCGACAAACCAAAGCAGAGACATTTAATTATCTGGAGCTTTTTTTTCTTCTCTAAACAATAAAGAGCACTTGGAAAATTACAAGGGTTACACACCCCAGAATTAATCTTTGCAACCCATAACTAAACACAGAGACACTGTTGCTTCTCCATCAAGTGGGTATATTTTAATTACAGGCTATTGACTACTAAGAGTAATTTGTCTCAGAAAAATGCCCAAGAGCGAAGAGACAGACGTCTGGTCTAAATCTGGAATGCTCCACCGCTGCTGCTGCCTCTTTCTTCTCCCCTTCTTTGCAGCCCTGGGTTTGTGGTTAGCCCTCACAACTTTCCTCACTGGCTCGTTATAATTGCCGAGCCTTTAAAGATTAACAAGGATTCTCTGGATTTCTGCGAGCTCCTCTGTAATCAGCTGCAGCGGAAACAACGTTTTCTGCTTTTTTTTTGCCCTTTGTTCCCTCTTTTGATTAGAAATCTACAATAAAGAAGAAGAAAAAAAGTTGACCTCTGAGACAAACGGTGGAGCCAATCAGAGAACACCCCCCCCCCCCAAAAAAAGCGTGCTCGCCTCCAGCTGTTTGTGGGATGTCAGACTGCCGGGCGAAGGAGGAGGAGGAGGAGTAATTAGCGTCTGGTGCGAACTATCCCATCAGCTGCAGCCGTTTAGTGTCACCTTGTACATGTGGAGAGCGTCAGCTGAGCACGGCTGGCTGCCGCCCAGATGGTGAGGGAGTCTGTGCCTGACCAGGTACCGTTTCCGGTGTGTTTTCCTGCTCCAGACACAAGGAGGTCCTTCAAAGTGTAAATCTGTAACAGAAAAGGTGAGAACAGTCACAACTTTGCTGCACTGAAGGCTTCAGCCTCCCTTCAGAGTTTGACAGCTGCTCCAATTTCTGCTTTTTTTTTTCATGTGTGGAATGGAAACGCAGCTACTGAACGTAAACATTTCAATCATATTTGAGGTTCGATTAAAACTCCTTTTTTGTTTTTGTGATGCCAAACAGTGAAGCAGTTTCAATCATGTCTAAGACAATAAAACATCAAAAGTGTTTTTAAAGAAACAGCAGAGTTTGCTCTGAAGGCTGCAAATATTCCAGTTAATGAAAAAAAAAATAGATTTTTTTATGATAGATGTGCTTTCCCCCCCTCATGTTCACCTGGAAATAACAAACATGGAGCTGTCACAGCGCAGTACAACTTTTAATTGTAGCTTTTTGTGTCTTTCAAAAGCAGTCGTGCTTTTTCTGGATTTAAATGACAGACTAGGATTTTAATAAAATGGACATTTTACAGCAAATGACGCACCAAACCTTCTTCACATATTTGTGTGACCATAATGCATTGAATGTATTTATAGGAGGGTGTTGGTCACCGCGCGACACTGACACATGTTTGGCTTTTGCAATGAGGCATGCAGCTGGAGTACACACACACACACACACACACACACACACACACACACACACACACACACACACACACACACACACAAGCCCAAGCTGCCTGGATTTCAATCATTGACTGTAAATAGGAGCTGGATAGAGTGACCCCTCCCCCTGGCGCTCCAAACAGGAAGTGACTTCTATAGAGAAATAAACAGCGGTTACTCATACGATTGGTCAGAAGAACTCACTTTTTTTTAACATCTTCTATGTGATATTTATTCTTTATCTCAAATTGTGAACTGACCAATCAGATGCCTCTATAAAAGTAGGTGGAGCCCGCTGGCCCGAGATTCTCCTGAAACGCTTTCAGTGGAAGGGGTGTGTACTTCCAACAAGCTTACTCAGGATTGGCTACAGTAGTTGCCATAGAAATGTTGGTTAAGACCAACTTGAACCAATCACTGTCAACAGACTACTAATGGCGGAGAATATCGTGGAAAAATGGCGACCGAATTGGCTTCATTCCACTGAATCTGGTGGTAGGGCATTTTCACACCTGGCTGTGTCCCGTCCGGGACACAGCCAGGTGTGAAAATGCCCTACCACCAGATTCAGTGGAATGACGGGACACAGCCAGGTGTGCAGTCACCTGTAGAAAATGCCCTACCACCAGAGCCAGGTGGTAGGGGGGTTGGCCCCGCATGGTAACATGTTTGAACATGTTTTGGGTCGTCCGGGTCCGTGGAGGGGAGCGCAGGTGTGAGGCTCGTACGGCCACCTTAAGGGACATCGTGAAAATGGAACGTACCATTGCTGTGTGTGTGTGAAAAAGAGTATCAGGAAGTATTCGTAAGGATACTGGAAGTTCTGCTGTCGTACGGCGCCCTTATGCCACACTCTAGTAATTAATAAGGTGCGAAAACTGGCTCCTTGCGAGCGATTGGTCCATGCAAAGAGTGTGCACGTGACACAGAAGTGCCCGTAGGAAGGCCTCACAAACTACACCCCGTCTAATTTCCTCATTACTAACACTCAGGCTGCAGCAAACCTCAAATAGATTTTAGGGGGGCATTAAAAAGTGACAAATCCATTTGACACGCCTGCATCTCCCCCCTTACTTATTACCCTTACGTGTTGTTTAAGTGTTCACTGTGGCTTGTCACACGCGCCGTAAAAGGGCAGCTGTGACTAAGACATTTACCAGATTTAAAGATGTGCAGAAGGAAAACAACATAAGATGACTCGTAATTTGTCAGCAGGTGATCGTTGACCGGTTCTACTGAGAATTTAAAAAACGGTGGAAAAGTGAGAAAAGCTCCTGAGTGACAGTAAGAGACGCCGCCACCATCTGATGACGCGCAGAAAAGCCGACGGCTGCTTCACGGGTTGTGATTTTGGTTTGTCAGGAGTCTCGGTTTCCGTCTTCTCTGCCACCAGCCCTCCCAGCGTCTTCCCATCGTCACACTTTTCTGTTTGACTTTTTAGCTGCTTCGTCTTCGCAGAAGAGCTGGACGCACCCACGAGTCTTCAGGGAATCGATATTTCGGCAGTTTCTGGTCAGCTGACATCATAGTGTCACGACCTCTCAGTAGGTTTTAAACAAGTTTTGCTCTGATTCCCTTGATTTTTCTGTTTCTGGCTCTTCTTGTTTGTTCTAAAAATGTGAAAATGACTTTAATTTCTTAATCAGAGCGAATGCAGACAATGTTTTGCTGTCAAGAGTATTAAAATAGTCAATTTCATGTCTGCTAATCACAAGATTCAAAACTGTTAATGGAGCAGAGTTTGGTGTGGAGTTTTTCAGTACCGGTTCTGGTTCTGGTTCAGCTCCCACGGTTCCTTGAACATTAAACTTCACTCCAAACATGAAAAGAAGAGCAAAAACAATGTGAGTTTTTTTTGTGTAGCTTCAGGAAAAGCACAGATTTGGACTTCCAAGCGCTGTTTCAGTAAAGGTAAAAGTCCACAGCAAGTGTTTCATTAAAGGCTGATAAAAATGAATCTGAAGCTTAAAGAAAGCTGTTTCCTTTTCTTTAGCACCGGTTTCCACTTTTTACCAACATGATAATGTCAACCAACATATGCACGCTTCTCAGACCTTACTTTGTATTTTTTGTGTGGATCCGGTGAAATGTAGGCACTGCTTGTCGTCGTTTCTACTTCTGACGGTCATCAAACTCAAACTTTTGGCACAGAAAAATCTTTAAAGTCCAGAAATTAACATTTATCGTCATTTGTGTGTCGTGATTTTAACGTTTGGCACTAATTTTCCAGTTTGCCAGCAAACTAAGTGTAGTAACTACGGCTGGCTTAAATACCGAGTTAGACCTGAGGTCTGGGTTAATTTGGGTGAGCGGGGGGGGAGGGGGGGGGGGGGGTCTGTTTCTGATCACATTGGTGGTAAATCTGTTCTTGCTTTAACTTTTACTCCTTTGACTCAGCTTATAGCGAAAATCCGACTTCAGTTCTGATAAATTCACTCCTGGGTCTGTTTTTTCTTTCTGTTTTTGCCTTTTGTTCACCATTTTTCAGTTTCTGTTTGGCACACAGCCTTTCATCAAGCGCATTTATCTGGGTGCAGAGAAAGACCCGGGCACGCTCGGATGTACGAAGGCGGACCCAAAAGAGCGTCGATCACAATTTGCCAACGTTCGCTTCCACTCAGCCGGCGTTTTAATGCGCACCGTGCTGGTGTCGGGCTTGGGAAGTGTCGGGCAGATGATGATCCAGGGCCGCGGGAGCCTCGGCAGCTACCGAGCCTCCTGTTTGACATGCTTTCCAACGCAGCGCCGCAGCCACACCGAGACGCCGCAACTCCTGGAGAGTCTATTAGCTGTGCTTAATTAAACAAATGTGATTAGACTGATCCAAAGTCACACAACTGAATCCTGGGTAAGGAGTCGACCATGAGAGGCAGCTGCACAGAGAAAGTCCAGTCACGCCTGGCTCGGCTTTATTAATAGCGCCCATTACGCAGTAACACGGCGTGGAGTTAATGTGTGAGTGACGGCGGCGGCATTTCAGGTCCACTTCTGAAGTTTGTCAATCATACTTTAGTTCTGACTGTCAAGAGAAAAGGGAGTCTGAGAGTCTGGATGGCGTGATAACTAATAACAGATTGATTGCTGGTAATTTAGTGCAAGAATGTGGGCGGGATTTAGCCACGGCTGCCTGCCGTCACCAGGTGGAAGGCCACAGGGAAAATTCTGCTCACAGGAAGAAGATGAATCACCGACACAAGCCGAGATGAGAGGGAAACCGAAGTGACTGCATGTGCTAATATTTCAGGGGGATTTTAAACTCTGAGTCATTTCAGTTTATCATCAAGCGTAATCTGTTTCTGACAACAACAAGAAAAAAAATCTCTACCTAGCAGCTGAGAAAGAAAAAGGAGGATGCAGACTTCCAGAACTCTGTTAAAGTCTGAACTTTCTCTGGCCTCTGCGTCTGCTCAATTGGATTGTGCGCTCATTACTCAATCCCAGACGTCCAGCATGTCTGACTGCGCTGATGGGCTCTGATGAGGGACTGCATGTAGAACGGTTTCCAAAAGTTACTGGGTCAGAGACTCTCCCGACTAATAAGGTCTTTGTTGGAGCTGAGGAGTTTCACGTAAAAGCGGCCAAAGCTCTTTAAAACCGCGACAGTAATGACTAAAGCTCAGTTTTATTTCTCTGACTTTTTCAAAAACAGATATAGAGGACCAGCTCTCAGACCTTAAACCGTTCATCCTCAGTGATGCCCCATGACATCCCAAAAACACATCAGATTTCAGAGGATTCCAAAACCTTGATGTTCTCCTAAAGCACAGCAACACACACGTGAATGTGCCCACCATGACACGATAGTTGAAAAAACAAAGATCAACCGTCTCTTTAGAAACCGCAAAATGAAAACCTGACCCACCACTGGTCCTCAGAGAACGACGACAAAACAAACTAAAGTTCCAGCCTCAGCCTGGCCACAACTGTTCTTCCAGGGGGTCCAGCCTGTACAGGCCATGGAGGTGACCCCCACCAAATATCAAGGTGTAGAGAGAAGTGGACATGTTTTCTACAGGCGGGCCACGGGTCGTAGGGTATGGCATTCCATGGCTGCCATTCCTTGAACGAGCGCAAAGATAACTGAGCGCAATGCTAACCGAGCGACGCTGCATGACCCCTCGCTGGGTTTGCGAGCAGTGTTCAGGGGGCGTGTTTGTCACTTGGGGGCGGTAACCTTTCTGGTTGATCTGATTGGCCGAAATTTGCAGGTCAAATCCGGCGAGGCAGCGTGGCGGGACTTTCATTTTTTAGAGGCTTTGAATAGAAAAATAAACGGCGGATGTAACGTGGATTAAAACGTTAACTAACGGCCAAGAACAAGGTAAGAAAGTGCGGCGGGTTTTTTTGTGCTGTAAGTTTTTCTCATGTGAAAATAACTTTACTAGGTGAATATTACATGTACACTTTAGTTGGCCCGAGACAGAGCTGCTACACAACTCAAAGTACAGGAAGTGTGTATTAGCATGTGGCTAACAAATGCTAACAACGGAGCAGCGTCTCACCCATGTAGCATCAAATGAATCTTCGTTTTACTCCTGTACTTTGAGTTGCGTAGTAATTTCCAGCTCAGTCTAGTCTGGCACCTCTGAGCTTTTACATGTTTAACGTCGACGTCGAGTCCTAAGATCTGAAGATCAAATGCTTTTAATGGCTCACAGGACTGTGAGGTCTGCCAGAACCCACAGTGATCTGGTGGGCCAGATTGTTCATTTTATTCTTTTATTGTTATTATTTATTTATTATGTCATATTGTTTCTGATTTGATTTTGTGTTAAGTGTATAAGTGCTATACAAATAATACATTGATTGATTTGCAGAAAACTTTCCTTTAATTCCATTCTGGAGGGTCCCCCGATAAAACCACCCAAAACCTAAACATGTTAGTTTGCTTTTTGAGTTTCACGAAAAAATGTAAAAATGGAATCTATCATAAGATATTAAAAAAATATGTTGTAAACCTACAAGCACATTATTTAAAGTCATTGGAGAATTGTTGGATTAATCCTTATAAGGGCCGTGTCACACAGCCACTATGAAATTTCCGTCTTTGGTGGTACATGAATGATAGATATATGTATTTCATAAATGTTTCTTGCTTTTGTCATTCATCAATGTGCACAGATATCAGTCAATTTTTTTTTACGTGAATTCGGTTTTCAGCTGGGTTTTTTCGGTTGTTTGAGAACTGCACAGTTTACGTGTATTTTATGTAGCATAATGCGCAATTATAACATAATTACGCAACAGTGCATGATTTTTGTGACATGCATGGACATATTTGTAGCTTTCCACTACCGTATCACGTATGACTAACTTTAATACCGCATATGCGGAAAACACATTATGTTAAATTTACGTACTTGACCCACAAATCACTAATAAATTGCATACAAACATCACAATAATCATAACAACGTTCATGTTCTACATTGGTTTACGTGTTCTTTGCGTGCTTTATTCATATTTCCTCCGTGTTTTTAAGGTGGTTCATTTGTCATTTATCTGTAAAAATTTCCCATTTTTTCTCACAAAATGTATGTAGTGGCTGTGGGACCCGGCTGACGTAATGAGATTGCACTCACCACAAAAGCTGGATCCCTGAAGACCTTGACGGTGCTTGAAAACAGAAGAAGTCACGTTGTCTTTCAATTAGGAATAACTAGCTTCTGTTTGGTCTCAGGTTGCAGCTCTGAAGTTTAGCGCTGAGACTAAAGACGGGTGTAGACCGGTGGTCCACCACCTCTGGGCCGCAGACTGGCACCGGTCCGCTGACCTTTTGGTACCGAGCTGTAGGGAAATAAAATACCTAACTTAAATATTTCTGTATCAACGTTATTATCTGATTCTGAGTTTTATTTTGTTTTTACCAGATTTTCTCCTCCACATCCATCTGCAACTCACTCTTGAGGGACGTCAAGATTCTTTATCTGTTCCTAAAACCCCCAAGCTAGCAGAGTTTAAAGATCTTTGGAAAGTTTCTTTGTGCAGAAAAGAGCGAGAGAGGAAACAGAAGAAACTTTTGATTTGATTTAATTCAAGCATTTTAGTCAAAGCAACAAAGAATTTACACAGATCTATCAAACTCATTACAGAAATGATGAAGTGCATAGATTAAAAAAACAGAAAACAAAACCAAAAAGGCACTTAAATCACATATGCTTCATTAAATATAGAGATAATTAACTAAAGTCATGTAGAACTTGGTTTATTGCTTGAAAAGGAGTGGGAAGAAACGATTTTATATAATCCCACACCCACTGTGTTAATTCATTTCATAGTTTTCATAATCCGGTTCTGACTTGATACAATTTGAACTCCATAAGTCTAAATTTAAGGGGAAAATCTGTCACATTTTAATGGGTTACACATGAAATCTAGTGAACGAAGAAAGTTTAAACTGGCTGATATTTAACAGAAAATACAGGTGTAATAAAATAAAGTTGGTAAAAAGAGACATTTAGGAATGTTCCTACAACAACGAGAAATCAGACGGGCACTCTTAATACTTTAGCACAAAAAATACTCCTCTGTGTTAAACAAAAATACACAATGATTCAAGATTTAAAAAAAAGAAATTACGATTATTTTTTTAATGTCCTTTTCTTATAAAACAAGGTGGCATTCTATGGAAAACCCTATCATTTTGTCTTTAGTCAATTTTCATCAAAACAAACGTTTTTCCTTAATTTTTCTTTTAAAAAAAGGGAAGCCATTTTCAGCTTTGTAAAGGCTTGTCTCTTTAGAAAAAGAGGACAAAATGTCCTAAAAATCTGAACTAGAGTTTGAATTATTTTTTTTTCCATCAAGATATGTGGAAAACCTGATAGTATGACCAGGTTAGGGCCGTGTCACACAGCCACCACCTACATTTTTGCAAAATTGGTCACAGCTGAATGTACGAAGAAAAAGTGGGAAAAGTTTTGGTCTTTACGTGAAATTTTCACAATTATTATTATGTTTTTACAAATGAAGCATGTTAAAACCACAGAAGTATAAATAAACCACGCAAAGAACACGTAAATCAACGTAGAACAGAACCATGTGTCATTATTGTGCTGTTTCCAACAATTCATTAGTGATTTGTGCATCAATTACAAAATTTTACATGACGTGTGTCTTAAAAAAGTTATACATCAGTGGTACATGTGTGACAAGTTTTTGAGACATACGTGGAACGGTCGTGGAAAGACACAAATCTGTGTATGCGTCTGACAAAAATCACACACAAGTGCAAAAGATTGACGCAATAATTGTGTACGAACTACTTAAAATGTGCGTAAACTGCGTCATTCTCAACGCACCAAAAATACTGACCAGCTAAAAACCGAATCCCGTCGGCTAAAACCCTCGACGGACATTTGATGCAAGACACACTTAAGAATCACGTATGTCAGGTATGAACCACAAAAGTCTGACATTTGTCATATGTGTCATATGTGTGTGACACGGCCTTAAGAAAAATGTTTTTAGGAACAGAAACTAATTTTTTTGTCTGTTAATTCTTTGCAATTTGTTGCTTAGAAACTTTTTGCTCTTGATTCATTTAATATAAATACTTTTTAGAAAAGACTCCTTGAAAAGCGACTTACTTTTTCTGCGATGGAATCAGTTGATTGTGTGAACTCTCCACCGCTGTGCTGGATCTGCTAAAATGACATTAAGTGCGTAAACGGTTGCAGAGTTGCATTAGAGCTGAAGCTCTGGTGTTAAAGAGTCAAAGCATAAAAACTCATGTTAACGAATTCCTAAATAGTCAAAGCACACAATATAGTCATTGCCAACTCCAAACGCCTTTTTTTTAAAATATATTTATACTTGAACTTGGAAAAAAAAAAAGAAGAAAAGTTTTAGAAACATTCACTTAAATTCTGTACTTGGTTTAGCTTTGTTAAAACAATTTCTCTGGTTGTTTTAAGATGACACACAGAAGCCGGTTGTGCATTTTTTATTGGGGCTATATTTGTACACAGCCATTTATCCGGGCCTGCAATGCCACTTTGCGCTGCATCCGTCACAACACCATTAAGAATTGAAATGCCTGTAAGCTTCTTATGTACCTTTCCCTTCCGCCGCAACCAAAGCTTTTTTTTTTTTTTTTACAACCACTGCAACCAGATGAATCTCTAATTCTGCATAATTTCTAGCTATGCCTCGCTAACCGAATTGTCCACCTAGTGTCTGTCACTGTTAAAAAAAAAAAACAAACACATTAGGTTGCGTGAGATTAGGAATTTAGTGCAAGTTATTGTCTGGTAACAATGGCACCTGAGCTGGAATTGAAATCCAATTCACCACGCGCCGCTGAACGCTTAATTTTTGTTGCAGCAGTCGTAAACAAAGCGACCAGCAACACTGATTTGCAGTCAACGTGACTGGAAAAGGTTGGGTGGGTGCTAAAAATATCAACGTTGGACCAGATTAAAAGCACAAGAGTAAGATGGGGTGGGGTGCAGTGAATGTAAAGATACGTCTGCCAATCATTCTATCTGACGACTATCTTAGTCAGCGAGAAACAAAGGAGCAATTTGTAGATAAACGAGTGAGCGCCGAGTGGCGTTTACTCTTATTACCTGTTATGTTGGCTTTTCCAAAACCACACAGCTAAACTGCAACAATTCCTTGTTTTGCAAAGTGAACAGAAACATTTCAAAGCCAAAAGACAGACCACGTGTTGATGGGCTAGATGTTTTCTTCACACTGTGCCAGTGGTAGTTGCAACAACTCGACCTCTTCTGTGGTAAACTCAAGTTTCACAATGATGCTAAGTCTCTGAGAAAGATAGACAAAGTTTAGACAGGATGCCACAAAAAATTACTTTTCTAGGTCACTTTTGTAGGTAAAAAACACGGGACAGTATCTGCTGATTGTTTCCACCGTTCCTCTACTTAGTTATTCCCTTTCAATGATCGAGGATGTGTTTTTCTGGAAAACAGATTAAGCCAGAATTCCACTTTACTGTTTTTTTGCAACCATCTGCGACTGTATGCAGTCACGACGACGTCTGACATGATCCTCATTCATATGAAAGACAAAAACACACGCCTACCACGACAGCTAACGACACAGTTACCAATGAGCTGGATGGAGTTTCTAATGTCAACATCCTTCTCGTTTGTCCTTTTCTTCCACCGATCTCAGCTAAGACTGCGGTCACATTTCCCCAAATGCCTCGGCGCGGTGACCGAAATGCAACTTTTTCAGCAAATGTGGCAGGTGGCGGCATTTTCTTTTTTTTTACGTGCCGAGCAGCTGCTACAGATGATTAAAAAAAGGTTTAAAAGGAACGGCTTTTGGGCGATTGTTCAATATGACGATTGTTGACCGATTGCCATCGGTCGGTGGCCGCCCGGCGATGACCGGACGACAATCTGCACATAAACAGGGGGAACGCCAATGATCCTCTTCATCCGATGAAGACTCCTGCTGTGGTTGGACCTTTGTTTTCTTAGGTGCTGGGGCCCTTGCTGGGTTTCTTGGCAGGCATGTTGTGCCGCTTTTTACGTACCTTCGGGCTACCGGGGTGGCTCTCCGTGTCAAGTAACACCAGAGGTCCAAGCCGGGATAAAAACCAGGGCCTTCTCTCTGTGAGGTGATGGCGCTAACCACTGTGCCACCATGCAGCCTTCAATATATGTCAAATATACGTGTACATAAATGTTAACATTTATTCTGCCTGGATGAAATCAGGCAGAGACTACCTTTATAGCTCGTCTTGCAGCAAATTTGACAGTCATTCTATTTGAAAAGTAGAAAATTTGTAGCTTGAAAACAGAAGAAAAAAATTTTTTTCTCAAAATATCTTCTCTTCTCTTGCTGCACATGACAGTACTGATCGACTGCAAAGTGATGGTTTCACAGGATCATCCATCAATCCAGACACGTCTCCACACGCTGCAGAGCATCTCTTCCCTTCCAACCATCGCTCACACAGTAACATCCTGATCCAGCTCTCCAGTCGCCTTTGACAGCGTCTTAACCGGCCCGCCATCCAGCGCAACCCAGCGGGTGAGGAGAAGCCCTCGGGGGTGAGATATCCTGCACCGCTCTCCCACCCCCTGCGCCTCCTCCACGGTTGCCCCCGGTGACAGTGACAGAAGTCTGTAATTGCCACCTCGTCAAACAGCTTCATTAGGGCGAGCGCTGTGTGCGCAGCTGAAGAGCGGCGGATGGGGAAGAGAGGAGAGAGCAGAGCCCACAATGCAATTACTGCACGGCTGTGACAGGTGGGGCCTCCCATCCTGTGTGCCGTTCGGGGCCCTGATGCATGCTGGGGAGCTGCATCGCGCTCGCATCATTTTTCACCCCCCCTCCCTCTGTCATTAGTTGGTAATGATTGGATTATTTTGCAGATGAATCGCCGTATATGTCTCGCTCACAAACATTTCCTGGACAAATTAATCAAAATCATCAAGGCAGTGTAGTCGGAGCGAATTAAAAAAACAACATGTCTAGATTAAAAATCACCACAATCCTTCAGCAGCCAGCGTTTTCCAGTTGTGTTGTGGGCTCTGCCATCTTTAATAGATGACATTCAGACTCTACGGTTTGTAAAAACCAGAAAGCTCAGAGGGTTCTCGCTGGAATATGGAGGCTTTCAGGTCAAAACGGCAGTGATTTTCACGGCCGTCATGAATCTGACAGGGACGATTCCCGCCAAAGCGGAGCCCGTACAGACACCTTAAAGCAAAGTTTTCCTAAAGTTTGATGCCGTGGGTTTTTTTTGTCATTATTTGTGAATTTTTTTCTGTAAAATTTGGAGCTCTTTGTCTATTTTGCGAGACTTCCGTCGTTGTTGCTTTCCTATTTTTTTTTAGCTTTCATACCATATTTTGCTGAGAAATCAAAGAAGTAGCTGTTCACACAGATGTGACCGTACAGGATCACAAAATAAAATATGGCTAAAAGGATTATTAGCAGGTGATAAACTCTACACTTTCCTCCAGTTTTATTAGAAAGTTTCCTACGATGAAGGAACGAAAGGCGTCTAGTAAAATCACCATAAAAGTCAGAGGAGTAACTAATGCCAGTACATGAGGAGGCAGCGTGGTTTTATGGGACGTCCCAAAGGTAAAAGGCCCGTTTTTCTACGTTTCGCTCGGCTGTCCTGTTTCCACCGCTGCTTCAAAGTAAAAGCTTTGGTTGTTGTTCCGTAAAAAACTTAAAGACGTTTTCTTCAGCAGTAAACGTCTGACTGCTGGTTGTAGCTTCCAGCTGGCGGCCATAGTGGTGCACAGACTTCCTGGAGGACCAGTGGTTGGAAAAAAACAGGAAAGAAAAAGTTTATTTACGGCAGAGGTATGAGTGAAACAAAAACGGCATCACCTGCATCCAGTGGAAATGAACTCTAACCCGTTAACACTGCAGCTTTAGCTCCAATGTTTACGTTCTTTCAACCACCGTAACTTTTCAACCATTTCAGAACTGACGTCATTCCAGCCAATTCTGAGTGCAGCTTTGCACCGTTGCATTTCCTTTCACGTCTTCAGTGAAATTTTCATTATCTTCAGTGTTAAAAGACATTTTTCTGGACAGTTTCCTCCATTATTGTGTAGCTGAAATAAATTCAGCTTAAATGACCCAATTGGCAAGAATGGAAACACTGGAGCTGAAGCTCCGGTGTGAAAGCGTTACACATCCTAACATAAGATGTCTCCACAACTTACAATATTTTGAGATGCTATGAGCATAAAGAGAAGGACTTCTCTACCGTTTATCATGTCAGTGACTTGTGTTCAAAATGATTCCAGGGAGGAAGCATTTTCATTCCGGTCCAACCCCTGTGAAGCGCATTCCTTTCATCCGTCGACATTCCGCATGGGGAAAAATTGCCCCTGGTGGGGACGTATCGTGGTTATCCACAACTCTTGGATGGCTCCCATTGGACGGTTCCGCCCATGCCAAGCGCCTGGGTTGGCCGAGAGCCTCCTGGGAGGCCGGGGCTTATGGCTCCATGGGCCAGTAAGCCTAGAGGCCCTGTAGCCCAGGGAAACGGGGCAAATCATGGGTGCAGGTTGGCAGTGGCGTTCCCCCCTCCCCTTAGCCTCAGGACTGTCGTAGCTAAAAGAAGGCTAACGGTGGCCAACTGTGGGTCTGGGGATGCTGGGGAAGCGTTCCTGCTGGTTCATCTGGATTGCTGTCGATAAGGCTGTGCGCTCTTCGTCCCCTGCCTATCACGGCGCCGCACAGGCTGGGAGCTGAGAGTGATGTATTGATGTGTGTGCGTGGCACAATGATGAAGGACTGGCAGACCATCTCCAGAATGCCAGCAGTGACTGATGCCTCACCACACATTCCTCTCAGAGGAAGCGGCGGCTTGGTCAGCACCGTGCCAGCTTTCAAGGACCCTCAGGACGCCCCCCCCCCCCCCCCTGCATCCTTCAGGACCGTGACAGTGACGGATCGAGATTCCAACAAAGGAAGAGCTTCAGTGAAACTTTCTGGCCTCATGGTTACTTAGAGGTGATCAAACAAAGCTTCGGGACGGGCAAATCTGGTCTTTTTAGATTTTCACGGACGCAGCGAACGCCTTGAAGCTTCCAACTGTTTTTAATCGTTTAGTTTGAGATGAAAACCTCTGTTAGCATCGTTATGTTGGCAAAAGAAACAGGGAATAATATGGAGAGGAAACAGACTTAGGTGTGTGCGTAATTCTTCATTCGTGACCAACTCTCACCTCTATTTCTCACGCCGAATCACACTTGAAATTACTTTTTTTCCAGCTGATTATTTTAAATGAATCTGTCAAAGGCTGAAGAAACACTCGGAAGATCCATCAGTGAGGCCTGCAGACACTGTGGTGATTTTTACAGCCGCTCAGATAAGTATGCTCCACTTTTAAAAGGGATTTTATTTTTTAAATCTCTTGCAATCCGCATTTAATCTCTGCCAGTGTTGCTAAATAGAGTCATGGTTTTCCAGAGCAACAGTCCTCTAAAAACCACCAGACCCAACAGAAAAAAAAAAACGCTCAAAACATGAATCAGTTATGAATTAGCCATAATATTCATGCAATGTTTTACCTGCTGCTTTGATGGAAAGTCCGACTTTGAAACAGTTTTTAACGATATTACATCGATCCGCCATTTTTGCAGTCAGTCAGAGCAAAAACATGAAATAGTGGTCTGCGGTTAAACTACATCAGCAAGCAGTTAAACTACATCAGCAAGCAGTTAAACTAGATCAGCAAGCAGTTAAACTACATCAGCAAGCAGTTAAACTAGATCATCAAGCAGTTAAACTACATCAGCAAGCAGTTAAACTAGATCATCAAGCAGTTAAACTACATCAGCAAGCAGTTAAACTACATCAGCAAGCAGTTAAACTACATCAGCAAGCAGTTAAACTACATCAGCAAGCAGTTAAACTAGATCCGCAAGCATGTTTATCTCAAATATATAGAACAATCATAAAAAAAGGACAAAACACAAATAATCAAACACTTATTCTGGCTTTTCAGCGCGGCTTCACGTCAGATGTGAACACCAAAGAAGCAACAGACAAACACAAAATACTTACACCCCTTATGCTATCTTATGGGGTCCGGATGACCCCACTCCCACCGTTAACGTGCACAAGGGTTAGAGCGCTATACTGCCTTCTTAGGAAGCAGCCACAGTCCCATTCACCCACTCTGCTGCCGAACACGGATCGGTCCGTGTTGATCTTAGTCCGCAGCTCTACGGAAACCGCATTCTCCAATCAGTGGTGAGCATATTAGAAGGCCACACCCCTTTCCACTGAAGGCAGGCTCAGAAGAACCAAAAGCTTCAAACATTCGACACGAGGCCTTTATTAAGGCATCTGATTGGTCCGTTTATAACCTTAATAACATAAAGAAACAAATGTGGATGACCAGACACATGTTTAAAAGACGCAGCAGAGCAAGAACTGGTTATTAAGCACTTAAATTATTTTTTTTATCAGACACTGGGTTTGTTTTGTGTAAAACCTACCGACATGTTTCGGCAGAATGCCTTCCACCTTCGTCAGGGTCGTCATCAGATGGTGGCGTGTGACGTCTTTAAAAACAGCTGATTTGTGACTGAGGCGGAGTCACCTGTCAAACTTTGACAAGTGACTCCGCCCCTTGATGTCCGTCTTTCTCTGGAGGATGTTGCTCCAGGTGTGAGAGAGCAGGAAAGCCCCCTCATCCCGGTTCATGGAAGTGTGGGCTCGTTTTCTGATCTCCACCGCCTCCATGATCCATCTGCGGTGTCTGTTGTCTTCGGTGCGGAGGACTTTGGCCTTTTCCCAGTCCATGATATGGTTTTCTTGTTTGTTAATAGAACTTATAGACAAAATGAACTTCATTGAATCAAGAACTGGTTATTCTGACAAATAGAACGACTGAGTAACAGCTGTTTATTCTATGAGCTTCTTGGAACCAGCAGGTACTTCCTGTTTGGAGTGTGGGGGGGGGGGGGGTGTCCCTCAGTCCAGTATTCGTATACAGTTATTGCTTGCGCGTCAACCTGCTGTCAATTGGAATATTCCATTGCTGCAGAGGGACGGGGGAGGACAAAATACTTTCTCACGATCAGTCTTACGCCATTTTAGTGATATCTGAGCTAAAATGGGGACCAAAAAAAAAAAATCATGGTAAATAAATAAATCATATGTCCGGTCTACCAAGATCTAAAAGATGTAAAAGGTTTTTCAACAATCATTGTTTTGTTTTGGTCTTTTAAAACACATTCCAAACAAACGGCTGATACAAACTGTAGGCTGATAAATGGTGTGATTTTGTCATAGGCATTGACTGTAAAAGAGAACTGGAGTGAGTGACTCCAAACAGGAAGTACCTGCTGATCGCAACCATTCTATTGGTCAGAAGAACCATTCTTGCTGTGATACCTTTTAATTTTTTAACATGCTCTCGATAATCCTCATTTTTTTCATGCTATTTTTTTTGAAGTGAAGTGGCCAACCAGAGGCCTCAATGTCAGAAGGTTGTCTCATGTCAAATGCTCAGAGTTTGATTGACAGATTCTTCCAAATCTTTCTTTATGAAAAGTTGGCCGCCCTGCTCAGAGCCACTTTGAACTTAAATTGTGAATCATGTGCATTAAAAAAAAGTTTCATTTTTTCCCACTTTCTTCAACAGATTTGCTCAAATAATTACGTTTTCAAAAGGTCGAGAGCGCCGCTGTCTGGCTGTGGAGAAGGACCTGCTGTCGCTGTGACTGGGACCAGCGCTTAATGCTGACGGGTGGCGCTGCCGATTATCAGGGCAGGAAGTGACAGAAAATGTCAAGTTTGTACCTAATAATATTCACAATCTAAGTTCAAAGCGGCTGGTAAGAAAACTCTGATGACCCATCATTCTAGCAGCATTTAAACGCACCATCTACACACAAAAGGCGTCTCACAGGCCCTCGTTCACCTCGAGGGTAAACGCCGTGTTGTGCTTCTTAATCTTAATTTTAAGAGATTCTGAACCTCAATGGGGCATTCCTGGGTAAATAAAGGTTAAATAAAAAAAAGTAAAACACAGTACACACAGTTACACACCAAACGTACTGAAGGAATTACGCACACACAAATGCGGCGAGTCTACCCAGCCAGCAGATGGTTTAAAAGTGGGCAGAAAATGTGGGCCCCCTAATGGGTTTGCCTGCAGTTTCCGTGGTGGCCCCACCTGTGTTTGCCCACATTGGCTGAAGTGGGCTTTCAGTGGGCTGGCTGGCTACCCTGGCCCTACGGTGGCCAAGAGGTGCAAGACACCTTTACATTTAAGATACAACAAATCCCAACAACAACAACATATGATTCAGTATTTGACACTTTGCACCCAGATGTGCTGTTGTGATTCAGTATTTGTTGTTTTGTACTGGGATTTGTGGTTGTTGTCTCTTAAATGTTAACGTGGAAACGTGTCTGGCACCTCTCGGCCACCGCGCAGCATAGCTCCACCACCGGTCCAGCAGAGCTAGTCTGTGTATGGAAGTTCATTTGAGTCATAATTCAAAGTACTATGCAATTCTCATTTGACAATTTAACATGCAATTCAGACTTGGAATATAAAAAAACATTTGGTAATTTAGAATTCAATGTTAAGAGTTTACGATTCACTATGACAATTTAAAAAATAAAATATTAAACAACTATTTTACATTTTCAAATTGTTTGATCAAATTACACATTGAATTGTCGATCAGGAATTGCACATTACTTTGAAATATGACTCAATACTTGTGAGTAAACTGGGCTTTACATTTTTTTTTTCATAGGTAATACTTGAATTTGCATTTGACACAGATTTTCTTGGGTTCTTTTGTGGCTACAAAACCTCCGTTATGCCCCGATATGAAATCATGGAAACATAACACACTGATGATCCACTTGGAACATCTATTTTTTTGGAAATCGTTGACTTTAAGGCGTTTTTTTTTTTTTAAATTGTCTGTTTCATGTTTAGCAGAGCAGAGTACAGTTCTTGGTTAACTGCGGATTTCTAACAGAGAGGAACTGGAACTACACCTACTCTTTCTGTCACTTCCTCTGTTTCTGCAGAAAGAGCTTAGAGCATCGCCTCAGCGGACTTTAGAAAGACGCACATTCATTTACGGGGCAGCGTGACGGAGGTGCACTGAAACTTCAACAAACGACCTCATATTAACACTTTGACTACAGGTTCTGCAGAAACAAAACAGTTTCTCTCGTCTTTTTTTTTTTTTAGTTTTACAAGATTAAACCTGTAAGAGAAAACATTCTTAAACATTCTTTTTGTATTTCATCAAATAGAATCATGCTGGACCTGCTGAAATTGAAGGAAAATTATTCATACTCTGTCAATGTTGGATGTTTTGGAAAAAAGAATTAAAAAAAATATCTAAAGCACTTTTATATTCACGAAAAAAATAATAATAATGAAACCTTTTAGCTTCTGATCAGAAATCAGAATCTTAATTAACTTAAATAAAATGCTTAACCCTTGTGCTTTTCAAGGCACTTTACCATTGGGAGGTGGGTCATCTAGACCCACTAGACAGTGCTCTGAACCTTTTTTCTTCAATGATTTGTGATCTTCACTGGTGTCCATGGATTACATGAAATCTTTCCACCTTTATCCACCTTTGTCATGGTAGGGGGGACACGTCAATGGAAGGGGGGGGGGGGGGGGTCATCTAGGATAGCACAAGGGTTAATAAGGTCTCTCTCGAGTTTTTACTGAAAAGCTTCTTTCTGTACGTCTGAAATAGGCTTCCTAATTTGGTGCTGGGATTGTTGATAAATGTTTGCATCACTCTAAATTGTACCAGGAGGAGGATGAGAAACCAGCTCGAAACTCCTCTTTTTTTTATTTCTTCTTCTCGACTGTCTCTGAGGTGAAGTCAAAGATGACTTCTGTCAGCAACTGCCAGAATTTCTGCTCATATTTCCTTCTGATAGTGAGAAAAATCAAACGTCATGATTGCAGCCCGCCGCCCGACTGTTGACTCAATCAACGGCGTGACATTTAGCAGCTCATGTCAGTCTGTTGATCAAAGTTGAGATTCTTAGAAATTTGTGTTTTAGCTTAAAACATTTCTGCTCCTTTTGTCTCGGTGGGTTTTCCACCCTTTTTTTTTTTTTTAGGGAGGATTCTTCCTTTTCAGCTTCTCTCTGGCGAATGGAAGCCGTGACTTTGAGCTGAAAAACGTAAAGAGCGCTCCATCCTTCTGTCAGCAGAGCCTCTCATCTCGTCTCGCAGATTACTGCCGGGGTTAGAGGGGTTTTCAATCGCCGGAGCCCCCTCACACGCCGGTGTGATGACACAGAATGATTATAGCACAGTTAAATGCCTGCTCTAATGAGCCAATTAGCCCTATTGACATGCGTGGCTGTCTCGGAGGTGGAGCGGGAACCAGGTACACGCTCCTTAATCAGAACCGATAACAGCGTTTAGCCTCCGATGCTAATCCTGACTCGCGGGCTTTCGCTCTGGAATCCACTGTGATTTCTCTGTGCTCACGCTGTGAAACTTCACGCTTGATTCAGCTCCAATTTTACTCCTCCAGCACAGTTGCTGTGGTTTTACAACCGTTATGACTGAAGAGTTTTGATGTGATCTCAGGTTTTTTGTTTCCTTTGTCGACACCTCGTGAACTTTGTGTTTGTTTTGTGCCAAAAAAGATAATTGAGAACAAAATTTGAAAAGATGAGAAAGCAGACAGTGGAAAAAAAAAAAGATTTTTTTTTCCTTTTCGATTTCCGTGTGATGTTCTAAAAAAACCGAAACTGAAAAAGTGACACAAAGCACTTCAGATAAATATGGGGCACTTCATTAAAACGCTCCCCACAACAAAGGCTCTTTAGCCGCGGGCATTTCTTGAGTCATAAGGAGTGGATGTTTTGCTATTATTCAAGTTACTGTAAGCCAAGTTACTTAAAAAGAATTTGCATCTTGAAGCGTGAGAACGTGTCACTGAGTGCACCCGAACGCCTCTTTTCCTTTCTGCCTGCTGCTCAAGACAGAGTTTGGCCAAAAGAGACGCGACAACAAGCGCTCTGCCTTCAAGGTCACGTACCAGAGTTTTACCTGCACACATATTTAAATGTCATCTTCGAGGAAACAGGTTTACGTCGCGCGCTGACAGGATGCAGAGCCTGAGCAGTTTGATATGGAATAAACAGAGTGGCTTCTTCTCGGGCTTTGTGGTTGAGGTGAAGCAAGAGAGGAGCTGAGCTGCTTCATGTCAGCCCGAGCTTCTGCCTGAAAAGGTCAGCTCCTCAACCCCAAGGCCCGTGGCTGCTCGCAGCACGCTCATGCAGCAGCGAAAGTCCGCGCTTCACACCGCTGCACACCTACATGCTTTCACTCACACCTGCACAGGCACCCGCCATGCCCGCAACACAAACAACCTTTCCGTCATCCCACACCTCTGCACACTCCTCTCAACCCGTTTGGACTCTCTGCAGAATCGAGTTTTGATCCGAACAAACAACCTGTAAAAAAATCACAGACTTCGTCCTGCAGGAAACTCATCCCTGTATTAAATAAAAAGACTTTTTTGTCTCACAGAAATGTTCCTGGGTTCTCTCAAAAACCCTGAGCACAAAATTATGATGAAACGTTTGATTTTCTCTGACGTACCGAATAAAAGTTTTACTAAAAGCGGGAGACTCCTAAACTGGACCTGAGCCATCCAAAGAGAAGGGTTTACGTCTGGCTGCAATCAAATGAAGTCACTTCAGTCACCATCTTTTTTCATGCCGCCATTTTGGAGCCAGTGAGCCGTGATTGGTCCGACTCGGTCTAAGCCATTCAGTGAGTGACCAATCAGATGCCTCAATCAAAGTGGGTGGTCTTATGTCGAACGTTCAGAACAATTGGTGTCAACAAGCTCAATCCTGATTGGCCAGAGTGGTTGCCGTGGAAACGACGCCTCAGACCAACTCGGACAAATCGCTGCTCATTGACGACATCTGGCTCAAACCTGGAGGCGTTCGTCCTGCGAGAAAATTTATTTAGTTGGACGACTCACTCTCTCTCAGTCCAGTTTTCAGATACAGACAATGGTCTGAGTCATTGTTTCTATGGCAACTCCACTGAATTAGTGCGACGTCCCCCATGGAAAATTATTTACTTCTGGTTCCAACCAAATCAAGTCAATTCAGTCGCTGTTTTTCCGCGATATGTCCATCTCCATGTTGGTCTCAGACAAACTCGGTAAGCCGTGATTGGTCCGTGTCGACATTTTTTTTATGTCAAACCGCGCCAGTAGTGAGCTTGTTAGAAGCCCCGCCCCCTTCCTCTGCCGGGGAACTCAGGAGAATCTGTGAATCAAACGCTTCAAACGCTCGACGCAAGGCCTACTTTTATTGAGGCGTCTGATTGGTCAGTTTTATAACCTGAATAACCTGAACTACAGAAAAAATATCAAAGAATAAAAAAAGAGGATTATCAAGAAGCTGTTAAAACAAAAAAGGATCAAGAAACGTTTAGTCTGACCACTGAGTAACAGCTGTTTATTTCTCTATAGGCGACTATGGGATTTGGGCTTCTTGGAGCCACTTCCTGCTTGGAACGCCAGGGGGGAGGAGTTATTTAGTCAAGTTTTCACATACAGAGTTTTTCTTTTTAAAAAGAAACTGCCATCTTCGTGAGATTATTTTTCAAAGCCTCCGTCTCAGGGTTTGTGGGTAAAATGTGAAGCTCCTGTCTGTCAGGAGCAGAGCCCTGCGGCTGAAGGTGGCGTTTCAGAAGGTCAGAGGTCATCTTTTGGGGGACACATTTGGCTCCACAGACTGAACATTTCTCCATCCTCACAGCTTCAAAAGGTTCATGCAGATGATGCAGAAATAGAAACGCGCAGGACATTTTCCTGCCTGCCTGCAGCATTCAGAGGAGGATGACCCGGACTTGCAAAAAAAGCCACTTTTTGTTCCTAAATCTGAAAAATAAAATTCAACCTTTTTAAAGTATCTATCGTTTCTAAATCTGCCACCTTCAGGAGAAATCTTCAGTCTGTGGTTTCAACCTGACGGTTAATGTGAGCCCAGATGGTAGAGGGAGGACGTCCTGATAGACGTCTCTCCCACAGACCCCGGTGAGAATCTTTTATCTGCGCCGGTCCTGGTGGACCTGCACGAGTCTGCAGAGCCGCAGGATCTGAGCGCTTTCCCGAGTGGCCACGGGGGAGAGCTCATTAGTCGTTCCCATGGAGAGGAGCGCTAGTCCTCAGAGGAGAAGGAGAATCAATTAAACCTGCACTGACCCCTGGAAACAACGTGGGAGGAGTCATCTGAGGGAAATCTTTGAGGTGCGGCGAATAGATGGCGGTGGGATTTTCACGCCGCCCTACTGGACGGAACAGGAAGCAGAAGAAAGAAGGTCCAACATGTAAAAGATCGCCTCCAGGAGCCTTTTGAGGATTTCTGTCAGACACAATTATTCACCTTGAAAACCAGATATTTCAACACATTTCTACAAATTTTGTCTTAAAAATGCAATATGGATTCTTTTAAACTTTCTTTTTTAATGTAAAAGTTGTAAAAGTTCCACCTTTGTTCATTTTAAATCAACAATTAAATAAAAAATGCCTTTTAAGTTGATCTGAAATCCATTCTTCTGTGTGGAGTTTCTCCTCATGCATGCGTTAGAAGACGTTTCTTGTCATTCGCAAACCAACGATGATCGATGAATTTCTTACTAGCAAGCTTCTAAAAATAGAAATAGGAAACAAAAATTGAAACAAAAAAAGCCTTGAATTAAAGACAGGTAAGTAGAGACTATGTACAGGTGTGAAAGGGCAGCTGTGCAAATGTGCAGGTTTACAGTGACAAACTAACTACCTGTAGGTTAATTAGTCAGTCTGAATAGGTGAGAATGTGAGTTCTTAAACTGTTCTTCGTGCCTTTTTACAACTTTACTGCCCTCAAACTTATGCAGATTGAGCTCTAGATTATTACACCTACAGACTTGAACTTTCATTACATTTATTGAGAGGATGTTGGTTATGGATGGTAACAGAAATCGTAATAATCGCATTCATCCCTCTTACAGTTTTAACACATTTATGTTTTGCAAAAAGGCTGTTTTATCCAAACCAGAACCCATGAAGTAAACGCTATTTCTGCCTAATTAACTGCAACCAGCCCTCTATTTTTGATATGTAACCCAACATGTTTATATATATTGTTTAATGCATGTGCACAACATATATATTCATATATATATATATATTCATAACATAACTTCAGTTCGCTCTGAGATTCCTCAGACTGAATACACTCAGTCCCCGGACCAAAACGGCCACCGTAGACGATGGTCACGTGATCTAAACACGTTCAGAAAGTAACAACAGATGAGCCACAGACAAATGTAAAGCAACGATTGTCGTGATTTCAAACAGAAAAAGGGTCCAACTGTTTATTTTTTAGGTTTATTTAACACAACTGAAAATGCTTTTTACGTGCTTTTCTGTGTCTCGCTACGTGGCCCCGGTGTGACGTCATCCTGAGAGCTACCTTGTAGTTCCTGAACAGAATTCTCTTCAAACAAAACAATTTTCTATGTGATCCAAATCACTTCTCACTGTTTTCCTAAACACTTATCGGTGAACCCTCCTAGACGTCTTCTTGCAGTAACCAACCTGCAACACGTCTCCACCGGACCAAAGCAGCAGGAAAAGTGTCGTACCTGACATGGTGTGATGGCAGCATACCCTGCCACACCCACAAACAAAATGGCGTGCTGAAAGTGCTACTGGTCTCTACGGGTGTGGCTGAGGTTCTGCTCCTGGAGCTGTGCTGTGAGGACTGGCAATGGAGGAGGTCAAGACTTCACAGCATTTAAATACTCCAGTCAGGCAATTGGGCAGGCGCCATCTACAGGAACCTCCAGGGGAGAAACTAATGGACTTATTTAATGTTTATTTGCTTTGCTTCTGTTGGTCATTATTAATTTTGTTCCACTTTTGATGATTTTCTCTTCCACTAAAAGACCAAGTTTTGTGTTTAGTCTTGTCTTTATAGTCTTTGTTAAATGTTTGTGTGGTCATGTTTGTCCCCCCCCCATGTTTCTCAGGTGGTCTGATCAGCCACTATATATGTTCCCCTGTTGTGTCTTTGGTTGGGTCAGTTTGTTTCTGTTACCTGTTAAAGTTATTGCCTGAGTTAACTATGTTTCTGTTGACCTCTTTTAAGGGCCCAGTTTGTTCATCTTTTTACATTTTTTGAGAAAAATTTAAACTTTAATTTTTGATAAACTTCTGTTGTCCTCATTGGCCGCTCGATCCATCACACATGGTTCAAAGTGGGTCAGCAAAATACAAAGTTTGAATGAACTGAGAAGGACTGCAAAGCACAGGACTTCTGTAATTTCGGTGTCTTGTCGCTGGAGAGTTTTTTATTCAATTGGTTTTGTTTGCAAGCGTTGGTTCAAATCAGAAAAAGTCGCATGACGGCAGTCTGAATACCAACCAAACGCAAGGTTCAGAGCTCGATCCAGACCAAATTGAGCGGACTGGATCAGGATCAAACGGTTTTCCCAGTCTGAATGCTCCCTAGGTTAAATGTCAGGTAAAATGCTTCTTGAACCAGTTTCTGTCACGTCCCCTGATCGTGTAAAGTGCTCAGAGCACGGCCACAAGTACCTTCAATTGATGCTAAAACTGTTGGATAAACACATGACAGACGGTGCTCTTCAGACAGACACGTCTCACACTTCTGCTTTGGGATTTGTCGAACCAAGATGTCGGGCAAAGCAGCCGCGGCTCCTCAAGAGGCATGGGAAGATAATGAAAAAGCTGATTGTTCAGTTGCACTCAACAGAATCTTAATTCTGCGTATAGCTCTTCCTATTTGATTCATTGAAACAGTCCTCCATGAAGGGTACCTCCGATGACCACAGGCTCCCCGGACTGCATGCAGAGCTCCACAGCCATTAAAACTGATAGAGAGTTGGCCTCCGAGGAGCTGGACTCAGGTGTAACTTGTGAGGAGGACAGCTGATGTTCTTAAAAGTTAATTAAATTTTCAATTAAGACTGAATCTGACTGTTGACACAGTTGTGTTTGCTTTGGAGGAAACACTTTTGCTTGAGAGCTTTTGAGCACTTCATTGAAGCTCTGTAATGTAAAAATGATGCACATTTGTTTCATCGCTGTCACAGGTGACCAACAACCGCTGAAGATTTCAGCTTAAAGTTTTTCCTTTCTCACTTTGAAAACAACAACTGTCTGTTTTCCACAGATTCTGATGTCATTTCTTTAGTGTGTCTTTGAGAGATATTGTAATATCGATGATATTTATACTTGACTAAACTTTAACTACTTTTAGTTTATCAGAAATGACACACTTTTGTTTCTTTAGACAAACAGCTTAATGGAAAGTTTGAATCATGGGTATACATCTCTAATTTTCTTTTGCTGGGTTTGAAAGCTGTTGTTTCTTGGATCAATCATTCAATGCGCTACATTCAGCTGCATCTTATTTAACTAATTCCAGCTCAATTATTTCTAATATAATAAGTTCTAATAATAGACACCTTGTTTTCCCGCTTGTACAACATGGTCACTAACAAAAGAAATAGATATTTAATCCATTTTTTAGTACTTTAACCTTGTTTTTTTTTTTAGTTTAAATAGTTTTTTCACAGAAAGCAGACTATTTGATAAGTGGTTGTTGTCATGGTAACAGGTGAGCCAGGACCCACCTCGACGACGGTGGTAATGGAGGGCGATATATCTATGCTAATCATCACCATGAATGAAGCATCAGGTCAGAGAGAAAGTTCACCTCTTAGCGCTTGTTTTTGTCCAGATGATGAAGCTAAAGTTTCAGTGATGAAAGTCAGGTAAGGAAAAAATCCCTGAACTTTTCTTTGAGCGATATGGCGGGCACAGAGCGAAATTTTGGAAAAATACGTGGTCTTAGATGCATTCTGGTGCATTCTGGCAGCTAGTTATTCACTTCTTTATCAAGAAACTAAGACTAATTGGAGCATCATGATTTGTCATTCAAACCCCTAGTTTGACTCTCCATTAAGGACTTGCTGGTCCTAAAAAAGAATTTGGAAAATTGCTCAAAGTAACACAATCCTACAATCTACGCTTTTCCTTAAAGCTGCAAAACATACAATTGCTAAAATATAGTAACATCAAAGCCCCAAATGGCAAAAAGAACACCAGTAACTATGATATTCTATGAAAATACCTCAGTTATTTATACATTATTTCTGCTTTAGAAATGACTGATGTACAACATCCACTTGCACTGTTTTCTCAAACTATAATTACATCAAAATATGGGATCTGCTTTAAACTATAATTCTATAACATAATACATCAATTCTTTAACACCAATACTAAGTAATCTGGGAAATATCAAAACAAACATACAAACTAAACAAAACATTGTAAACATTATTTTTTAAGGGAGTGCGGGTCCAAACCATCAAATACTTATAATTAATGTTAACTATACTGAACTAAATCATGGTAATTAGGAAATACAAATAAATTAGATAGAGAAATGTATTCAAAATAAAAACTGAAACTCAAAACTAAAATTGAAATTATTTCAAAATGTGGTTTTGAGATTATTTTACACAAAAAAGTATTTGACCTACACTACCTTAAAAATCTTTTTTTTTTTCCAGCCAAGACCACTTCAATTTGTTTTTTATCGTCTTCTCACAACTGAGGTCGTGACCACGCTCAATAATGACGATGCCTGCCATTATTTTAACACAAATTTGATCGCAAACTCTTCAGATTTGTTTGTGAAAGTTTAGCGTGGGTCCGCCAGTTTTGGTCTCTAGGGAAGCAAGTCACGCTGACCACGTGGTGCAGACAGAGCCAATCAGACCCGTCGACGCATCCGAAAGCAACTAAAACGTCCCGTCATTGGTCAATTAGGCCGGGAAGACGAAAGATGGCCACGACCATAGAGGAAGCGATCTGCGGAGAAATATAGAAAATAAAGCTAAAATTAGCTGATTTCAGACCATTTTTTAATCCGGAAAGCGATTTGTCCGTAGAGATCAGGTCTTTATTTCCCGGAAAGTACGTTCGGTTTGCTCAAAAACCCGGATTTCCGGGAATTCCCGGAAGACTTTCATCACTGAAGTTTGTTTTAAAGAAACCAGAGCAGTGATACAGAACATTTAAGCTATGTGACCGGAACTACTTTTTTAGGTGTACATTATCACTTTTTAATCCATACTTAGCAGCCAATCAGAATCGAGTATTTACCCGGACGATGGTATAATTGTTTGTAACTTCCATCAGGCTCACGAATACTTCACAATATAGTTACCACACGCACGACAACGGTACGTTCCATTTTCATCACGTCCCTTTTTGTGGCTGCACGGAGCCTCAAGGGAACTGCAAGACACACCTGCGCTCTCCTAAAGATGCAGCCGCTCCTCTTTACGACCTAAACACCTGTGTGTTTTCAGCGTTCAGCATATGATGCCAACACAGGACTGTCGCTACATGATGCTACAGTAGGAAGAGTCCTGGTGTGAAATGTCAAAGTGGTGCAAATCAGGTGAATCTTGCTCCAGGCTTTTTCTCTCACAGCTTTATATTCCAATACATGAAAGACTTGATGTCACTTTATTTATAGAGCACATTTCCCAAACAACCAGTTGATAGAGTGCTGTACAGAGACTAAAAGTATTGAAGAAAATAAAAACAAACAAAATACAACAGTAAAATGAATACAAAGAAGATAAAAACACAGATAAAAACACAACTCACGCGCCAGAGAATAAAAATAGGTTTTCAGACACTCCACAGTGGGCGCCGTTTTGACATGAGGAGACAGAGCGTTCCACAGCTGAGGGCCGACAGCAGAGAACGCTCAGTCTGCAATGGCGTTGAGCCTTCCACTAGCTGGAGCCGGCCCTCTGACCTTTAAAATCAACGAATGTTCACTATGACGCCAAGGTTGGATGCTGTGGGCCTCACGTAATGCTGAAAGGGCTTCAAGTCGAGCACTGAAGTTTTTCATTTCTCCGTGATTGAAAGGGGACGCCATCCAAACGTCACTACCATATCCGGGTCCCTGGTTGGTCAAAGTTCAACCTGGTTGAACGCGTTCGAATGCCGCGCGTTTTGTGCGTAGAGCCCAAAAATGGACTTTAAAACGTACGCAGCGCAAAGTGAACGTGGAAGCCATGAACGCGCATGAATGCACTTTCACATTGGCTTGTCATTGAAAGTGGTCGTTTGAATGTGAACGTAGCATCAGGCTTAAGGTATTCAAAGCAACATTTAAGGTTTAGCATTCAAAGAAACGACAGATAAACAAAACGGCTGACAAAAGAAGCACAGAGAGGAAGTTTGTCAGCAAACAGAGATAAAGACAACAGCAAAGACAGAAGACCAGCTGCTTTGTACCAAAAAACATCCAACTTTTCCACCGTTTCCAGGATAACAGTTCGGCGTGTCCTCTTTTTGAGTCCTCAATATCCTCCACAACGTTTCCAAAATCTACCTTTGAATTACTTTAGAATTTACCGACGACCCCCTTGTCCTCAGCCAAAATTAAAAGCATGACGGCGTGGATGCGTTCACTGGCGATGGGACAGCGAGCTGTCGGGAAAGCCACTCATTAGTCAGACGGCGCCTTCCACCTGGGGTTGGTTCAGAGCGCAGGTCAGGGGGGCTGGCGGATTTGTGGGATAATTATTGACAAGCAGATGTTATAAAATCATTCATGGTAATGCAATCATAATAAATAGGTTTTGTGCAGAGGAGGAGGACGCGCGCATCAAGCTGGTGCAGGAAAAGCCGTGCAGCACCTGCGTGCCGCACGCATTACTGCACACATAATCGTTTATCTGAATAGGAAAGAAGCTGCTCATCAAGATCCCAACTGGAGAATCAAACTGTTCTGAACAGCCATTAAAATGCATGGAAAGTCTTTTCACCACAATGCTGCCGTTTCATCACAAATATAGCCTCCATTCGCCGCCCGAGACGGCTTCGCACAGACAAAATATTAGGAACTAAAAAGGGGGGAACGTTAGGTGTCTTTACATATATTGTCATTCGCTATAAGACACCATATCTGTCCCTCGAAATGTGTCAGGAATTACCATCACTTCCAAAAACATGCATTAGCCCCCACCTTAGGTGCAATACTTCTTTTTTATAGCGGGCAAATATCGCAGAGAAACACGGCTGTGCGAGGCAGCTAACCTGGCAGCTGGCGAAGAATAACCCCGCGCAGGAAGAAAGCAACCATGTTATCATGCACACACATGTGGCCTGGGTAAAGATTAAGCCGTATTCATCCCTGGCTGCTCCGCTCTCTCCTGCCTCAGCCCATCACAAGATATGGCAGCCGTTCAGCCAGGAAGCCAAGAGAGGTGCCACGGATTTCACGGCGTTCCCAAATCAGGCCGTCTGGAGACTCAGGCGAGGTGCTCGACAGCTCCCTCGGCTTTCCCACACATCGTAAGCCGTGCGCTGGAGCCGGGGGTTTGGAATTTTGCTGGGAATGCTAGCGCTCCCCTTCACCCACTCTAACCAGACTCCAGTACAATCCCCCTGTTGTGTGTGTGGAATTGGGAAGCATCTGCTGATTCATGCTTTCTGAGGACCATTGTTTGACGGCAGGTTAATGTTTTCCGGGAGATGTTTTCCTTTTTTTTTCCTTCCTTCTTTTTAGCAGAATGGATTTACTTGAATGAGAGAAAAAAAGAATGAAAACCATCATTGAGCGTGGAGAAGTGAGGGATCATTGCATGTCCCTGCTGAGATGTACGCTTTGTTGAATGGGGGCTCATGGCGCCATTGGCCTTCACTTGGGAGGGAGCTATTTACAGGTCTCTCTGTGCTAAGCTACTAATAATTCCAGACCCCCCCCCCCAAAAAAAAAGACAAAGGACAAAGTGATGATCCATGGTGAATGGTAATACTTTAGTCCAGATGCTCTTGAGGCTTACAAAAGGTACTGAAATGGTTCAGTTTGCAAAGATAAAGGCAAGTCCTGCAAAATAAACACACATGATGGTGTTTTTTCATTACCTATGACACCATCATGTGTCAAAGTCACTGGATTTAAAGGTCTATATTATGCAAAATCACCTTTTTGAGCTTTCGAGTGTATTATAATGTTCATCCCTTATAAAAAGAACAACCCCAAAGTGGGATTTTGATCCCTTCACGTATTTCTGAGTGTTCTCTAAAAACCTGCTCTCTGAGCACCAGCCCCTCCCAATCCAGAAATACGAGCAGGTTCTCACATTGTGATGTCACACAGTGAGGAACAGCCCCTTCCAGGAAGAGTCTGCCAGCCCCGCCCCCAGGCTAACACACACACCCACTTTCTCTGTGGAGCTGGCACTGATCGGCTAAAAGCTTTCATTTCAGACACGCTGCCGAGGCCGGCTCAAGGTAGTTGTCATAAAAAGGGCGGCAACCATAAGGAGAAAAAGGCGGAGCTTCAGATATCAAATTCGTCTTAATTCCAGGTAGGAAAAAGAGCTGTGAAAATAACTCATATTTCATAATAATCATATATATGGATATAGTTTGCAGGTAAAGAAAAACAGCATACGGACCATTCAAATAATGGTTTAGTTGCAAGTAAAGGGATACTTTCAATAAAGTATTTAAAGAGAGCAATCTATCTGCCCCCCAACTGTTAAGAGGAAAACTTTCAACTACTGGTGGGTTTGTACATTTCTGACAGCCTCGTAATTTCATTTTGACTGGATAAGTACATCAAGGCTTTAGGATCGGATCCTTGAAAATGACTAAGCCATAGTGGAGAACACACAACAGCGAGGTTGCGTGAGTTGCATAAAACATTTTGCTGCTTTCGTCGGCCCGTCCCAGCGAGAACTGGAGCGAGCGAGTGTGACGTCACCCTTGGAAAATGGTTTACTTCCAGCTCCCACCAAATGATACAAATTTAGTCGCCATTTTTTTCTCCATACGGACGCCACCATGTTGGAGCCACACAAGGTCAGTGAGCAGGGATTGGTCGGAGTCTGTCTGAGTCATCTTTGCTATGGCAACCTCTCTCAACGATCAGGCATTTTGGCTTCTTGGAGCTAGCAAGCACTTCAGAGTTGGAACGCCAGTGAGTAAAGGGAGTAAATCAGTCCAGTTCTCATCTACAGACAATCCCCACAAGTCAGAGTATCAAAAATACAAGTGTTGGTGTAATCCTCCCGGGGGAGATGTTTGGGAGAAATGACAGGGCTTTTCCGTCTTGGTGATCCTAACGCGCTTCGTGTCAGGACCTAACGACCAAACAGTGTTTTTCACATTATGAGTTGATTTTAATGTGTAGCGATTTTCATGCTTCTAACTGGAACTACATTTTCCTGTTTTCCTTAGCAACGAATCTTTGCACTTAAAGGTCCAAATTACTAGAAACATTCCTGGAAAAGAAAATAGAGTTATAAAATATTTGAGGTTTTTTTTTTTTTTAAACCATCTAAAGTTTTTACATACAATATACACAAAAAACTAGGGAGATCCCCAAAGATCTATTTTGGGACCCTTTGTTTTTCTATAGGTACAGTTGTCTTTTTTTGCTTATTCTGCATTTCCACCTCACTCCATGACATAATTATATATATATATATATATTTTTAAATTGCTCTTGGATAGTTTCAGCCTTTGTTGTGTTCGTCTTTTCTGCATTTCATTGACAAGATTTTCCGTCAGAAGTCTCTCTGAAATGCTAGCCTGCATGCGTTTCTGTGCTGCTGGACATTACAAAACTAAAACCCTCAAATAATGGAGGCAGAATAAATGTATTTATTGGTGCACGTTTGTAGAAAATAGTCTAATAATGACAGAAAGTTTTTAATGGAAGTAAACAAAATGCTTAGTGATGCCAGGTAATGACAGCGGTGAACCCAGGCGGAAACAACGAGCGAACCCATCAGAATATTGAAGGTGACGCCCGAGCCGCTCGTGTTGGGCTGCTTACATCCTCGCTTCAGCGCACACTGATGAAACCAGGCTGCGGCGTGTTTTCCCTGTGTCAGTAGTTTTTATTTTTGAAAGAGCCACTGGTGCAGTGTATTAGTCATAATTTATGTTTATCATCTCTTATAACCCGGCTGACTTTCAACAAAGCGCTTAACCCTCTGAGTGTGTGAGCACATGGAGGCTTTACTAGTTATTCTGCATGGAAGAGCGCTTTAAAGACTCTAAATCACTTCTTTGTAAGGGCGCTAATGAATTATGTCACCACAAGTGCAGCTCCAGAGTGCAAGCGAACCGGTGGCAATCGTTGGAGGTTTTAATTATGAGGAGTGGGCTCCTTCAAAGTGTGGCTAACAGGATTCAGAGGGGTGGGGGGGCCTGAAAATGAAACTGAAAGGAGGAGCTGGGACTTGACAACTGTGTCCATCACAAGACATTTGTTCAAAGACAAAACTATGAACTTTAAGTTAAAAAAAACTGAAGATTTTTGGCTTAAATCCCCTCTTCAGAATAATTACTGAGGCTCATTTGTCACATTTTGATTATTTTCTAAAAGATGTTGTGAGTGAAGACAAAATGCAGATCTATCCTAATGATCAGAGAAATCGCGACCCCGACGGTCCCGGCGTGAATCCCGTCTTTATGATGACAGCTTCTCAGGTCTGTGAGAGAATTTGTTTCCCTTTTCTTTGCAGATTTGTTAACATTCAAACACACTGGAATGAATTTATTTATTCGGCTCTTAAAAAAGTGCTTTACAATAAAAAAAAACAAACACAAAATCATTAACAGCATAAAATTACAAAGGGCACCAAAATACCTTAAACGGAGAATAAAAAAGAACTTAAAAAGTGGAAGCCATTCCAAAAACGGCAAAACGTTTGCAGGAAGAGGTTAAGACTCAACATCCAGACGATGCCTTGCAGGGTTTTTCCAAATAAGGATTAAAGAACAAAACTGCTCTTTAAATGATTTTCTGACATTTCTGAACTTTCAGGTTAAAAAAATAAATTGGATTCCTGGTTCCATCCGTTCCTTTGCTCAGGCCCAGACCATCATACTGCCGTCACCATGTTTGGCTGTTGCTCCACGGATCTTTTCCAGAGATGCTGTCAGATTGACTTGGGAAAACATCTCATTGTGCAATCCAGAGGTTTTGTGGATCTTCCAGATGTTCCGTCTTTCCCCTTGAACTCTCCCACAGATCCATGTGGGTCCAAAAGACTCTGTCTGATTGTTGGACCAGGACCTCTGACCAGAACTGACTCCAGTTCTTCTGCTCCTCTGATGGAGTCATTTCTCTGTGCTTCTCCTGAGTTTCCTCCATGTGTGGAAGTGGGACTCCTCTGGAGATTGGAAGAAATGAACCGGTGATCCTTTCAGATTAAAGGTCATCAGAGACTTTGTTCCTCATCTGTTCTTGAATTCATTCAGAAAAGTTCCACTTTTAGAGCCTAGCTGTCCTAAAATTGCATTTCAGCTTCTCATTATTTGTTGTAAATCACAGTTCTATCATGGATTTGCAAGAGAGTAAACCGTATTTTCCAAAGGGTCAATCAGGTTTCAAGTGCTTCTTTTGTCGTTTCATTAAAATCATGGTTTATAAAACTGCACTCAGTTTTTTGTGTCAATATTAAATAAAATTTAGGCATATTTCATTTTTCAACATAAAAACATCAGTTATTTGAAAAAAAGAAAGCACAACCTAAACAACAATCTGAAGATTATTTTCTAAAAGATTACACAAAAATCAAAAAACTTTATTGATGCAGATGTGGAGCGTTGTTCACCTTTCGGTTTATCCCGTCGGGGTCGCCACAGCCAATCAGCTTTCAGTGTGTTGCACAGGTAATTGGCAGAGATTTTTACGCCGGATGCCCTTCCTGACAGCCAGACGTAACAAGCAACTATTATTGTGTTTTTAGTTGTGAATATTTTCTTTAAAACGGTTTTATGTCCATCAATGATTGAGGGCGTGTCATGCAGGTGTGTCTGCGGTTGAACATGAGGACCGTGGTGAGCGTCCCTGAACTGTGGTTTAATTCTGTCAAAAACAAAAAACAAAAAGATTTAAAAAATGGCAGCAAGCTGCGCCGTTTTCCTCCTCAAAAGAACAGCTGAAACGCGGCGTGTTAGAAATGTGCAAGCTAGCCGTCTTACAGAAGGTGTAGAGGTGGGATAAATTTAATTACAGCTTCAAATATTCATTTGGCAAATATATCAAGGTTGGAAACGCGGGCCCAGAAATGGCAAGCCCGGCTGGCAGCCGCTCACAATGGCGGATGGCAAATGACAGTAATCCATGAAAGGAGACCAGACATTTATAGAAATTCTGGAGGACTCGCCATTCCCCTTCCACCATGTTTGTGGGATTTTCTCTCTGGCAGGACAAATGTAGAAAAGAATCCACGGCTGGTTTCCTTCCACCTCTTTGTCAGGTAAACGTCAAAATTCCCTCCAGTTTAAGGACGTGAAAAGTTCATTTTCAACTCGTTTACCGGCGTTTCTGGTGTTTGCGCCAGACCGAGAGATGGCGAGCGGGTTGGTTCTCTGTTCTCAGATGGTCATTCGGCAGCAGCAGGAAGCCTGCGAGCACGACGCTGCTCTCTGATCTCGCCTCCAGCTGTGCATCGCTCTGTAGCGAGGCGCCGAGCACAGGTGTGAGGGTACGCCGGGGCGCTTCCTCTTCCTGTGACAGCGAGTCGAGGCGGCCTACTTTGGCTCTTATCTCGCTTTGGTAGGTTTGATTTAATCTGGGAGGGTGTGGGGGTGGGTGGGAGGGGTGGCGCTCCTGCCTCACCTTTCCCGAGGCCTGGAACCGGAGGAGGGCACGGGGGCGGGGAGCGCCTCTCCGAACACCACACAGTGGCACAGAGCCCTTTTTCATCCTCTGCTCTTCCTACCCACAATCCCATTGCAGCAGACACCCCCCCCCCCCCATCCCCACCACCATCTCCTCACTCCGAGCAGAAGTCGCTCAGGTTGTGGGGCAGGAAGGGGCACAAAACAGTGAAGTCACACATGGAGGCTGACACTGACCTACATTCTGAAAGCCACAAGTTCACGTCTCCAAAGGCTGCAGTGCGCCGAGGCTGCAGTGCAACCGCGCATGCCTGCCACTGCAGAGCAGTCGCAGCCGAAACCAGAAGAACTGTCAGTTTGTGAGGAGATCTGGCAACAAAAACCATCTCTATGCCGCGTTCGGCGTCCAAACCCGGCTTTAGGGTCCCGCTGACCGGAATGCTGCTCTGAAGAAAAGCTGCAAACCTCTGAGGCGTCCACCGTCACTCCCAACTTCAGCCACAAACTCAATAATCAGCTTCATCCGCTTCACCTGACCCCCCTTTTCTGAGCCAGAAAACTGACTGTAAACAAGCGAGGTGCAGGACAGACAACAGCCTCTATAAAGTCTTTTGGTCTGGTGAATATAAATCTAATGATTGAAAAAGGCAAACTCTTCTTTTTGCTTGGTTCATCCATTCCCTCCTGCTTCAGCTGCTCCACCCGTTTCCTCCCAGATGTGAGTGGACTCCTCCACCTGAAAGCAGAGAGGAGCTCCGCCCCCCATCACACACTTTTACTCCCGAAAGATTCATCTTTCACTGCGGAAGTGTAGAAATGTCCGACAACTAACGCAGAGGTGGGCGGAGTCTGACTTTGCCTCCAGAACTAAAAACACACATTATTATTATTTTTTTGACTAAAGCTTGTAAAATAAAAAAGTGAAGCCATTAGATCTTCATCATGGGATTGTTTTAGATTACAGTTGCGATATATTGTGTTATACGCAGTGTGAATTGGTGGCGTCATTTTTGTTTGTTTTCAAAAGTTGATCCACTTAAAAATGTCAGATGTCTGCAAAGACTTTAATGTTTCATTTGGTACATTTTTTTAAAAATGTTTGTGGTGTTTTCTGTTCATTTGTGTCACTGCTATATTGTGTCAAGGTTCACATGACTGTAACACTAGTGTGTGTAACGCTAACATCCAAAGTATTAAAAACTGAATAAAGAAAGACTTGGTGTTTGTCCAGCGTAAAACAAAATTAACAAATATTCTCAAGTTTTTCTAGGATGAAACTTTCACGTAAAAGTAGTTGGTAATATTCGTATCCGTTTTGTTTTTTTTAATCTTTAAAAGTTTTATGAGTGAGCCAAAAGACGGTGAAATGAAGAGGAGAAGATTGCAGAAACATCAGGCCTGTGTCTGTGAGGGAACGTGAGACGACACTGAGACTAATTTACGCTGGAATCTTCTTTCACTGTGCAGAGTGGAAAGATGCAGAGACGCTTTTCTCTTGAGTCAAGTTCTTTAGTGAGAAAATGTTTCAGGGATTCTCCATTAAAGTCCAACATTTCACAAAGAAACAGCATCCTGTAATAACTAGCTCAAATGTTAATTGATAAGAAATCTGCTCTTATACCACGGTCCGGTGAATACTCGATTCTGATTGGCTGCTGGGCGTGCTCTCAAAAGTGATCATGTACACCTAAAAAAGTAGTTCCGGTCACGTAGCTTGAATGTTTGTATCACTGCTCTGGCTTCTTTAAAACAAACTTTAGCTTTATCATCTGGATAAAAACAAGCAGTTAGAGGTGAACTTTCTCTCTGAACTGATGCTTCCTTTAACACATCGTGATCATCAGCATAGATACCGCTGTCCTTTACCGCTGCAGTAGAGGTTGGAGCAACAAATAGTCCACTTTTTGTGAAAAAAGTGATCTAAACCGAACAAATAACAGGAGTAAAGTACTAAAAACTGATTGAATATGCATTTCTTTTGCAAACGGCTTAATGGCCTTTGAAGTGTGCATGATCAGAATGAACGGCGGAAGCAACCGCCTCTGGTCGGATGGTTCAGGCTTCCACGGCGTGCGTTAAATAAATCTGATAATACAAACTTCGTCAGCTGTTAACCATTACATCGTCTGATAATGTGAAAGTATATAAAAGAAATGACCGGATAGGGGTGGAGTTTAATACACCCGCTATCATTCAAGAAAAAAAAAAATCTAATTCTAGACTTTATAATGTAAATGAATCATATGTGACGTGTGTATTTGTGTGTGAGTTGTATGCATTACTGCAAAAATGTGTATTTATGATTGTAATAATTCACTGTCCAGAAGATGACACCATCTTCTTCTAACATCTTCATTATTGATCTTTTTTTCTAAATTCGTGGGTTTGACATCTGCATTTTGTCGTTTTTTTATTGCAGTATTTATTTTTAATGCTTGCAATTAAAACAAGCTATTAATAATAATAATAAACATGGATAAAGTGATGAAGCCGCTTGAATACGTGTTGAGAAAGCAGACGCCGTCACTCACCTGCAGGACGTCACACCTGGATCAGTCAGAAGCTTCATCAACAATCCAATCCTAAAGCATTTTATAAGAATGTCACAACTAAAAAACAGAATAATTTACCTTTTTTGTTTGCTGTCATTTTCAAAGTGTCTCTGAAAGTTCTGGAGGCTGTGAGGTGGTTTTTTGGAGGTGAGGCGTTTGAGGCTCACAGGTGATGCGAGCGTCAGACGCTCTGGACGCGGTGACGGCCGCTCTACCTGTAACCCAGCGCTGCCCCCCCCCCTCCTCCTGCCCCTGTGGAGGTATGGGAGATGCTGGCAGCGGCGGGGCAGGCGGGGGAGGGATCAGGGGTGGGGGCTGATAATGCCTGATCTGTGCCACGGGGCATTTGTGGGTACTGGGGAAACGGGTGGGAGGAGGCATTGTCTGTTGTGTCCGTGCGTTTATAGGATTGAGCTCAAGTTTCCTTTGTGTTTCCATTTTGTTGAGGGATTATGTTCTTTGAGGGGAGGGGGGGCAGTGGAGGCGGAGAAGATGGGTGAGGTGGTAGTGGGGGGGGGGTGAGGATGTCTTTGTTTAGATCATGAAGAAGAGAGGCAGACAGCAGCAGGGGGGTGAAAGCAGAGCAGAAAACCTGTCAAATCAATGCCCCCCACTAAAGAAAAGCCATCCAGCAGAGGGAGGGGGGAGGAGGGGGGCTCTGGCAGTCAGGTCAAAGCCAGACCCCAGACTCCAAGGCTCACCTCCTGCAAACCAGAGCAACAATTTCCTGTGGGCTGGACGCCGCCGGCCCCCGCTGCTCTGGCCGTCCCAGCTCGGGTGCAGGAAACGGCGTTTTTGCAGCTCCAACGCCACACGGCGCATTCGCATCGGATAACCAACATATAGCAAATGATTAGCATGCCAGAAAGTGCACTTGAGTAACCGTAATTACACGTGACACCAATTACTCTGTTACTTTGTATTAAATTATAATGGAAAATTCCACGAGAGAATTGGAGCCTAATTGCATCTTAATTTGCATAATTTTGCATATTAATCACATTTAAAATGAATAATAAATTTTACCCGATTTTTAAATAAAAAAAACACACAAAAAACCCCACAAAGGTGAAACTATCGGAGCACTTTAGTTGTAATTTCTCTCCTTTAGGGGAAATATTTGAGTCCTCTTAATCCATCGACTTTTTGAAACTGAGAAAAGAAACTTCAAAAATAAAAGCCTTCCATCTCACACGACAATTTATTCTGTCATGATAATTGAATTTTTTCCTTTTTTTTTCTGGTCAACACCTGTGCCTGCTATTGTGAGTGGCTCTCTGCCAGCGACACGCAAAGTCTGCCTGCAGAGAAAACGGCACATTTTCAGATTTTACGCCCTCCAGCACAGAGTTTTCAGAACAACAAAATCATTTTCTCTCTGCCATTAAATGTCAACCACCTGAAAAATGTTAAAAGCAGGCGATTACGCAGAGATTTCTCTCTTGTTTTAAAGAGAAGTTTCATTTCCAGACAAAACAATTTGGAAAATGTCTGCAGACGAACAAATGTGCAACTAAATTCCTTCATCTCGTGCTTCATTTTAACTTAATACAACTATAGAGTTAGTTTTAATATTTTTTAGATAAGTCTTCTCAAAAAGAAAAACAATAATGATGTTTTTTTTATTAAATCAGCTATAAGTGATTTTTTTTTTGTTCTTACCAAAGCAAAACAGTCCTGCTTAATTCACTTCAATGTAACTTTAGTTTTCCTGCCTCTTTGTTTCCCGTTTCCCTCCCGTCCATTATTTAATAAAATATTTTTTATTATTTATTTGGTTGTTTTTTTTCCATTTATATTTAATAGAACGACTAACTGTTCTAAAAAAAGTCAAGATAATGGTGTGTTTGAGTGATGGATCAGAAAGTTGACATCTTTATCGTTTTGGAGGACTTCACCCTGAAGCGCAGAAGTGTGGGCAACATCGCCCTCTAGTGGCAGAACGGGGGAACTGCTGTCGTTTGGGCATTGATCCAAAAGACGTGGCTTGAAATAAAATTAAAAAAATGCTGTTTTTTGTACTAAAAATGAATTTATAGACTCTTAAAAGGGTTGATGTGTCCCAGGACATGAGCATCCCTTCGTGCGTCAGACAGGTAGAGGTTTGATTCCCAGGTTCCCAGTTATTCTTCTATCAAAATTAGAGTAAAGTTCATCTTAATGTCAACAAAGGTATTTTAGGGTTTGTTGTGACTAATGAATTTGTGAGCTTCCACAGATTTAAGATCACTGGCGGACCAGTGGTAGATTTCTCACCAGCCAGAGTGGGGGGAGTCAGGGGTCACAGAGCCAGTGTGCGACACGGGGAAAAAGACGGTAGACCGATGATCTTCAGAGAGAATTTTCTGTAGAAAAAGTTGGCAGATGTAACTGATGCTGAGTTTCATTCAGTTTTTACACATTAACAATGTTCATTTCTGTGGTAGTAGGGATTGATGAACTTGAGAAACCACAAAAGAGAGTCGAGTTCTCTCAGGGTTCCCACTGGAGGGGCTACTGATATTCTGAAAGGCCATGCCCCCCGCCCCCCCCCCCCCGGGCACACAAGACCCTAACCCTTCAACTTTCTGCTTTTCAGTTCCGTTTAACCGTATTTTAAGTTCCAGTTACAAAGTAAGTAAATAAACAACACATTTCTAAATAAGTCATGAGGGGAAAATACATTTGTGACATTTATCCACATTCGGTAGCTGGAGGCTGTCTGGTTACTGGAGAAGGTGAAGGTACTGGAGCTCACCCCAAATGATTCTGCAGTCCATCACAGGTCAACACAGGAACAAACAATCGCACACGTTAACATTCACACCTAAAGGAAATTTTAGACTCACTAGGTAACGTGTTTTGGGGAGGAAACCCACGCGGAGAATTCCACACAGAAAGACCGCAGCTGGGATTCAACCCAGGGCCTATTCACTGTGACGTCAGAGCGCTAGCAGTAGCTGAAGGGATCCACACCGTTTAGAAAGACAAAAGTGGCGATTTGTCGCCTCTAGTGGACAATGGGTAAAAAGCAAGGATGCTGCTTTCAAAGACTGCTCGTAAGTTTCAACCCCTCAGTTGTGTCATTCTAAGCAGGTGTAACAGTAACAACACATAGACCTGGTTCTGGTCTGCGGACATTGTTTAGAGATCGATTTAAGAGCCGCGACAGTGATAAATATTCTTGATTTGGTTTATTTTAATGTCTGATGCTCTTTAAATTGCCCAGTCCGCTTTAATATTTATGTAAGAACATAAAATATGACTAAAGTACGTTAAAAATGTTCGATGTTCACCGTGAAAAAAAAATGTCTTAGCCGTATTTGAATGGAGCAACTGTACGTCTGAACGTCACCATGACCCAAAGCATTCTGGGTAAAACATGGGGTGAGTTGCATAAGTTTCCCCGGCTGCGTCGTGAATGGGATCGGCTGCTGCCCCGTGATGCAGCGGCTCGCCAGCCTCGCCGCGCGCCGGGAGCTCGGCGGCCTCGCCGCCGGGGTGCGCGCCTGCAGAGGCGGCCTCACTTGCGGCGAGCGGCCGGCGGGGCAGCGGCGGAGCGCGAGCGTCTGCGCGCGCGCCTCCATGAGGGCCAGCGGCGGGCGGAGCCGCGCGCTCCTCCGCGACAAACACAGAGCGTTCTGCTCGCGGGGCGGAGCGGCGGGGCCACCACGGGACCCCGACCGGAAGCCCTCCGTCTCCGTGGTCGGCATCCCGGACCCGCTGACCTGGATCCGGTGTAAAGTCATCACGGCCTTGATCGACTTTTACTTTGAGGCAAATATAAACTCAGAGGAGTTTGACAGAGGCGTAAAACAGGTATCTGACAGACAGGGGGCTGCAGGGGGGGACTTTTTCACCTGGTTCAGATTTAATATTTGTTGCTTGATTAAAAAAAAAGTTTATTAAAAGTTTCAAGTTGCTGATGCAATGAGGGATGATGTCATGGGCATGTATTTAAATTCAAACCTTTAAAAACATTTCTGAGCTTTTTTGGAAAGAAGAAAAAATAGTACTTTTCTCCCTTTACTTTACAGTTGTGTTGTTGTATTTGGTGCTTTTAAACTACATTCCAGCACATTAATTTAAGCCTGCAATAATGCGTAACTCAGAAGGAACCTACAAACGGCGTTTCATGAACACGCATGTTTACACACCAAACAAGCTTTTTAACAGTTCACGAGCACATGGACGTCACCCGTAGTGGGACGAGGCTTGGTGCGCTGCAAATTCTTCATTCCTGCTCCAGGCTTTTTCTTTTACAGCTCTTGGTGTCTTAGTGTCATGTTTCCGGCCGAGCCCAAACCACAACTATTCATGTCTCCTCCATGAATCATGTGTACAACGCTCGGCACTTTTGTGTTTTTAAAAGGATGCTACCCACACACCACTACCAAATTGGAGTACCTGATTGGTCACAGTTCAGCGTTGTTGCGATCTAGCAGCCAAGACGTTTACCGGAAGTATTTCCAGCGAACACCTGATTTGTACGTAGAGCCGGTGATCTGATACTTGCATAGCGATGCGTGAATCTGAACATTCTGAACGTGGAGGCCGGAAATTTGGCTTGACGCTTGTTGACTAAGACTTTTTAATCGAAAGTGGTCGCTTAAATGCGAGTCGACGTGGCCGGTATGTCGGTACCTCCAGGGAAAAACAACTCAAAATGGATTTACTAGGGGTGTAAATCAATTCTGTGAAATATCGCAGTATTTTATTTGACAAATCACATCAGGAGCAGCCAGTTTCAATGTCAATATACGGACACAATCTGAGGTTTGGAGCATCAGGCATGGTGGTCTGGCATTAACTATTCAAGTATCTGAACTTTGGCGAAGAATTAGCATCGCGTCAACCAGTCCGGGCTTTGGCCCGTGATTCAACTCTTAAAACATTGTGATGTATTGTCTCTGTTGGGTTATATCGTGATACCCATCATGTCGCCAGACTCCTGCCAATACACAGCCTTGGTACTCAGTGGCATCTCACAGCCCACTTCTCTTCTTCATCAACACTTGTCCTCTCCAGGCTTTGGTCCATGTCTCCAACAAGATGTCCAGAGGACGATACCATGAGCTGAGGGGGCTGGTGTCCTATGAGGTATTCTTTCTACACAGCCTCAGTCTGATGTTCGTCCAGTGCCATAGATGAAAACTACCGCTAAACTGTTTTAGATGGCGGAGTACGTGGAGAAGAGGTGCAGCTCTCTTAGCGACGCTCAGAGGAAGCAGCTCTCCGTCGACGAGGACGATATAATATTCATGCTGCCAGAAGACATCTCTGTGGTCTTTGACCAGTCCGGTGAGCTGTCTGTGGGGAACTCACTGATTTAAAGTTCATTTTCCTTCATCCACAGAGGAAAAACCCATCAAATTTTAAAGTGTATAGCCTAAAATCACAACAACAGTCGTCTCGATGGGCTTTGTGCGGATAAATAAATCCAGATCCACCTTTCTGTGTAATCTTAACCCTTGTGCTATCCAGGGCACGTTTCCATTGGGAGTTGGGTCATCTAGACCCACTAGACAGTGCTCTGAACCTTTTTTCTTCAATGATTTGTGATCTTCACTTGTGTCCATGGATTACATGAATTCCTCTCCACCTTTATCATGGTAGGGAGAACATGTCAATGTAAGCAGAACTTTAGCTCCATGCAACATCCTTTCGAATACTGTTTACGCATTTGACGCAATTCCAACGGATTGTAGAGCGGAGGAAAGCAGCCTTGCCTATGCAATCCCCTACTAACGTATTGTGTTGCATATCGGTGCAAAGCTGACAGGAAAAGTCATGTTGATTACATGAACAGTCGAGCAGTCGAGGAGTTATGGTATGTCAATGAACGTCTGTTATTTAGGTGTCACCGGTGACTAAAAAGGGTAAGAACTGGATTATGTTCTGCTCTTCTTACCAGGATTTATGGATGGAAACGTTTTCGCTTTGACCAACAGAACCATTAAAGTCCCACTCTGATTATTGATTGATCTATTATAAAATGGAGCATTCAGCCGCACCTTACCGGAAGCTTGGATTTATCCAGATTGTGTTGCACAATGAGAAATTAACGTTCAAGCTTAATTTTCTTTATACACGTCAAAAAAATGCCACAAGGACATGTTAAACAGACCAATAGCACAATTTCATGAGTCTAGAAAATACTGTTTAAAGACCAGAAAAACTATAAAGCTTCTTTAGCGGTTCAGAATCTGTTGGTGTAAATGATTGGTTGAGTTTGGTCACCTAATCAATGTGAAAGATTTACTTCTTGAACTCGTGTGTACGAACATCTTTAAACTGCCATGTCTGGCAGCAGAACAGACGCTGTAAACCCTCTTTGTCTTCACAGGGAGAAAATTCTGCTTTGTCGTCATGAGATTTTGGCTACTGTCGTCGCATGAAGGTCCTGAAGACCCAGAAGGTTCAAAAATCTTCAAAGTGGCTCCTAGTAAAGAAGCAGGAGGCCAACAGAAAAAAATTGCAACTGCAGTCTATGAGTAAGTATATGTGCAGAATGTAGTATTTTGTCTGTCTGAGGGGTAAAGGAGTCTGTCTATAAGAAACATTTTCATAAATGTTTGATATGTCAGTTTTGAATACAATTTGTTGTTTTGAATACGACTCTTGCTAGTCTTGAATAGGAATTTTCCCCGGTTAACAAACTGTCAAAATTAGATTAACTGGTAGCTGCCAGTTAGCCTACTTGAGCTCACAGTTAGCTAAACTGTTTTTGTCCTGTTACCCTTTTATTATCAAACTATTTTAACAGACATGCAGTTGTTTTTTAGTTTTGATTTTTACACCTGATACATCTGCTAATCCTTTTTTGGACCGTTTTCCACTACTTGGGTCAGAAACTATCCGCTGGTGCATCGTTTGCACAAGCAGCTGTTGACGCCTGGAACCGACCAAACGCGGCAACAGATCGCTGTATTGTGACCGCTTTTGTTCCATTTTAGGGCAGCACGTTATGAGGAAAACTCCCGATATTAGTTATCAATATTGCCATGACAATATAATTGCGATACATGAACAAATAGCAAAACAACCAAAAACATAAAACAGTTTAAATTAAATTACAGTCAACATACCTTAAATGATATACTCAAAATGACCCTCGTCTACATAGGTGGCGAGTATCTAACATAAAAGGGCTCCATCTGATTGGTCAAATACATAAAGAGATGTATTTGATTCGTTGTTGTATTTGATTAAGGTGATCATTTTTTCGCAATTTTCGACGACTTCTGCGATATGCATATTGAACAGCTTGATGTTGCGATAACGATAAATCTGGCATTTTATTGAGCAGATCTATTCCATTTTCAAAAGTGCTTTGGCTATTCCTTGTTATTGAATCAGTAACATTCTAAAAAGTTCTATTTTATTTACCTTAATACGCATGTGCACATTTGAACTATCGATGCTTCCTGGCTCGGTGTGTGTGACCCCGTGACCCCGTAATGTATTTTTGACAGTTTGTCTTGAGTACGAAATTTCCCGGGTTAACAAAGAAAAGTCGTATTCAAAACAGCAAACGTACAATTAAATGTTGTATTCATACTTTTTTGCAAAGTTGCGCACAAAGTATTAATTTAAGCGAATCGTTGTCTTTATGAATATGATTGACATATTCCTTACCCCATATCTGTCCTTTTCTTTTTCTCCTTGTGTTCAGATGTTAGCTTTTTATTATTTTCTGTTGCCTTGCCCCCAGCATACATGTTCACAAACAGATTTTAAATAAAGTTTAATTGAACTCAGCTAAAAAATTACAGAGTAGTCGCATTTTCATTTGAGAAAGTGCCCTCACATTGATAAATATTTTTGAATGTTTTTATTCTTCTCCAAGTATCTCCTAAAAGTTTCCCGCTCCATTATCACCACAGACAAGCTGGTCTTAGTTCAGGACGAGACTAGAACCAAAAACCTTCAGGTACGGTCTGGTCCAGTCCGATATTTTAGTCCTTTCCATTATAAAAAGGAACCCGTTAAGCCGGACCGAACCGTACCATTTTTTGACCCCCAATGGTTATAGGCCCATAGAAAAATGGAACGGGCCAGTTAGGGCGGAGCTACTGTTGAAACCCGTTGATCAGCTGAAGGTCATTACGACAAACGAAAGCTCCAGGAAAGCATTCTGTATTCCTCTTCGCCGCATGTAACCGTCTGTCAAACAACATTAAACGCTTTGTAAATGTGAAGTACGAAAAGTCAAGCAGGAAAAAGAAGAGCAACTGGATGACCTTCGTTGTTAGTTCACCCGGCATGCGCCGTGACCGGACCAGACCGCTCATTGGAAACGAGGCTTAAGAGTTCTTGAGCAGTTCTGAATTTCTAGAGTAAAGCGGCTTCTCTTGACCTCGTTCCAGATTCCACAGAGAGGTAACCAGCGGAGCTTCTCCAGACTGGAGTATCACGACGGTTTGGCACTGGAACTGGGGCCCCGCAAAGTGATCCGTCTACAAGGAGCTGTTCTTTTTAAGGGGGCTAGAGAAATGGACTCTTTGGACCACATAAAAACCGGAGCTGTTTGGACCTGTACAGACCTTAACAGTTCATGAATAAACCAAGTGTACTGTCCGAGTGTTCTCCAGTGCCTTCAACTGTGTTTCTTATTTGGAGCGTCCCTCCTCAGAGAACTGAACTTCATATGAAATAAAGTTCTTTACTGTGGTTTCAGTTACTGTTCTGTTGCAGAATTCACTGCACTTCCGTGCCTTTTTTAGTCATCAGATCCCAGGTTGATAAAGGACATTAAGTTGTAATCAAACAGTACAGACTCCTAACAGAACAAACATTTTCATTTGACAATATTTTAGCGAAGATATTGCAACAAGAGTCCTGGATTCGGTCCATTTCTATTTTTATTCCCCCCTTATTTTAAATAAATATACTTTATTTGATCATGCAATTTCCGATAAATAATTCAATATAAAAAATTGGCACCATTTTGTTTTAGCAATGTGGTTTTTGTTGCTTTGCTATTTTTTTCAGATTGACAGGAAAACACGACAAAATAAAAGGTGATAGATTTGAAGTTACTTCAAAGTAAAGTTAAAACATGGAGTCAAAAAGATCATTTTTATATGGAATTACACTGCCTTGCAACAGAATTCATCCCCTTGGATTTTTGTCGCTTCTATAAATCATTCACGGTCAATAAAATTAGTCTTTCCTCACACAAATTTATTAGAAAAAAACCTTCAATGTCAATGTGAAAAAGGATTCCTACAAAGAAATGTCAATGAAACAAAAATGTAAAATCAAATATAATTGCATAATTATTTACCCCCTTTTAAATGTAATGGTCTAAGTCAGGGGTGTCAAACATACGGCCCGCCAGGTGGTTTAGTCCAGCCCACACATGAAGAGTAAAAATCATAAGGATGCTTAAAAAAGAAAGCAAGTTTCTAGTCCATTCCTGTGGCGAGTTATGATTTTTTAAAGAAATAAAATGCACAATTCCGCCTCTAGGGGGAGCAAAGGAAAATCTTAACAGGTGAAACAACATAACTCTGCATGTGCCAAAAACGAAACCTAACAGCTCTGTGTCTGGGTAGGTTTGGTTCCCTGTGAGCTTCATCACTGAAGGATGATCAGTAGTGACACCCTAATGACCAAAATGTTGTCAAAAAGAAAAAAAGGTTGAAGTGAAGTCCTGAGCTTTACAGGAAAATGGAAAGCGTTTTATTTGTTTACGGAGCTGAATGCAATATATATATATATATAATACATTATATACATTCAGTATATATAAGAATATATACATTCAGCACCACTATGAGACTCTCCCCAAAGAAAAGTTTCACCATTTGCAGTTAAAAAAAAAGATTTAGCAACTATTAGCTGGACCGATAAATAACCATCTGGATTTACTGAAGCCGTGACGTCAGTGATGGAGCAGTGACACCTAGCTACCTTATTGAAAACAAGTAAGAGCAAACATCCAAACCATTTTCTGATGGTGAACGTATTGAAAAATGCTGAAGGCTGCAGAAGTCTTGTTCCCAAAAAGCAGTCGACCTTAAACATGAGTCTGTCAAGAATTCCGATCAGATCCAACATCTCTGTAAACATGGGCAGCCATATGAAGGAATCCAGTCATTTATTGTATTTTCAGTCACTATTGATGAAAGCACAAACATCACATATGTACAGCTGTGCATATTTATTAGAGGTGATGAAGAGACCGTCACAGTGGAGTTTCTTGAATTGATGGACACAACAACAACTGATGACATAGTCAACTCTCTAGTTACTGTGCTGGACAATGTTGAAGTGAACTGGTCACATTAAATAATTTTGGTCACTGATGGCGCCCCATCAAAGGTCAGGAAGAAGGCAGGTGTTGCCAGAAAATTCAGGCAGAAATCAGGAAAAGATTCTTATAATAATAATAATGGACATTTCATTGTGATTTGCACACTTGAATGACAGTAAATGTGTTTCTGCACAGGATTTGAATCATCATATTATCAGTCTGGTGAAGTTTCAGGAGAGAAAGGAGGTCAACTCCAAACTCTTATGTTCACAAATGTTTGCAAGTTTAATTTAGTGTGATTTTGATTTTCGTTTGGACGTTTACATTTTAGGAAGACGTTTCATTTTTTTCTGTAGCCCCTCTAGAATTTATTATCAGGATTGCTTCAGTGTCAGATTTAAAATATTCAGTCTGTATAAAATTGAATAAACCAATATTTTTTAAAGTGATATTAATTTTATTTAAGATCCATTGGCCTCTGTGAATGAATGTGTAATAAGAAATGATTAAGCTACCATGTTGGTTGAGGCATGTTTTCCAATTGGGTAAAAAAAACAAGAATAAAGCTGTTATTTTGCCTTTACGCTACTGGTCCGGCCCACTTGAGATCAGACGGGTTGAATGTGGCCCCCGAACCAAAATGAGTTTGACTCTCCTGGTTTAAGTCAATAGAAGTCCATCCAATTTAGAGAAATAAAGATCCCCTGAGGGGCGTGGATGTGTCCCAAGGGACTGAGTTATAAAACACCAGTCTATGAAGGGTGCTGATACTGGTGGTGGGGTATTCCTGGCTACCATTTCCCCATGAAGGCAGAAGAACACTCCAAGCAACTCAGAGAAAGGGTTGTTGAAAGGTAAAAGTCAGGGGACAGATCAGAGACACGCTTAAGTTGGGTTGTTGATAGGCCTCTACCAGAGGAAGTTTCCTTGTGTTGTTGGGAAACAATTTAGTTGAGAGTAAAGCTTACTTTAATGTAAAACTTAGTTATGTTTTCTCTATCTACCTGTGCTCAGGTAAAAACAGAAATGAGGAAAAGAAAAAAGCCCCCGACTGCTGCTGCTGTGGGTGCGACCCTACCAGAGGAGCTGTCCGGTGCTGAAAGGTTTGTTTCAATTGGCTCCTGCATGGCCGTCCACTCTGCATTGCTCGCCTTCCTTTTTGAGCATCAATTACTCATTTGGAGGCGTTAGCAGATCTAGATTATTTTAAGTATCTTTTTTTCATAGAGGAGAAAAGATGATAGATTTGATCTACCTGGTGTTCTCCAATGCTCCTGGACGCACCGCATTACATTTAAAATAAAAGTGGAGCAAGACCCTGCTCATTAAACAATAGCCTTATCGGAAAACCGCAAGTTCAGTTCCCACCTTGACCACCCATGTGTCTAAGTCGCTGAACCCCATGTTGCCTTTGGTGGACATAGGTTGGCGCTAGTGTTTGGCAGCTGATGCGTGAGTGACTGTAAAGCATTCATGGCCTTCAAGGAAGGCAGAAAAGCGCTATTTAAAGTAAACACCATTTACAATTTATCATGGCAGAGAACGGCAGAGCCAAGCTGCGGTGTTCGGAGCTCTCTTTGTGTGCCGTTTGAACAGTCACAGAACCAAACTTCATTTCTATCCTTTATTCTGGATCAGAGACTGTGGAGCGGAGTGAATGGGCCAAGTTGGTTTCAAAACAGATCTGCCAAAAGGTTATAACCTAGTGACTCACGCCCACAAGGTCTCTATGCCTCCTTATGGTTCCAGGCATGAAACAATGACAAAGTAGATCAAGTGTTTGTGCAGGAACATCTCCTGAAAAGTATGTTTCCACTGAAGCAGGCTGCGACGTTACTGATGTGACAAACGCCACAAAGCTGCATTAACAGCAGCTAATTTGTGCGTAATGACAGGCGTGGAGGATTACTCTAATGTTCCTGTGTAGCAGGAGGGGGTCTGTGTGCGAGTGGGGGGGTGTATGGTTAAGCATCTCGTCATAATGAGATTAAATAAGTGCTGTTAGCTTCAAGTCATGGATACAGTGACATCACTAAACAATTTATGATGGCTGTGCGTCACCGAGTTTGATCAAAAACAGGCAGAGAAGACAGAAAAGCTAACGTCTCCTCACAGTAATTTCACTGTTTCTGTATTAAAATCATTGGAGGAAGAAAGCCAAACTGTGTCATTAATCGCATTAAGGCAACAATCCTTCGGATCATTACACGTGTCTTTATGAAAAAAGGAAAACTGTATTATATTCTATCTCCACAGGGTTCGAATTGATTGACAGGTGAGGATCCATCACGCTTACAGTCCTCTGGGTCAGCTTCCCTTCAGCGCAGTCCGTCAGGATTTACACAGAGGCATAACGGAGAGATGAAACGCTCAGCCGCAGCTTTTAAGACAAAAGCTTAGAAATCTTTTTTGGTTTGTTTGTAAGAGAGAGGCCTGCAGCCTGTGGGAAAGATCCTGATCAGGCGGAGGAAACCAGAGACGTGAAACTGAGAACAGACTTAGGAGGTAAACGTTCGCTTCCACAGACATGATGCTGTTGTCACAGCGCGTCGTATACATGGAGCTCAGTTTTCTGAAAGAACCCTGCAGAGACGGCCTTTGAAGGGAAGAACCTGAAATGCACAGTTGGTTGCAGAGGCGGAGGATCGTGGATGGAGAGTCGGAGTCCGCCCAGCGGAGGTTGGATGTAGAGGCTCTGTGAAAAAGCCGGCTTGCTCTCTCCTGGAAGTGAGGGGTATTAAAGGGCGGAGCCTATTGCAGGTGATAAAAAGGAAAGGCTGACGGCTGCTGGCTGTTGTGAGCTCTTGTGGAGAAAGGGACAGGATGAAAAGCTAGGAAAGGAAGTGACATTTACTTGTGGATTTACTGGGATTAGTTGTTTGAAAATGGAGGGATTTTTAGCTTTTTTCTATTTGGATAAAATGTTAAGCTGAAATCAAATATTTTTATTCTTCCGTGTGTTTATTTATTACTATGGAAGAATATAGAAGTCCTTAATCCCGACATGTTTTCCTCAGAAGGTGCGACCCTACCAGCTGTCGCACACACCTGTCAGGTGACCACGTCCCCCCCGTCTTCCTGGATTTCTTTACTCCAATGTCAAAACCTTTTAGTTTCTTTTTGACTATAAGTGTTTTAAACAGAGAGAAGTGGATTCTGCTAAGAGGAGTTTATGGCAGTGGGACTAAGGAAGTTTTATTTTGAAAAACGATTAGATTCTCTCCACCACATCCGGCTCGTTCTTGACAGTCGCTCTGTCACAGGGTTGAAAATTCATCCACTGCTTTCTTAAAAGCCCCCAAAGCGCAAAGTTAAGAAAAAACAATCGCATATTCTTTTGGCAGAGCCAGAGAGGAAACAGAAGAATATACCTTGACTTCAAAATAAAAGAAAGCTGCAATTAACAGACAAAAACCAAGAGTCTTTACTCCACATGTGGATTATTTGTGACAGTTGTTCCTACAGACCATAATAATAATGCAGAATATTAAGCAACCATCTGTTTATTCTTACAAGGATGCTGCTAATACAGTTGTTCAAGCTGTGGATTCACATTTATTATTATGTTTAGAAAATACCAGTTTTAGTAACTTTTGAATTTTTTTTATTCATGGTCATGAAGTTGGCGTTTGATGTTTTAGCTTCCACTTTGACAGTTATGGGTTAGAATCACATTTTAATGGTTCCTACATGCTATTTAGTGTATGAATAAAGTTTAAAGCAGCTGCAGATGTTTTATAAAAGGATGAAGATAAACTTAACTCTCAAAAGTTAAGAAAAGCTGGAGGCCAAAAATAAATTCAGACTCCAACTTCAGGCCTGTACAGACCGGTCTGGGAAAATACTGTTTGACATTAAAGGTTGGAGGCCACCGCCCCCCAATACTGGAAGGTTCTTGTCCTTTAATGAGTGTCTCATCTGTTGGATGTCTGAATCATTTGCAGCGTAAGGCTTTACTGAAAAGTGAGATGAGGATTTCATCTTTTTAAATGTTTTCTAGATTAGGATTTTGTCTTTCCATAAACAGAAACTTTATGAGAAAAAAAAAAGTTTGAATAAAAATATTTATTTTATTTTTTGACAAGAACAAAAACTAAATGCATCCATGCTCCCCATTTTCAACATGCAAGAACAAAAATAGACAAAAATGATGTTTAGTTAAAGATTTACGTAATTATTCAAGGTAAATTTATTGTCATGAACTTTACGTTATAAAAAAAATACCAGAGTTATGATCTTCGACACTCATACTTATTCATAACTCCTATCATTGAAGGCACTTAATTCAGGAACAGGCTGCGACGTTCCCCATAAAGATCCATCTGACAAATTAGAGATTATTCTATGAAAATGTGTTTTTCTTTGTGGATTTCTGACTTCATTTGCTTTCATTAAACTTAAAAATGGAGAAATATCCGATAAAGAGAAAATACGCTGACGTTACATTGCTTTTATTTCCTTTAGTGTGTTACGAAAAGTCTCCACACAAACCTCCCTGTTTGGACGTTTCATGGACGCCAGCGTCCAGGCTTCCTCAAATGTCTTCTCTGAAATGTCCACACCAACATTCCTGAAGATCTCTGAAATCTGAAAAAAGGTCAAAAATAAACACTTTTCTGTCGTTTTTAAATCACACTTTCTTCGCTTCAATACACAGAAAACAAAATCTAACAAGATGCTGAACGAGTTGTAATGTAAAAATATAAGTGCCTAGAAATTTCTAAAGACAGCTCAACGAGCAGACCCGTCTAATTAGGTCAAAGTTCACCACAATAATCAAAGAGGACTGAGCAGATTATCTGAATCCAAGGATTAGCAGAGGCAGATCCACAAATGTCAACATATATGTGAGAAGTCTTTATTAATTTCGTTCAAATCCCAGCATTCAGAGACAGACGAGCATCCTTCAACCAGAGGAGAGACTTTACCTCCTCCTTGGAGCGAGGACAGAGGAAGTGCTCCTCATGAACTCCTCTGAGGGCGTGAACTGATGGATGTAGAAGATCTGCTGCTGTGGACGAGTCTCCGTAGTTTGTGGTGTCGCCCATCCTCTTGAGGCGTGGAGCTGGAAGATCGGAGCGAACAGATGGGACGCCGGATGTGCGGCTATCTGTGGAAAGGCACAACACACAAAAATGAAGGGAAAAAAAGAACGAAAAGAAAAGAGTTTGGTACTTAAATTCTCCCTGGACTGACTTGATGTGTGACTGACAGCCCCGGTGAGAGAGGAGGAGGTCATAAACTGGTCTGGAGCTGCGCTTGTTCTTGTCAGTGTTTTGATGGGCTTCTCGGTGCTGCCGGGTCTAACTGGCTCCGGATCTTCAGGCTTGATCGAGGCCTGAAAGAGAAGCTGCTGTGCTGGTTCTGATGGGCAGGACTGATGTTCTAAGAAAGAGAAAAACAACACAGAAGCTTTCTCAAAATAGGCAAAACGTGCAGGACTCCTGCATAAGATTTATTCAGACTCAGAATTCTTTGTCATTCGTGCACAGCATGGACGATGCACTGCAGAGCAAAATTAAGTTCCTGCGGCCACAAAACAAAACAGCATCTAAACATTACAAGCAATAGAAGGACACAGACAAGTCAAAACGGGTTAGTGAGGCAGACGCAACATAAAGACAAACAATTCAGCCGTGCAAAGAGATTATGTGCAAAAAGTGGAAGGAGAAATCAGAGGATGAACAAAACCTGAGGGTTCTGCAGGAGTTCAGGAGTCTTACTAAAACCCTTAATAAACAGAATTCCACCATCAAACAGAAAAGGTTACAGAAATACTTTTATCTTGTTAGCATCTATTTTCAGATACTTTAATCTTTCTGCTATCAATTCCGTTTTTGTAACGACTTTGAAAGCCAAAGGATTAGATGTGAATTTTCTGGCCTTTCATAACCATATAAGTTTTATTCATTTACCTATAATCAATATTCAAACTTTCAGTAGTCACAGGATCAAGCTTCACGTGCTTTTTGATTTCTTTTTTCAGAACGTCTAGATTTTATACTGAAAAGCTCGTCACTTGTGGTCCTGACAGCAGATTTCAGCACTTTTCCAACTTAACAAGCATTTAGAATTTATTTTGTAATTTTTTTGAAAAATTCAGATGCATTTTCGGTTGAACAAACATTTAAAACGTGATCTTTTTCTGAATGTTTTTGCTTATTTTTGTTGCCGGTCTAACATTTCTCAGCACTGTTTAACGTGTTATGCAGGTATTTAGCTCATTGAAGCAGTGCCGGTTCTAACTCAGACTATTATGCAGGCCATGTACGGTCCACTTCCCATCATCCAGGCAGCTGACAGCTGACAGGCTGTTCAACACTAAAGCCCAGTGGAAGCTAAAGCTCTGTTTCCAGCCTGTAAACCATCTATGAGGGCAGCACATCTGTGTCCGAGCTGCCAAAGTCTTCATGACGTCAAGCTAGAAAACTGAACACGTAGACTATGACAGGACACAGACTCCACAGATATCTAAATCGTTGCTGCGGGGCAAAAACTCAGGAACTACCTGTCGATCCCGTTCTGTCACTCCAAACATGCAAACAAACATCCTAAAATGTCAGAAGAATCTCAACCAACAGAATATTTGAACCATCAAAACAATGTTTTATTGAATCTAACATATTATGTTAGCATATAGAAATCTAAGAGAAACCTTCCTGAATTTTTCCATTTAATCCACAAACACCAGGGTTTCATAGACTCCAGCTGGACCCGTTTGAGCAGCCAAATGAGACGACAACAGTTAGAGACGCTGTCCTATATTTGAATGTTTTCTGGAGAAAAAGTATATTTGTGTGTTTCTGTGTCAACAAAAAAAAAAAAAAACCTGCAATAAACATCCTTCCTGGAATATCTTAAACGGTTCAAGGATTTGAAAGACCAAAAGTCACAGCTGGAAAAAGCTGAATATTTTAATAGTTGAATGGTTAAAATAGCTGAAAGTTGTAAAAGGAGTTAAGCGGCAAATACTGGTGGAAGATACTATAATAAAGAAACAGGAAAACAATGAATGCTTTATAGCATTAAAACAATTATGTGGTTATTCATAAAAGTCAAATAAATTAATTAAATCGTGTTTACCTGCTTTTTTTGGCAGCAAAGCTGAGTAAAAAGCTGCAGAGTCACAAAACAGTGTTTGGGAGCCTTTGGAGCAAACCATTGCAACAAGTGAAGGGGGTGGGGCTAAAGTTTATATTTTATGATTTTGTCCAGTTAGTTTACCATGGCATAATTGGTCTTTACAAATGTGTAAATATTTATACAGAATTACTATTGAAAGTATTTTGATGATTTATGTATACATTCAACTTTTTTGTAAATTGTTGTTCTTTGTGAAGTTTCTTGGTACTGAAAAGAAAAACCCAAAGATAAATTAAATAAATCTGCATTTATTTAAAAATTCACAAAATCCAAGTGAGCACTATTAACATATACCATCAACTCTATTTTGTTTTTATTTATTTTTAAGTTAAAAACAAATATTATAATTATTATAATTATTTTTAGCACTTGGCGCATCTCATTTTTAGCCATATTTCCTGTTTTTCAGCTTCCTAACATGCGTCTCTTCTGCCCACATTTAAAGGGGCAAACACTTCTGTTTGCTTCCATCCAGCCTGGGTCGGTGAGAAGCCGTGCGGCTCACTGACCTTTCCGCTGACCGCGCAGCTTCTGGCTGTGAAGGGGCATCAGGTCCTTCCAGTTGAGGAAGTTAGCAAACTCTGTGAAGCTGAGAAGTCCGTCTTTGTCTGCGTCACAGTAGGCCAGGAGCTGATCCACAACCGCTTCCTTCACATCCAGCTGGAACTCACGGAAGACCGCCTTCAGGTCGTCCTTGTCGATCATTTCCTTTCCTTTCTAGTGATTTACAGGTTCACAGAAAAATGTAGATAACTAACTTTTGGACAGCAACATTTTTAACAAACGATATCAATCTGGTGTCTATCCTTTTTGCATTCTACTTTTAGATAATAGAACATTAAAGAACACAGGTGAAAAAGGGTTTTTCTGGTGTTCTATCAGGCTGAACCTGCTCCTGCCTTGTCATAATGTTGGAAGGCCTTCATCAAAGAGGGAAAGTTCTGGAAGTTGAGATTCCTGAGGTGGTGTCTCAGGGCTTGGACCTGACCACTCCAGCTGTCACGACCTCTGGTGTACTGACCCGGCTCTGCGCAGTGGATTATTTCTCCAGCTCCTGTGAAGGGAGGAGCTACGTCATGAAGATATTTCAACTATTTTCTTGGATGTGTCTTTGTTTTTATCAGCAGATCTACCCGTGTAATCTGGTGGCACAACGATTCCAAAAATGTGATCGGTTGGAAGCGGTGGAGCATTTAGTTTTCTGCAAGCAAAAGATATTAATTTAAATATTGCGTACATTTAACAGAACAGGTCACAAAGGAGGTCAAAACTAAAAATAAATAATAAAAAACCTTACATGTTCTCAACTTTTCCAAACTCCAGTGCCAGTTTTTCCTTGGTACCAGATCTCTGCCAAACGGGGTTTGGATTATAAAACCTGTGCAAAATAATCCCATCAGATTGAAGAGGACTGACTTGAACATATGAAGTCAGTAGAGCAAATGAAGAACAAACATCACATTGTTTCATTCGTCATGTTATGACTCACTTCTGTGTCTCTCCGAGCCATTTGAGGGTTTTCCCAACGATGCGCCCGTCGTTGAAATGTGGCGTCGGGATCCCAAACCTGCAGTCGTCACTGAAACATCTGGAGTCGTATTTTCTATTGAGTCGCCCTCCTGGAATGGACCAAAGTGAAGAAATTGGGTTTGGTTCAGTGCAGTCTGACATTCCTCCAACAGACTGAGGAATCTGGATCCTTAAGCATCCTGCTTGGTGCTGCTGCAGAAGCAAAAGTGTCACTCCTTACCAACAAAATAGTCCTTGTGGCTTCTAACGTCCGTCTCCATCTCCTCTGCGGTTTTAGAAGGGTTTATGATCTCACGCACATCCAGCCCTGCATCATTCAGCAAAACAACTGTTAAATATTTTGTTTTCGTCACTGAAACTTTGACTCGACTACATTTTAAAGCTGCATGTTTTTTACTTTACCTTTAACCGTCTTTGTACCAAATATGGTCGTGCCGTCAAACCAGGAAGGAAGCTGAGCTGGTTGGTCTCGTGAGCGACCCAGCGGAGCTTTCCTTCTGGAAGCGTACACAGACTCCTTGACCTCCAGCATCTTCTCTTGGAAGAGCGTCTTTTGAGGAGGATTCAACAAGCTCTGGTCCTGAAAAAAAAAAACATCATTTGTACTTGCATCTTTAAATTTGTATTTATATTTTTTTCCATATTTGTTGCACTTTTGTCATCTCGTGAGTTTAATATTTCTCTTACCTTATTCAGGTTTCTTTGAACATACTGACAGACCGGCCGACAACAAAAAAAACCTTTGATGGAAGCAGTTTGAAAAGCTGCAATAGCTAAAAGATCTAAATAAATAAAAATATACTCTGCATCTACAGAGATTCAAGAACAGATGAGGAACAAAGTCACAAGGAGATCCATGACCCAAACATGGAGGAAACATGGAACAGTGAAGATCCAGAGAGCAACAAGAACACAAGGACAACTCATCCAGGAGGTCATCAGAGGAGCAGAAGACGGTCAAAAGAAGGACTCGGCTAAGATCAGAGCTCATGATCCAACAGTCAGAAAGAGACTTTTGAACAAACACGGATCCACGAGACAGTTCAAGGAGGAAGACGCACAGAAACATCTGGATCGTACACAAAACCTCTGGACTAACGTTCTGATGAAACACAAGAGGAATTTTCAAACGTCTCAAACTGAAGAAAAATCACATCAGAGCAAAAACTGAATCTTAAGAAAGTAAAAAGACTCTTGTTTCAAGAGAATTTGTCTTTTTTCAATCTTACAAGAAAAGCAATTTTATAAAGTTTTTTTCAACAGCAAAATAATCTTAATTTAAGAAAACAAGCCCGATTGACTAGAATATTTTTCTTAAATGAGGAATTCTTGGTAAGACTCTTTCATTCCCCATTAGCAGATTTGTTTTCTTATTTGATTTTTGATTTTGATTTTATTGATTTATTTCAAGCATTGCAGTCAAAGCAATAAAGAATTTACACATATTTATCAAACTCATTACAGAAATGATGAAATGCATAGATTAAAAAGACAGAAAACAAAACAAAAATCTTACTTAAATCATATATGCTTAATTGAATATAGTGATAATTAACTGAGGTATAAGTAGAGTTTGATTTATTGCTTGAAAAGGAGTGGGAAGAAGCAAGCTTATATAATCCCCCCCCCCTACTGAGTTCATTCATTTGATAGTTTTACAGTGTTTTATATACGGTTCTGATCAGATAGATTCTTTTCAAGTAACAAAATCCAGTGCCTAGAAATGATTGATGATCTTCAGAAAACATTCATTCATGATTTCAGTAAACGGTAACGATACCGATATTTAATAATAATTGATTATCATTAGAACACATGATAACATCAAACTAGTAATTATTGCTACACATTGCAGATCAAGTAAATAAAATCAATAGCTTATTGATTGTAATTCAAACATTTAAGTAATCATTATTGCACATTAGAATGTAAAAGTCATTAGTTTTAATTAAAGGATCTTTGATTATTTCACCACAATCAAGTTCACACATGGATTTGGAATTATTCAAACACCTGTTGATCCTTAAATCCTCTTATCTTCATATCCTGAAATAAGAGTTTCTTTATACATTTTCTTGAATATTTGAACATTTTTTGAGCTCATTACATAACCCGTTCCAAAGTTTAGTGCCACACACCGACACAGAAACTTTTCTTTGTGGTTCTTATCAGTTTGATCTTGAAGTTCCTACATCCCCTTTGGATATTGAATGGTAACGATTTCCAACTGGCTCTGTATAAAAGTTGTGCAGTGTAAAAATCCACAAGGTCATACAGTTTTAGAAGTCTTGATTGATAGAATAGATTGTATGATCAAGATATCCGGCTTTATGTACAATTCTGACGGCTCGTTTTTGAAGTAAAATAGAGAGGATGTAGTGAACTCTTGTAATTATTCCCCCAAATTTCTATACAGTAGGTGAAATATGGTAATATTAAAGAACAGTACAATAAATATCTACTGTTGTATCCTAATATATGTTTAGATTTATTTACGATTGAAATACTTTTTGAGACTTTAGTTTGTATGTGTCTGATGTGAGGCTTCCAAGTTAGTTTGTCGTCGATAAAAACCCCTAAGAATTTGATTTCTGTAACACTTTTGATTAAGACATTATTTATTTCAATTGAGAGCTCTTAATTTGCATTGAAGTTTCCAAAAAACATCACCTTGGTTTTATCTAGGTTCAAAGATAATTTGTTGTAATCCATCCATAATTTTATTTTATTTAACTCTGTGTTCACCACCTTGATAAGTTCCCTCTGATTGTCTGTAGAATAGAATATGTTTGTGTCATCAGCAAATAATATGAGTTTCATAAGCTTTGAAACATTGAATATATCATTTATGTCAATAATGAATGGCAACGGGCCCAGAATTGATCCTTGTGGGACACCACAACTTACCTCTTTGGTTTCTGATGTATGTATGTGTTTCATCAATCTTCACAAATTGTTTTCTTCCCGTTAAATAGCTTTTGACCCAAGTTAACGCTAGTCCTCTTATCCCAAACACTTCCAGTTTGTCAAGTAGGATGTCACGATTGAGAGTGTCAAATTCTTTTTTTAAGTCAATGAAAACTCCAGCTGCATATTTATTTTTGTCCAGAGCGTTTTTGATTTCCTCCACAGCATCAATGATAGCCAATGAGGTAGATCTATTTTCTCTAAAACCATATTGGTTTTCATTTATAATGTTATGTTTTTCAATGAATAAAGCTAATTTATCATTGAATACTTCTTCTAAAATTTTTGAGAATTGTGGAAGAAGAGAAACAGGTCTATAGTTTGTAAATTGGTGTTTGTCTCCACTCTTATAGATGGGAATCACTTTGGCTATTTTCATTTGGTTTGGGAATCTCCCAGTTCGTAATGATAAGTTACATAAGGATGTTAGAGGCTTAGATAAACTATAGATGACTTTTTTTCTGTGTGGAGTTTGCATGTTCTCCCCGTGCATGCGTGGGTTTCCTCCGGGATCTCCGGCTTCCTCCCACCGTCCAAAAACATGCTACATAGGTTGATTGGCAACTCTAAATTGTCCATAGGTGTGAGTGTGAGAGTGAATGGATGTGTGATTGAGGATATTCCACCCTGCGACAGACTGGCGACCAGTCCAGGGTATCCCTTGCCTACGCCCAAGTGGCCGGGATAGGCTCCGGCAACCCCGTGACCCCGAAAGGGAATAAACGGTTAAGAAGATGAATGAATGACTTTTTTCACCACCTTCATATCTATATCCTCACAATCTTTTGAGTTTTTACTCTTGAAATTATTCACAATTGATATCAGTTCATTTTTGTTCACATCAGAGAGAAAGATTGAGTGTGGGATCCTTTCGATGGGTGGATTATTGTCTTTGCTAGTTTTGCATTTTGGAATTTCCGCTGGCAACTCTGGACCCACGTTTACAAAATAGTTATTGAGACCATTTGCTGCTACATTGATGTCATAGCTTTGACCCTTCTCATCTGTAAAGTAATCTGGATAAGTTCACTTTTTTGTCCCATTTTTAATGATGTTATTTAATATTTCCCAAACTCGCTTTACGTTGTATTTATTTTCATTCAGTAGATTATTGAAGTACACTTTTTTACTGTAACGTGTTATTTCAGTTAGTTTATTTTTATATGACTTATATCTTTGTTCAGTTTCTCTTGTCCTCTGTTTTAAGAATATTTTTATAGAGGTTACTTTTCTTTTTACAAGCATTTTGTAGACCGGTGGTTAACAAAGGACATTTGGCAAATTTGTTCTTGAATTTATAAATTGGACAGTTCTTATTGTAAGAAAAGTCTTATATAAAGAAAGTCAGCCAATGTGGTAAGAATGAGTTATTCTTTAGGGGACTGTTTTTGCAGTGAGCAGTCAAACATGGTGGTGGTAGTGTGATGATGTGGGAATAATAACCATGAATTCTATCAGGAAAAAAATGTGCTTCAGGAGAAAGTTCACAACCAGGAAATGACCTTTTTCTCTTTGGCAGAACAAGAATGAAGGAAAACCGTAGTAAAGAGTTTTAAACTGGCACATAAAAACCTGGATTTAACCCAACTGAAATGATGAGACATGACCTACGACACACTCTATCAAATTCTCACGAGAGTCTGCAGTAAAAACAGGCTGCAATAAAAGTAAAAGGAAAAATATGTTTTGCCAGTTTTTCCAGTTTTAGACATTTCAAAAAAAATAAATAAAAAGCAACTTTGAACAACGGTAGGAAGCTTGACTTTCTGTTATAACTATACAAATTGTTGTTTGTCCCTAAGTTTCTTTTTCCTCTGTGCTCAGTGTTGGACTTGTACTTGTTTTGTGATGTCACATCTATGTTTTAATATAAACTAGTGTTACTTTTATTTTTAACTTACATTTGATCATTTTTGAGTTTAAGCGTTCTTTTACGTCAGTTGTTTTGCGTCTGCATCACTCACAGAAGGAGACGGTTTGGTGGAGACGCCATGAATGAGGCTGCTGGCGACATCTGGGTCACCGGCCTTCCCTCGGTGTACTCTGACAGCTCCCAGGCCAGGATGGATGCTGCTGCGGACTCTCCTCACAGCCGGGGGCGTTGGGGACTGAAAAAGACCAATTTCAGCATCAGTGAAGTTCACCTTTTTATTAAGAGGCATAGCAAAGAGGTGTGCACCATTTTTACCTGGGGAGTCCTATCAAATGTGCTTTCAGAATAAACCTACCCTTGAATTTTCTTGTAGGCAGCTGGCCACGTGATCTCCTTTAGGTTTCAGTTTTCCTGCCTGTCAATAAAAACAATATTAAATTGTAGGGGGGGGGGGCTCTTAATTATTTTTTTCCCTTCTTGTCTTCCATTTTATTATTAGTCTGTTTAACCACTAACAAAACGTTATAAATATCGGGGTTTTATGAGAGTTAACCGTTAGGCTAATGTAGCGTTAGCTTAAATTCATCTAAGTTTAACTCACCCTCGGCATGTTTCGGTGAAAAGCGGAGTCAGCCACTTCATAAGTGGAGTAGCTGTTAGTGAAATTCATCTCCACGTTGAAGAAAAAAAAACTTATGACGATTCTTTCAGAGGATCGACCATCTGAAAGTTTTAATGACGCCCTCAAAGCACCTGTTTTAACCACCGTTGCTTAGCAACGGGGGTTACCCGACGACACAGCGCAAACAAACGGATAGTTTGGTAAATAAAATAAAAATAAAAAAATTTAAACGTGTAAACTTGTACCAGAAAGATTATGTCTTTAATTCATTTTTTGGTAAGGGCTCGTCTTCTCTTATTTTCTCTATTTTTTATTTAATAAAGTTTATTTAAACGTTATTAATAAAGTTTACTTAAACTTTATTTAAAATATTATTTTAAAACATGTTTTTTTTTATTCTTTTCTTTTCATTATCAAGTTTCCCATAACCAGAGAATGAATTAAATACATGAAAAATGTGATGGAAAACGTTTAACTATAAAACTTTTTAAACAGTTTCTCTTTATTCCACTTAGATTAAAAATGCAATAATTGTTGTGTTTGTTTTTAACAAGAAAAAAAGACAAAAAAAATTAGCATGGATTACTTTTTTCACACAAATTAATATATTTGTCTGAAATTAAAATTAGAATTGACACATAAAACCAGCGATCTTTGTGCAAAAACAAAGTTTCACATACAAAAAAAAGAATAATGTGGAATAAGATTATTTTGTCATAACCACAAATATCAGCATCTGAAGTTTTTTTTGATTGTTTAGAATAGATGGTATTTCTATGAGCAGAGCGGCTAAAGTTCATTACAAATGTGCTTCTGAATGTTTGTCTTTCCCTTCCCATCATCCATCTGTTTACACACTCTCCCGCCGGCTTACAGCCCCTCACACCCCCAACCTAACGTTAGCAGTGCAGCAAAAGTAGTGAGCAATATTGGAGCCATCCAGCCAGTTTTAAACCAAATGCATAAGCGCAGACGAGGAAAACAAAGGCATTAACGGTTAAAGGTGTTTTTCCGGAAATGGAGGCATCGGAATGGAGCAGAGCAGGGAGCTTGTGTCTTCTTCCAGTAGCTTCTACATCACAAGGTTTTTTTTTCCAACTGCAATTTTTTTATCTGCTACTGATACACAGCATTTGAATAAATACTCAGAATTTCCTTCTTCATTAGGAAAGTGACATAACAACATGTCAAAAGCACACTTTTAGGGAGTTTAACAGAGATGGGCAAAGGTTTAGCTGTTTGCAGGAAAAAAATAAAAATAAAATGAAAAAAAAAGTAAATTCAGCAAAGAGGAAGAATGTGTTTGTTTGTTTGTTTGTTTGTTTATGTTGGACTTAGCTCGGGACCATGTAATGAAGCCGGCTTTTGGCAGTCGGGATAAAAGCCTCTTGGACCCGTCCGGTTCGGAATCCCTCGGTCGCGCACCACAGCGGGAACAAACCGTGGCCTCTGATTGGTCGGTGGGCGTGACGCGCAGGCGGATTGTCAGTTCCAGTCATACGATCTGTCATCATCCTCCGTACAATGCGAAAAGGGAAGTTGAAAGAAGTGGGAGACGGAGACCGCGGAGCCTTATAAGAGCCAAACCCGTAGAAGCTGTCTGGATTCCCCCTACGCGGTTCACGGACACCCCGGTGCAACAAAGATTACCCCGCAGACTCCATTTGCGGCAGATCGGTTGCTCCTGTTTAGTAGGTAAGTAGCTAACATTGGCGTTAGCAAGCTACATGCTACGTAGCGGGCTCCTCCCGGTGAAGCCGAACACTATTATCCGAGGAGCTAACGCTAGCTTGACGAAGCCAAAGGGCCGTTCGTGTGATGATCGGTGGATGATCCGGATGAGTCGACCCTTTTGGGAGCACTAACGAAACAATCGGCTTCTAACATCAGAACCAGGCTGTCCGGTCCGCTGACTGACGGTGGGGGATTTTATTTTAGCGTCATGCTACCACTAGCGTTAGCCATCTGTCAAGCCGTACACACCCTAAAGTGCATCATCCATGTTTTCTCACGCGTTACATAAGTGACACTCCCGCTGTGTCCCGTTGTGCGTTCCCGTACACGTTACACCGCCGGCGTTACTCGGACTTTAGGTCCAGACTTTGTTTGTAAAGCTGCGAACTAGCCGTGATGCTAATGCTAGCAGTTGTTGCTTTGCGGAGCAGCAGCATAACAGGTCTTTTGTGGTCATCTGTGTGTCGTAACGAGATTTCAACCAAGTCGTCTGCAATTATTTTTGGAATGGTGGGTCTGAAATAGTTTATTTAAAAAATAAAAGGAGACTAAAATATAAACATTGTTGTTGTTATTGGTAATGTTATTCTAGGTTTCTAAACTTGAACTGGGTTCCATGGAGTGTGTCATCATAGGTGTGCCAGAGGTTTGGCCTGGTTTGCCTAACAATCCGCACACAGGACATCCCAGTGGCTCCTCTCATCTGTCCCCTCCCCTCAGAAAACAGCCGTCTGTTGACGTTTCATTCTTGTTGGGCTCCTCGTAGCAGGATGTCAGATGTTCTCTGTGGAGCGACATGAATAACCAGCAGAACCAGGCTCACAGGGGGTTCTGGTCTTCAAGTGGACTTTAAAGGGTCAGCTGGTTCATCGGAGGGTTTTCGTCAGGTTCACTCAGATGAATAGAATCTGATAAAAACATAGAGAGAGAGACAAAATAATGACCCTGATGACTGAAGCACCTAAACATTGTTTTTGTCAGGTGTGGCAGATGAAAACAATTTGCATTCTGGGCCAAAACGTGGTTCTGACAGACTCAAACAAGTTTTAAATGTAAAGGTTTTCCACTAAAGGTTGGACCACTAATAAAATTCTAAAATCAAATAAATGCAATGCCAGTTTCCATTGAAGCCCCATCATACAGCTGTCCTGGCTCAACTTGCAGAAACAATTTGAGTTTTAATCTGGTGTTTCTAACCGTGAAGAAACACAAACAAGATCACAAATTCACAGTCCTTTTTCTTATTTTTTAAATGTGATTACCGGTACTCACTACTCGCATTTGCATAATGGCTGCACCGGTTTCTTGGGAGGTTTTAACTAAAGTTCACTTGCAGGTCACACGGATTCTGCATAATGTTAAGTTTTAACTTTTGCTTACTTCAGTTTGTCACAATCTACTTTCTGTTGCCATCAAATAAACACAAAAGAGTCCCAAGATGTCATGTGACGGGATAAAACCCTGTCAGGAACTTAAGATTATTTTGTGACTACCAAATGAAAATGTTTTAATGATAATTTTCAATTTAAACTAGAAGGAGCTGCATTTTCAGAAGAAAATGCAGGATTGAATGCTATATTGCTGATTGAAAATAATTGGGTAATAATTGGGACCAAAAAAAAGAAGAAATGATCAAAGTGGACCATAAATAAAGTGAAAACAGCACAAAAACAAAAAAGATATTGTTGTGAAAAATGCCAGCGCCGGGCATCGAACCAGCAGGCTTCTGCACCCCATTTATTTCAATGGAGGCAAAAATCCTGGAATATCTTGAAAAGTCAAAGCATTTGAAGGACCAAAAGTCAGAGCTGGAAAAAGCTGAAAGAGCTGAACATTTGGATAGTTGAATGGTTAAAACAGCTGATAAATTGTAGGAGTTAAGCGGCAAAAAAATGTCTGAAGATACCGTAATAAAGAAAGAGAAACAGGAAAACAAAGGTTGAAGGCTTTATAGCAACCAACCTGTTAGGTATTATTTTAATCAATTTCCCAGTCGTGGGATCTTTTCTATTCTTTCTAACAGCTGGTGAGATCTGGCCTTTCAGGAAACGTCTGGCTCTTCTATTTGCTAAACCGGATCAATAAACAAAAGCCACAGCTGAAGTTTTCAAGATTACCAGAAATCCTTCTAGATCTGTGCTCTTCCCTTACCCTCCCCAGGTTCTACAGCTTTCCCTCCGCTTCGACGCTTGGGGGAAGGAAACAGACCAGAGTGACATGGCGAGTAGAGGCGGAGCCACGAGACCCAACGGACCCAATGCGGGCAACAAGATTTGCCAATTCAAACTCGTTCTTCTAGGAGAGTCGGCGGTGGGAAAGTCCAGTCTGGTACTTCGTTTTGTCAAAGGACAGTTTCACGAATTCCAAGAGAGCACAATCGGAGGTAGGTGACCCAAAGGTTAGGCTAGTTTTTTTTTTTTTTTTTTTTTGGTTCTGTTGCATTAATATACGGCTGGAACGGAGAAGACGTGGGCTTCATCACGGTTTTTGAGACAGTGTGTGAAAATAAACGTGTGACCAGCAGAAGGGGGAATTCAGTGGTGTTTGTTTTGACCACAGCCTGAAGGGTTAGTGCTGCAGGAAATGACAAACATAGACAGGTACAGCTCAAGACAAGAGTCACTCAGTTTCAGGTGTGTGGTGAGTTAACGCCGTCTGTCCTTTGTGTCATCCTACCTGTCAGTCATCGAAACATTCTGATCAGTTTGTGTTTTAGAAAACATGGCTGCAGTCTGTTTTTTGTCTTTGTTCGTCTGAACACGGGGGTTTTACTTCAGGCCTGTTTTTAGAAACGTGGAACACGCCGAGCAGAGAATCCACTGGTTTCCGTCGCTCAATAACTCTGCTGAAAGCGCTTTGCCGCTCACTTGTCAGGTCTTTTTCTGTGTCTCGTGTCCCTGCAGCTGCCTTCCTGACTCAGACGGTATGCTTGGATGACACAACGGTCAAATTTGAAATCTGGGACACGGCCGGTCAGGAGCGCTACCACAGCCTGGCTCCCATGTACTACAGAGGCGCCCAGGCAGCCATCGTGGTCTACGACATCACCAACGAGGTGAGGTCCGCCTCTACCGCTGCTTCACCTCTGACCGGCGGCGTCGTGGCAGAGCGGGGAGCCGTGGGGGTTTCCGTCTGAAAGCATCTCAGCTGAAAACAGCAGCTTCTTTTAGCCCTTTCACCTCGGCGAGAGATGAGTCATCAAAGTTGTTCCAACACTGAAGCAGCCGTCTTGTCTTCAGACGTATTGATGTCGCAGAAAGAAAAGGGTGGAGGGTTTGTTTGGACTTGCATTATGATGGAAAAGGGATTTTTGCTCCTCATAAATCAGCATTTTTGAGCTACTCTGCGTAAATGAAAGGCAGTTGCAGCGGTCCTGTTCCTGCTGACGTGCTGCATGTCAAAAAAGGTTCAAGATCCTGACATTTGTCACGACTGAGACGATGGGAAAGGAACGGCTCTGAAATGTGTGAGGAGGTTTGACCCAAACGTCTGCTTGGCTTCACTCTGGATGAAGTCTCTGAAGATCAGCGGCGGGTGGCAGAGCTTCCTGCAGAGTAGCCCCGCCCTCTTTTCAGCTCTGTAAAGAAAACCTGTTGAAGCAAGCTGAGTGGGCTGCAGACTGTGACTCTGGACAGTTTAGATGGAGGAAAGACAAAGGTCACGGGGAGTGTTTGACCTGGAGGCACCCACGGGGTGAAACGGGATTGATGAAAGCAGGGTGGTGGCAGAATGAAAGCGGGACTCGAGGTGGAAATGTGGTCGAAGCGGGGTAGAGGCAGGGTTAAAGCGGGTTCAAACGGGGTGGAGGAAGAGTGAAAGTGGGGATGGAAACAGGGTAAAAGCAGTGTGGAAATGGAGAGGCGCTGCAGGTGCATGGGGGGGGGCGTTTGGGTCAGGAATGAGTGTTTTTCTTGTTAACGGCTGCGGGCTGTGGTTAAGAGCTCGCTCGTCCGGCAGCCTGACAGAAACCGGGCGCGACCCGATGACCCCGCCCTCCACTTTTTTTCCTGTTTGCTCCGTTGTGAAAGCATCATAGGAAAAATAGAGTCCCTGATCGTTAGGATGGAGACTTTAGGTCCAAAATCAGCTCAGTGGAGACGATTTTTATTGAGCGGGTGTGTTTAAGGCGACCTGATAGAACAACAGCCCTAATCAGTTATTGTTTAGATGAGTTCAGTCCAATAATTCTACTGCATCTCCATCAAGGCCTCATGGCCTCATTTGACTGAAATAATCTGCTGTCGTCGTTTCCCTGAAAGCGCCCCCCCCCTGACCTCTGCTCTGTTTGGCAGGAGTCCTTTGTACGAGCCAAGAATTGGGTTAAAGAGCTTCAGAGACAAGCCAGTCCGAATATTGTAATAGCCTTGGCGGGGAACAAGGCTGATCTGGCAAACAAGAGAGCTCTGGACTTCCAGGTTGGTCCTCTTTAACTCCTTCATCTCCTAAAATCCTGGTCAGGCCCCAGCCTGAAAGCTGCAGACCTTCATTCAGACCGCTGCTGTCCTCATGTTGGCCTTTCGCAGGACGCACAGTCGTACGCAGACGACAACAGCTTGCTTTTCATGGAAACGTCCGCAAAGACTTCAATGAACGTGAACGAGATCTTCATGGCTATCGGTGAGTGCTCCAAAAACTCCCATCATGCTTTTCTGCTTTTCCATCACTTCGCTTCGGGTCGTTTCCTCTGAGCTTTGAGTCAAGGGGTCTTTGCTTCAAGAGGTGCAGAAGCTCCGTTATTGGGGGGGGGGGCACTTTGTCTCCCCCAAGAGTCACAAGACAGATCGGTGGCCCCGCCCACTTCCTGTGTCAGAGTGCAGGAGCTGAAGGTTGAACAGCATCTGCAGATGCAAATAAAGAATAAAGAAGACATTTTCTGTTGTAAAAATGACGGGAAGATGTTCCAGGATGTCATGAAAAACAACCTAAAGATTAAAAATAAAAAGGAAAATTACATTTGCAGATACCAAACAGTCCTTTCATGTGGGTGAAGAATATAGTAACAAAGGGAAAAGACAGAAGGACAAAGAATAACATTTGTACTTGTGATTTGTTCTTACCAATACTAATGAATCCTTCTGTTTGAACTCCAGTTTCTCTGAATAATAAATGGCTTAAAGTCTGTCCGAATCCTCACATTTATGAATTATTTGAACCTAATCAAGCTGAAATGAATCCATCCAGATTTAGGATTCAGTAAATACACTAAAGTAAAATCAGAAGGGTGAAGTTGTGCTGCTCCCATCCTTTCCAAACTCATGTCTGAGCAGCAGAAGAAGCTTCTGGTTCACATTTATAGAGACGTCTCCTCCTCTCTCACAGCTGTCAGCCTGTGGACTTCAACGTCACATTCATGATTCAATAATGTCGCCGCTCTAAAGTGGAGACTTCTTCTCCACTGAGTGGAAATCCTGGATAATTAAGGATGAGGTCCGGTTTTTCCTTAGACTTAGCAGGAGTTCGAGCGCGTCTGCGCAGACGTCCACGCGCAGACGTTCAGCTTCTGACAGATATGTCACTTCAAGTTCAGGAAAGAATCTGGGCTTGGGTCTCAGAAACTGAAATGTCCAAACCGTCCTGCATTTAAGAGCCAGTCTGGCTGTTTGTCTCCAGGGACCAGCAGCTTTGATGCTTCTGTCTGCAGGTCAAAAAACAGCTGGTTCATGCGTCTCTGTGGAAACCTGATCCACGGCTCGCTAGGATGTTTGGCATTTTTGATTTTTAACAGTAGATCTCCGCCGCAAATATGAAATCGTTTTGTCTTTGCTGAATCTGTAAATACTCCAGGTCTTCATAAGTAAACCTGCGTTTAATCGCACATCCTCTGTGGAGTTCAGAATCCCAGATTCCGGGTCCGTGGAATCACGTTCGACGCTCATGGCAAGCACGGGAAGAGTCACGATTTTTTTTATTTTTTTATTTTTTTTTGGGGGGGGGGGGTAAAAGGTAAAAGGGGGGTGGAAGCAGGGCAAAAGCAGGGACCTGAAACGAGTGAGAGAAGGGTCATCGTGAATCCTCCAGACCTCTGTAAGACGCTCAGGAGGAGATTTTAAAACAAAGTTTAACGCTGGATTCATCTACAAACGTAGAGAAACCTCCTGGTTTGATGAGCAGGAAGGAGTTCTCACCCTTAAGGAGACACTTCCAGTCTCCTGGTTTCTTTGAAACTTTAAAAAATGTGGATCAACTCTTGGCTGTTGTGTCAACATCATTAGAACAACAGCGTTCTGTAAAGAACGGGTCAGAAATGCAGAGCTTTCTGATTCCTGCAGCACAACTCCAGATGTCTGAAGCTCGACTTGAACCCGAACTCCAGGCCTCCTGCTGGTTTGCCACAAATCCTGCTGCTGCTTACCTGCACCAGGTGTGCTTAGCTAAGAAGGAGCTCCAACATGCCTGCCCTAAAAGGTTTTTTACCCAAAGCGACAAACAAATGAGGAAGAAAAGAGGCCAAAAACTGGGTCTCAGAGGAAAGGCAGAAGGTTCACAAACTCAGATTGTTTTGGTGGTAAAGTCTCTTCTTTTTGGCGCTCCAGCGCTCCTCTGTGTCCAGATTCTGAGGAAAAACCTGCTTCTCTGTCCCTGCAGCAAAGAAGCTTCCCAAGAACGAGCCGGCAGCTGCCGGAGCCAGCGGCGCCCGGAACCGGGGGGTGGACCTGACAGAGACGGCTCAGCCCGCCAGCCGCCCCTGCTGCAGTAACTAGCCCGGCTCCGCCTCCTCCTCCTCCTCACCTGCACACACGCCCCCTTCCACTCCCACCTCTCAGCCGAACAACACAGGTGGACGTCGGGCCCCCCGCCCGGCCGTCAGACCCGATCTTCATCCTCACTCCCCGGGATAGCGAAAGACTCTGTATAGCTTCATTTCTAATACTCTTTTGTTTATGTTCTTTTTTTTTAAAACTTTTTTTAAGAAGTGTATATCAGTATAATGGATGCATGTATCACTACACCGCCTGACGAGAAAACGACACATTTCTATCCTTTGGAAGACAAACCTGTTTGGGAACGACGAGCAAGCGCAAACTCTTTGTGATCTAGCGTCCGGACCCAGGGGGGGAGCGGCCGTCACCTGCAGCAGTTCGGGGGCTTAAACGCTCATTCACAGGGAGAGGAAAATAACCTAGTTAACCCCCGCCACCACGAGTCGAGACGGGAACGGATTTCTGCTCGTCCCACACGAGATAACCCAAGATTTTCCCAAAAGTCTGACTGAAAACAAACAAACAAAAAAGAGCTCACGTGGGGACAAATATTTGCCAAGGTAGTAAAGAGGAAGGGCGAAGACAGTCCAGCATCCTCCTCATCGATGTTACAACATCACCGTCTGTTCATGTTTCCATTCAGGCCAGAACTCCGCCCCCATCTGTGTTGGCGGTCCGGCTCCCAAAGGGTGGAGGCTAATAGAGCAGATAAATTGGATTACTACTCTTCGTCTCATTTATGTGGAAACAATATATATACTCTAATGTGGTTATGATAGAGTGCAATTTTGTCTTTTCTTTGACTCCAGCTTGCAGAGCTCATGGGCTCTCCAGGAAATGTATCCAGAGATTCCGAACAATTGTACAGTTCAGTCTTTTTTTTTTTTTTCCCCCTCTTTTTTATGTCTTCATGCTAAACCTTTGTCACTTTCTGCTCAAATATCAAACAGTGGTGATCTTTTAGGCATGTGTAGTGTTATTAACCGACTCCCTCCGGTGTCTCGTCGTCACTTTGGTTTCCTCCATGAAGGTCGGTGGGTGTGTTTGGGAGGAACTTCTACCGCGTCACAGTGTTGATCACCTTTTAGTTGTTCGACGACCGCCCCCGGATTTTGATACCACGGACTGTACTGGACATCGTTAACCTCCAGCTGTAAGCAGGTAGCATCATTAACCCAACCGGTGATCTCTTCCAGCTCAATGAATTCTAATGATGTAAAACAGCATTACTAGTGATGGGCTGATCATTTTTGACTGTCTGAAAACATCCAATAAAGAGCTCTGATAAAGACTTTCGGACCGTAGCCTGTCGGTCAGATCTTCCATCCCATGATTTCTGTGATGAAAAAAACAACATGAAAATGAGGCAAAGAAAGAAATCCAAACCAAGAAATGGCATCAAAACAAGAAGGAAAAAAAATAGTTGCATCAATAAAATCATCTGAAGTATATCTCCAATACACCAACCAAACCTGAACACCATGAGGTTTGAGACATAAAAAGGTTATTTTAGATTCCTAAAAAAAACACATCTTCAGTTGTGCACAGCTTCATGTATTCAGTTTTAGTATTTTTTTTTAACTAGTTCCAGATCCTTTTATCAAAATAAAGCAATCTTGTTAAAACCCCTGTGCTATCTTAGATGACCCCCCCCTTACATTGACGTGTTCTCCCTACCATGACAAAGGTGGATAAAGGTGGAAAGGTTTCATGTAATCCATGGACACCAGTGAAGATCACAAATCATTGAAGAAAAAAGGTTCAGAGCAGTCTAGTGGGTCTTGATGACCCCACTCCCACCGTTAAATTGCCTTGGATAGCACAAGGGTCAGAAACTTTTTGCAAGTTGCAGTGACACCCTGCTGTCAGTAGGGGGTGCTGCTGGCCCTGCATTGAATTGCATGAACACATACGGAGCTTTTACTGAATAAACCTCGGTTTCCATCGTAAAGTTGAAGCAGTTCCACACAGAAAGAAGTCTCTAAAATGCACGTTTTAAAATAAAATGTTGCAACAGAACAAAGTTTAAAGACCCACTCTGATGAAAATAGTGTTTTTGACACGTTATTGTAGCATTTTTCTGATGGCGGAGGACAGAAAATTAAGCTTAAAATTGCATTCCTGAATATTTCTGTTTTCAAATCGTGAGTCAGAGTGTAAGCTAGCCGGAGGGCGTAAAAACAGAGCGCTCAGCAACGAGGAGGGGAAGAGGGGGTGGGATTGCTCCACGCCAACAGTTCAGCCCACAGCTCAGGTACTGGGCACTGGGAACGCTTTCAAAATAGATGAAAAGATGGTCAGAGTGGGATTTTAAGATTAGAGAATATTTAAAATATGAAGCACAGAAACCAAAAGCAAGTCTTGGCAGTTCTGTCCGTCTCACTGTGACACGTACACCTTCAGGTTCCAACAGATGGAACCATCACACGCCTGAAACGGATGACTGTTGGACAGTTAAATCAATTCCTTGCATGGTCCAATCTTTCTCTGCGTTTTCTTCCATCCTTCAGCACCTTAAGAGCTTCTGGACTCATGCCTGAGCATTTGGTTAGAGCAGGGGTCGGCAACCCAAAATGTTGAAAGAGCCAAATTGGACGGAAAAAAAAAAAATGTCTGGAGTCACAAAATATTGATAGTCCTATTTAAGCCTTATAATGAAGGCAACACATGCAACATGTATCTATATAAGTTGCTACAAATACATAAAGAGCATTAACGATTAAATGTTTATTTGCCCTGCAGTGCATTCTGCGGAGAACGACGCGTCACATGACTGCTCTGTTGTGCAAGTTTAACTTCATTACAATATCGATGAATTATGTTTCATTGCTTTGATAAAATTAAAGAAATGTAATAAAGAAACCGGTTTATGATGTCATTTTTATTTTGAGGATTCGAACAAAAAACAACAAAATGGAACGTGTTCGAAACAGACGACAAAGTGACGCTAAACCTCCCACCTGGACAGCCATCGGACTGTGTTGTGTAGCAGGAGATCGGAATATTCGCTTTCAACTTCATCAAGCAATGCACAGAACTGACGGTGGTTCGATTTACATCAGCCACCTGCCTAGCGGTCCGCCGCCCTGCTGGTAGAAACGTGTGTCGCAGACTATGACGCCAATCTTCGTTGACAGAAATGTTGAAATTTAATATTTATTCTACACATTCTTACAGCATTGGAAAACGTTAACAATGTTTGTGTCTTGTTTTTCCTCCTACAGAAACCATATTAAAACATAAAATATATTTCTCTGTCCCCCATCTTTTTACATTGTCAAACATTTTTGAAAATGCTCCAGGGAGCCACTAGGGCAGCGCTAAAGAGCCGCATGCGGCTCCTGAGCCGCGGGTTGCCAACCCCTGGGTTAGAGGAACAGCTGAAGGAGGAACTTATTTTGGTCAGAATGGATCAAACTTCCTAATTCAGACCATCTGAAAAAAAAAGACACGCTATAGCTCCATTTGATTAAGTTTCATCTGAAGAAGGCTTTGATTAAATGAATCTTTTCAGCTGGAAGTGATAGAGGATCATCATCAAAGTCAGTCGCTGCTCAAAACGTGTCCTGTGGAATTCTTTTGGAGCTCTGATGGCAGCAAACAGAAGTTTTAAACCCATCTGCTATAGAGAGAACACAACAACTTTACTGAAGGTCTCAGGTTCGGGTCAGAGGAAGCATTTCTACCCATCAGATCATATTTAAAAACTAAAGATAAACTCAAACAAAAACTAAGGACAAATCTAATTTTTTTGGGTTGAATCAAAATAACCAGGAACACAGTCATACAGCCCATGGCCGGAACAGCAGGGAGCCTATCCCCATCACTTTATAGCCAAAACAGGAAAACTGGACAGTTCCCAGTGCATCACTGGAAAATACAGAAACAACCTCAAACTCGCTCCTAAGGGACTGTTCGGAGTCAGCCGTCAACCTATGAAGCCTGTCTTTGGACTGTGGGAGAAAGCCGGAGAAAAGCAACGTATGAACGAGGAGAACATGCAAACTCCCTACACGAAGGTCCCAGCCGGGAGTTGAACCAGCCCCATCGTCTTTGTGCAGGACCCCCAGCTATTCACAAGAAGAAGTTTATTCAACCACAAAAGATTTGATTGTAAATATATATAAATAAAGACAAAGCTTCAGCTCTGCTCCTCTTGGACCAATTCTGTTTGAATGTCTAAGTTTATTAAAAGTGCAGGTGTCAGAGGTAAAAAAGTCAAGGTGGGGACAGGAAGAAATAAAAGCGTTTGCTAAAGTACAAATTTGACAAAATGCACCAAACGAGGTGTCCGTTAACAGAAATTCATGTGTTACGTGGAGGCCTGAACAGAGCAAGGCAGGGGACGGTTGCTTCCGCAAAGTTCATTCGTTTCTGAAAATAGACACCTCCAAGGGCGTTATCCCGCTTATACAATGGTCACTTACTAATATGAATAAATATTTCATCAATTATTAGTATTTCATTTTTATTTCTTAGGTTTAAATTGTTTTTCACAACAGGCAAGCCATTTGAAACACGGTGCGTCGTCAACGGCAATGACAACCAACACTAAAAGACAGATGGGGGAGGGGCAATGCCACACATCACGAGTGACATCATCAAAATCATACAGCTGAGGGGGCGGGGGTGACTGAGAGGCTATTTTATTTACATGATGTCATACATGTTATTCCATCATGATGACAACATGTAGATGTCATGACATGTCACCTACATGGTCACCAAAATGTGTAGATACTTGACCAAATTTCAGTCAGACAACTCTTGCAGTAAGAAATATCTATTTCACAACTTAATTTTTTTACATTCTTTAAGTTGGCATTCACAACTTTTCATTTTGGCATAAGGCTCCGTTCAATTCCATGAGATTATTTTCCAAAAAACTTTCGGGTAACAAAACCCCCTTAACGGAGCGCACAGGTGGAAGCCGGGGAGGAGGGAGGGGCGACGAATGAGCGCTGAAGGTAAGAAAGAGAATGAACAACTGCACACCTGGACTTAAATAGGATGCTGAGCAGGTGAGTTAATTGACTGAACTGCCCCAGGGGAGTAACCTGTAAACACTGCAGAGTGTGCCTGCCTGAAATGCGACGAGTCGCTCATTAAAGCCTGGCAGTCCTGTTGGTTTTCTCCAAGTGCTTCGGTTTCCCCACATTAACCATTAGTGATTGGGTAGTGGCTGATAAAAAACATGAGCTGGAATGCTCATCACACCCCCATAGGTGCAGGACGCTGCTCAGTAGCCTGAAAGCAGTGAGAGAGCATGAAAATTTTCCTGAGGTCTAAAATCTGACTTGTCTGACTGACAATGTGTGAAAAAGACTTTGAGCTCGTCTAGGATCTTTGATATGCAAAATTTAGGCAGCCCTGATTAAAAAAAAAATCTATCTATATAAATACATAAATTATATATATTATAAAAAATATATTATAAAATAAAAGTATACATATACAATTATATAATTATAAAATAAGTATTATATACATGAACTATATTAAAAATATGTAATAATAATAATAATAATAATAGTAATAATAAAACGAATAAATTATATAATAATACCTTAATTAAAACATTAAAATAAAATAAAAACAATATAAAATCAGTCACCAAAATGTATAGATACTTGAACAAATTAAAGCCAGGCAGTACTGTGGGTTTTCTCCGAGCACTTCGGTCTCCCCACAATAATTGTTAGTGATTGGCTAGTGACTGATAAATATCCCCTCCACCTTATTGTGGTGGAGGGGTTTGCATGCCTGAATGATACCAGGAGCCGGGTGGTGTTCCACCTCAAACTGGTCCTGGGAGACGGGCCAGACCAAGGGCGATTCAAACAAAAACCTTTCCATTACTAGATACACTTACTCCCCCCAATAAGAGTTATGAGTGCCCCACCCTGGACTAGTTAGTTCTTGTCTGGTGGCTTTGAATTGCTTTGGGGCAGCGGGCAGCAAGCATGTTATCCTGAAGGCCCCCCAAAGAAAATGAACATTTTCTGTAGTTCCTCATGGGGCTCTGGTTGCTAGTTAGTGAGAGATGTGGGGGCAGGACGAGCGACGGTGGGACACTGGCTTTATCCACCTTTGGTTAGACGCTTCACACTGGATCACTCAATCGTCTGTCTCCAATGAGTCCCCAATCCTAAAAATCTTTTTGGGGCATATGAGGCCTTCCCACTGCAGGGAAACCCGATGTTGTCATTCACTGGGCACCTCCTTCCGCGCTAGAGGTCCGTCTTTAACTATGACCTATCCCCAACCCGGCTGCTTGTGCCCTCTGGATGCTCTCTGCACAGGGGGGTCTGTATTGGTGCCTGACTTAAGGTCCAGAGAAGAGTGTGAAGTTCTCGTGTTTTGCACAGCTTCATTAGGTCCAAAGCACGGCAGGAACCTGCAGTGATGAGCCTGTGGTAACTGAAGACGAGCCGCTGCACTGGATCAAACTGGTTGCTGCCAACAGAGAGGCTGAGATACTCCTTCATGATCCACTTTCCTGCAGAGGGAGCAGACCCATGGCAGCTCCAGAATCCTGTTTTCTCTCCTCCAAGGACCGACCCACAATGGCTCTTTTGAGAGCCACCCACAAAACCTCTAAGAGCTTGATTTTCTCTTTTTCACAGTTTTTACTCAAGACTTTTAAAGTACTACATTAGTTGAAAAGGTAAGAGATTAAAACGGGTTAAATAGTACATTTTGACTGGAGCAGAACTCTTCCTCGTTAAATCACACTGACAGGTGCAGGACGCTGAAAGCACTGAGAGAACGTGAAAAGTTTCCAGAGGTTTAAAATCTGACTTGTCAGTCTGTAAACACGCCGCATGGTATGTATAATGTATACATATGCTACATATGCACTGAGCATGTGTGGTGTATTCAAGAACGTGCTGAACATTGGTTTTTGTACACACCTTTAGCTTAACTCATTAATAAGTGAATTCACACAGTAAAGTTGATGAAAATCAAAAACTTTTCATATAGAAAAACAACATTAAATGACTAAATGCATATAAAAAAACAGTAAGTTAGCAAGAACCAGCAGAAGATATTACATCACTCCTGTGTTAGTTTTGCTCCATTGGCTCCCAGTTGATTCTGGAATCAAGTTTAAAATCCTCCTGCTTACCTATAAGGCCTTACATGGTATAGCCCCGTCCTACATTAAGGACCTCATAGTCCCTTACCACCCAAACAGAACACTTCACTCACTAAATGCAGGACTGCTTGTGGTTCCTAGAATTAGTAAAAGTACGGTTGGAGGTAGAGCGTTTAGCCACCAAGACCCTGTCTTATGGAATAAACTCCCAGCTCATGTAAGAGAGGCTGATTCAGTTTCTACATTCAAAGTTAGACTGAAAACATTCCTCTTTGGACAGGCTTATTGTCAGACTAGTTAGTATTCAGAGATTATTTAAGTTAATGTTAATGTGTTTAAATTAAACTTAATAACAATAACAATTTTTTTTTAGTAGGCTGCTAGAAGTTGAAGCTGGGGTAACTATGGTGCTCCGGGGTTCTGTCCTCTTTTCTCTTCTACTTCTACCCTCCCTTCTCCATTCTTGATCATAATTCATCATTTAGTTCTCCATGCCTCTGTTTGGTGCAGTGCGATTCATGTATTGTCCCTCTTTTCCTCTCCCCTCCTGGGGAGTGGGAGTGCTTCCAGACTCCAGTTGGCTCATCCGTGCTCCTGTTCCTGACTGAGTACCTCGTCTCTGCTCCTGCTCCTACACCTGGCTGTGGATCCTGTCTTCGACTCGCGCTCCTGACTGTCCTCCCAACCACGGCTGGATGAAGCTCGTCTGCTGGACTTTAAATGTGTAGTTGTAGTGTTAGATAAGTTAATTCTTCTCTAAGAGTTCTGGTAAATCGCCTATCCATCCTGGGGGAGAATCCCTCCTTCATGTGGGCACCCCTGAGGTTTCTTCGTTTTTTCCGGAATCTGTTTTTTTCAGGAGTTTTTCCTTACCGCGAAGGGGGGTCTAAGGGCAGGGATGCCAGTATAGTTTAGTCAGCTTGTCAGTTCTGTTTAGTATTTTCCTATTGAACTCTATGTATTCATGATCCTTTTGAGTTCATGTTTCACTTTTTCAATTACCAATACCAAGCCCATTGAGACGACTGTTGTTGTGAATTTAACCCTTGTGCTATCTTAGTTTACCCCACCCTTACATTGACGTGTTCTCCCTACCATGACAAAGGTGGAAAGATTTCATGTAATCCATGGACACCAGTGAAGATCACAAATCATTGAAGAAAAAAGGTTCAGAGCACTGTCTAGTGGGTCTAGATGACCCAACTCCCAATGTTAAAGTGCCTAGGATAGCACAAGGGTTACATAGTACAATATAATAAAATAACCAAATTGCTCTTTTTTTTTTAAATCAGAAAATAAGTGTTTCATCCAAATGACACTGGATGCTTACATCCTCCAAAAGTAAAGCGCATGCAGCTTTTCTGACAGAGTCTGGCTCTTTCAGGTGTTTACCATGAACGTCTACATCCAAACCACTAAAGACAAGTCAAACTGCTCTCCGACAACAGGTTCTCATTGTGGAAGGTTTTTTTAACCTCCTCTGAAGAGCTTCGTCCTTTAAATACCACTTACAGATATAAATCTGGGGGCTTACGGACAGATGGATTTTTGATTGGCAGACATCCGCCTCTCGGCTCGTACAGGAGTCCGCCAATTTATTTGTCAAGGCAAAAACTGTGGATTGCATCCCAGGAAAAGTCTTCTAACGTGCATGTAGTTATTGACGTTTCCCTGGCAACGCAAACATTCTCATAAAACACTCGTGTGGTCAGTGAAAGATGGAATTACAATTCTTTGATCAAAATCCAGCAGTAAAATAAACTCAGGAGGTAATTAATCTGTAAAAAGCGTTAGCTGGACTGTGTGTTTTGTCCCGTTCATCACGGCTAAATCCCAGAGATGACTGATCCCAATGAGGCCGTGGCCCCTCTGGCCAAGCTGCTCTGGTGGAAAATGCTTAGAGGCACATTTGAAATGACAGAAGCTGAAAACAAGACTCAATTGTGGAGTAAGCTGGTCCTTCAACAGGGCAATAAATAGTGTCAACACAGCCTTCAAAAAAACCCAAACATTGCCTTTGTGGCCTAGATTGGGCGGTTTCTTATTTGTGAAGCAGTGAGAGGGATTTCTTTTCACAAATTTAAGCTAATCGCTGCACACGCTGATGGATGTGTTCCAGGGTTTGTCAGCAGCCAAAAACATTCTTTCACAAAAAGTTATATTTTTAAGGGGTTCAATAAAGGTGAGGGAAATCAGCCACAGAGAAACATTGATGTGTCAAAAGGATTTAGAGCTCTTTAAATGTTCAGCTGTTTGTTACATTTCTGGCTGATTTTGAAATGGAGTCAGTTCATTTTTCCTCCATAAATCTGCAAAGAACTTATTTTTCAGATCCCCTATGAATGGTTCTTTATTTTGGCGAGACTTTCATTTGGAGGTTGAGTAAATCGGGTTCATCAGCGTTCAGGGGCTTCCTTCAAGTCTGCTGGGATCTGTCATACGAAAAGGTTTCCCGTGTTTTCATGTACCATGCAACTGATGCAACTGCAGCTGATGATGACGATGAACCGTCTTCATCACACCGCTACGCCTTCCCACCAGATAAATGTAAAGAAAATAAACGCACAATTGATCTTGAGGGGACGAACGTCCCTAAAACGTCTGGAAATGTTTTTGTGAGTCAGAAAGGGTTGAAAATAAAATCCGTCTTTGAGGACCTTTGGTGACCTGAAATCAAATATTTTAAAAAAAGTTTGCTTTTTTTTTTCATGCAAAATTTTCACACGAATGTTTGTGAAGACAAAAGGAGAAATGCTCCAGGTAAAAACATGAATTAGTAGCAATTTTTATCTGGATCTTTCCCATAAGCTCCTTAATATTTTACCCTTATATCATGCAGAATCTAGAAATGTGCTCTGTTTGTTAGGTTCCAACTAAATCATGGCTGTTTTGACGTTTAGAGATATATCTAGGGCAGCAGTGGCTCATGCAGTTGACTTTGTTTCTGTTTTCATTGGACATTTTAACCTGATTCAGATCCTCGTTAATGACTGCTGCTTGTTGTATGTTCGGCTAACTCTTTACATTATTGATGGCTTCTCAGCTGCCTCATTTTTCTTGTTTTAGTTGATTCATTTTCTGTTTTGGTTCTGTCTTTTCGTAAATCCGATCATTTTCTGTCACACAGATGCCTGTGTGTCCCAACAGAAGCACGATGGTGTTCAAGCGGCTGCATTTCCCCGCTCAGCTCCACGTGAGGGCAGCAGAGCCCCACCTCGGTCCCGCCAAGTCTTTAGGGAAAAATCACGGCTGCGACCCATAAACAAGCTCCAGCCTGCAAAGTGCATTTGACTAAAAGCAAATCAATTTGACGATACGTTCAAAATTGGAATAATTAGTGGGACCACATCAGAAGCGCCAGTGATGCGAGCATTACTGCGTGTTGCAAGCGGAAAAAAAAAATTCAAATCCGTTTGTGCCATTCCTCTGGGAAATCACCACATTACTCACTGACCGTGTTTCAATACGCAATAACACTTTGTGTTGTCATCCGACAACTTTGATGCACCTAGTCACCGTGGTTACGACGCCGCCCATCACAGGGCTTTTACTTTCAAAACAAACTCCTAGATTTATTAATGACCATAGTTAAACTTTTATGAACTGTCCACGATGAAAACACTTTTTCATCACATCATTTCTTAGAGGAAAAAAAGGGAAAGCAGTTCAGCTTTTCCTGCCGTTGACAGGGGTCGCCTGTCCCGGCTTTCAACGGGGTTAACCCCGACACGTCACCATGGTGACAGCTTTATCATTTCAACAGCTCCGCCGCAGGTTAGCCGCTGACCGAAGATGCGTCTGCAAAACCACGACTTCTTCTGCTTCAGGCTGAAACATATTTCATCTTCCTACCGCCTGCAGGCTGGGGGGGGGGGGGCAACATCTGCTCAGACACTCATGACTGTGGGGATGAAGCTCATCCAACACTTCATTTCACTGCACTGCTGCACTAAGATGATGCAGTGTTACATGTAAAAAAACACAAAAAAACAACACTGCTTTTAGCTATAATGAAATTATTTTGGCCCATTGGATGCGTGTTTTTTGCTCATCTTGGTGTTTGTTCAAACTTTATTCAGAATGCTCTGAAGTGCTTTGAGTTTATTTGTATTTTACAAGATTAAAAATGGGGTTTTGCCAGATTTTACATTTAAAACATAGGTAATTTAATGCATATTCAAATAAAATTATTATAAATCATTAAATGTTATACTAAAAAAGCTAAAACATGATGGCTGGGGTGTTTTTCCCTCATTTCCAGCATTTATCCAATGTGCATTCTCAAAAATTGCAGTGTAGCAGACAGTTTCCGTGTGCAAAGTCAGCACATCTAGTTTTGTTTAATTTAGAAAAGTTTAGCAAAGATTTCAAAGAAAGTCAAACTGTGTTTCTACTTAGAAAATCCTACACATCAGTCATGCTTGCCAGAGATCTTCACAAGTCCCTTTTGTCAAGTCCAAGTCCACTTTAAATTGTTTGCATTAAGTTTCAACTCATAGTTAAAATGCACATTTCATTTGTTGGACATGAATTCAGGCAGTTGGTGTTTTTACATTTTTCAAAGCAAAAGCTCTTGCGGATAAAAAAATCCAAATAAACAAATTAACATTGTTTACAAGTCCCAGCCTAGAAATCTCAAGTCTTTGTGGTTAACTCATGTCTCGGAGCAAATCCAATGAAAATGGTGTTTTTGGTGTTTTGAACATGTATTTGTAGCAGTTTTCTCATGACGGAAGACATAAAATACAATAATTTATTATTAAATTAAATATTTTTCCTCCAAATTGTTGTGAATCAGGAGCAGACGAAAAAAACCAGCGTTTGGAAAAGCTCGTATTTGTGACGTAGAACATACGCTGGGCGGGCCAAAAGCTTCTTGCTCCGCTCAATGAGAGAGCTGTCATCAACAGGAAGGGGAAGGCGAGGTGGGCTAGTTGTGTGACAACAACAGGCCGTAAAAACAATGGTGTGACATCGAATACATAGAGAAGTTCTAACAAATGGAATAGAATTTCTCCATATAAGTCTGTGGGATTTTTGGCCTCTTGGAGCCAGCAGGTACTTCCTGTTTGGAACACGCGAGGGGAGGGGTTGAGCTGTCCATTGATTTTACAGTCTATGGTGGCAACAGCCAGTAACACAGAGTAGATTTTCTGATAAAGTTTTTACAGGTTTTTCTGAAATTGGCTATAAACAGCATCATCATGATTAAAAGACCACCGGGAACGCTGTGAAAACAGATCAGAAGATGAAGGGAGTGGGTCTTTAAAGTGTGACTCTCAATTTTGAGTCCCCGTCTCTGGTGTGTGTCCATGTGAACGGCATCCATGTAAAAAACAAACCAATGTTCTTCACTCTTCATGCGAACTTTTAGATTTAGTTTCTAACGTAGTTCTGCACTTTTACTATTCTTCAGCATTTTTCTCTTCCTACATGATTTCTAACCAGTTCAGCATTTAGTACGGTGGCCCAGAAGTCCAAAACACATCAAGAAATCATTTGACGCAAAAACATTCCAAAGATCATAATGGAAATTAGAAAAGGTAAAACAAACATTTAAAAAAACATTGCATTTTAAAAAACAAAACAATATTTTAAACCAAAAGGTTAAAAACATTTTGAAAAACAAAACTTACCTCTAGAAAACACAATGACTTCCTGTATCGCTTCAAGTCAATCAACTTTCATGGGCAATGACAAACATCATCATCCAATCAGTAGTGTATTATAATACCAACCACCCCTGGTTTCTCTGTGTTTAGATTTTTAACATTTCATTTTGATTTCTGTAAATTTGTTTTGCTTTCCGATTTTTTTTTATTTTTTTTACAAAATCGGAAAAGGTAGTACGGTGGGACAGTGCTGATTGTATGATGACGTTTGTCCATCCTTTCAACTGAGAGTTAATTGACTTGAAGCGATACTGGATCTAATCATCCAATCAGTGATGTTCCATAGTTTCTAACTTTTCCGGTTTGTCATTGCTTATAACATTTCATTTGGTTTTCTGGAAATTTCATCTGTTTTCTGATATTTTTGTTTCGTTTTGTTTTTTAAAACACAATGCCTTTTTTTTTTAATGTGATTTGGACCTCCGTAATGTATAGGGGTGTGTATTGACAGCAGTCTGGTGATACGATACGTTTCCTGATATTTTAAATGGAACATATTTTCTCTTTCTTTTTTAAGTATGACTTAGAAAAACCTCTACCTAAATTGTAATACGTCTTACATTGTAGTAAAATTGTAAAATTCAGTTTATCAAATGATCCCAATGTTAAGCACTGCAACTGTATCTTATATACAAGTTGCTTTTACCCAAGCAAATTCATGCTGCTTTTATTTTGGTAACTTAAAATATAAAAAGGGAACAGTCAACATTGTCTGATTTCCACAAAAAATATATTTCAGTGTAAGAACAATGATAGAACGAATGGGCTTTAACCAATAAGGTTCTAAAGGTTTGATTGAGGAAATAAAGTGCTGTTTATTTTCAACATTAATGTAGTTTCTCCAGTACTTTTAAACAGTTCAGTACGGAGCTCGTGTCCTGACATTAAAAATATAAATATATCTCGTTCCCACAAATTAATATCTTTTTCCCACAAGATAATATTCCGTTCCCTGAAATGCTATTTGGTTCCCTCGAAATGATTAATTTGTGTAAACGCAATAATTATTCACGTCATAAGTCATTCATAAACACGGATATGCTCTCCGTCCGGCCGCAAAAGCTGCTTTCAGCGGTAACTTCCGTGTCTCTGTGACCCACATTCGTTCAAGAAAGGAAAAAGAAAAACAAGAATGATGAATTTATTATTGTCTCGATGATTATAAGAAAAATATAAGATTTATGATACCTAGGCTTGCTGATTTGCCATCACAGAGACACGGAAGTTACCGCTGAAAACGGCTTTTGCGGCCGGACGGAGAGCATATCCGTGTTCATGAACGCTTATGACTTGAATAATTATTGCGGTCATGAATTAATCATTTCGAGGGAACGGAATATTATTTAGTGCGAAAAGGATATTAATCTGTGGGAACAAGATATAGTTTAGTTTTTTAATGTCAGGACACGGGTTTCGTAGTTCAGGAGCCTGAATGGTGCTTCTCAAAATAAGGAGAAAAACACTAATTCTTTCCAGAAACAATACAGTGATGATGATGATGAGGCAGCATAACAGGATGAAGAAGAGCAATTTATTGTGGCTAAGATGCTTTACTTCCATGACAGTCTGCTCCGCAGCTGCAGCTCCACTTTGTCACGCGTGGAATAAACACGGATTTCACCGCTCATCGCCAAGACGTTGGGCTTTTTTCAGTGCGTTGTACACATCCCTCTGATCCATCAGGTCGCTGGACTAGAATCTATTGCTGTGAGGTTCTGCAGAACTTTGGCCCGCTTTGCCAAAGGCATTTAGGCTCCGTATTAGCCGCTGTGCAGCTGCAGAGCTTCACTTGTTCTTATCAGAGCCGCTAAAAAGTACCGCAATCCGCATTTTTGTAGAATACTGGCAGCAGAATGAAACAGAGTTTTGGTTCGGTACCCATATGTGACGGTGTAGAACCGTCAGCTGCCGCTGCAGGCGCACACGCATGCACACACGCTCGCACACATACACACGTGCGCATAGACGCGCACGCTCGGAGCCGGTAACACGTCATTTACATCAGCTTACCCTTTTCATTCCGTCCTTATCCCTCTGCAGGTAGCCCTGGGTGCACACTAGGTTGCCGACTCACCATCCCCATGCATACATTAACACGAAGCACACACGACGCCAACATTAACGTTGGTTTGTTTACCCGGAAGTAACCCGGTAACCCGGAAGTGGTCATGGACACCCTGGGTCATGTGACGCATCGGTCACTGTTTGTATTTATCTTTATTGATGATTATTGTTATTTTTCTGTACACGACACAGAATGTTTAGTTGAATGAAACTGTTTATTCCTGTATGTTTATGTTATTGAACAATGTAAACACTTGTCCCTATTTTCTCTTTGGACTGATGGAGAGCAACGCCCAGGAGGAGGGGCTTACCACTTAAAAGAGAACCAGATACAGCTGTCAGTGTGGGAGTCTGAGTGGAGAAGTTGGAGAGTCTGGGAGGAGAATTTGGAGTGTTGGATTGGAGAAGTCTATGTTGGTTAACCTTTGTGGAGCAATTGGTGTGCTCTGTTCTTGCATTAAAGTCAAGAATACTTTCACCTTGGCGCCTCTGCCCAATAATTCCCTGGTGGGACCCACGACAGTTGGTGTCAGAAGTGGGATAAGCAGATGGCTGGCCGCAAAAAGGTGAGACACAGAGGTCTGCGTTCCCAGAAGGAGGAGATGGAACCAACATCGGATGCAGTCCCTCTGTTGTCCAATTCATCCTCTGAGGAGGAGGTGGTAGATCCTGGTGCCTCGGGTGGTTCTCCAGGCCTGACCAAAGGCCCAGAAGGTGACTTGGCGGCTATGATGAGAGACTTCCTCCGTGGACAGCAGCAGCGGGAGGACAGATTCATCGCTGCCCTCCAAGGTTTGGAAGCCTCTTTTTCCAGGGCAGAGCACCATTCTGGTCGGCGGCGTAACATCAGTCCCAAAGCCGCTGGACCAAGCTCAGCCGCAGTGAGTAGCCCAAGGTTGGATCTGCTAACACCAGCTGCAACGTCCCGTCGACGGCATCCAGTGGCACAGGAGGACTCCAGCTGGTCAGATCAACCACAGAGCAGAGTCAGTTTACAGCCACCTGATTGGAGACCTTACATGGAGCCAAAGGTCCCTCCATATCAGACAGGTGAGGACATTGAAAATTACCTGCTACGTTTTGAACGGATTGCCAGGACGTGGAGATGGCCAGAGACTGAGTGGGCATGTCGCCTGGTGCCACTGCTGTCCGGAAAGGCGTTGGAGGCCTACACAGCAATGGACGAGCAGCAAGCCCACATCTACAAGGACCTGAAAGACGCACTCCTGGTGAAATTTGACATCTCGCCAGAGACTTACCGTCAGCAGTTCCGGTCTACTGTGGTGCCATCTGGGGAGAATCCGACTGAGACATACCACCGCCTGAAGGGCCTCTACCGTCGCTGGATCCGGCCAGAGCAACACAGCAAGGAGCAGATCGGGGAGATCGTCATCCTGGAGCAGCTGCTGCGTGTGCTTCCAGCTGACGTGAGGACGTGGGTGAAGGAGCACGACCCGGAGGATGGCCTCACCGCTGCCCGGCTTGCGCTGCAGTATCTCAACGCTCGACGAGGAGCGTCTGCACGGCCGTCGGGTGGGGATCAGCGTCTTCCCATTCAAACCGCTCCACTGAGACCTGCACGGAGAGACTTCCATCAGGCAACGCAAGGTACCAACCCAGCACCTAACCAGCGAGCGGCGGGTAAGGACCTTGTGTGTTTCTATTGCCAGCAGATTGGTCACAAAGCCTCCGTATGTCCAATCCGCAAGACTAAATTCACAGGTGCTTGCTACGCACCCAGGCCAGAGACTGTCACAGGAGCAGGGCCTGTGCACATGGACAAAGACACTTTCCAGCCACTTAAACAGGTGACTGTGAACGGACAGCAGGTTACTGCTATGTTGGACACGGGCAGTTTTTTTTTCTCTGGTCAAACAGAGTTTAATCCCTTTTGGTGGACTTGATTATAGCAGGCAAACAAGTGTTGTGTGTGTTCATGGCGACCAACATTTGTACCCAAAAGCGGATGTAACAGTGACCATAAATGAACAATCCTATCTTTTGACTGTCGGGGTGGTAGAGAACCTACCTGTTGATTTAATTTTGGGGTGTGATTTACCTATGTTGGGGGACTTATTAAATGAGGCTACTGAAACAGCTAAAGCTAATGATGAGCTAGCTGTTACTGTCTCAGCACCTGTGCTAACTAGAGCTCAGGCTAAAGCGGGAATGCAAGGTCTTCCACGTTTGGATGACGATTTCTTTGATGGAGGCAAAGAAATGCCCAGAAAATCCCGTCGTCAAAGACGGTTTGAGAAAAAACTTAAGTTGCTGGATCCTGAGATCACAACAACAGCAGAAACATTTGACATACCAGCTGACATTTCGGCTTTGCAGAAAGAAGACCAAACTTTAAAACCATTGTTTGCCAAGGTGACAACAGAGAGTGACAAATGTTTGGGGAATGTGCGGTTTATTGTTGCTGATGATGTTCTGTATGCAGCTGAAGGTGAACACCTACGGTTAGTTCTTCCAACCACCTGCAGGCCACTCGTCATGCACTTAGCGCACACACTCCCATGGGCGGGTCACCTGGGTCGTCACAAAACCTATCTGCGGGTTAGTTCACGTTTTTTCTGGCCATCAATGTACACTGACATTCAGACGTACTGTGCAACATGTCCTACCTGCCAGAAAACTGCAATAACACACAAGTCTGACAGAGCATTACTACACCCACTTCCTATAATTTCCACTCCATTCAGGAGAATAGCCATGGACATTGTTGGACCTTTACCTAAGAGCAGTAGCGGTCACGAATACATCCTGGTGGTCTGTGATTATGCTACACGGTTCCCAGAAGCTTTTCCCCTGCGCACCATTACAGCTCCTGCAGTCATGAGAGCGTTAATTCAGTTTTTCTCCAGAGTAGGAATACCGGATGAAATTCTGACAGACCAAGGAACCAACTTCACCTCTCGGTTGATGAAACTGTTCCAACAGCAGCTTGGCATCACTGCCATCAAGGCGACACCGTACCACCCACAGACCAATGGCTTGGTGGAACGTTTCAACCAGACCCTGAAGAGGATGCTGCAGAAGTTCGTGGGTGACACAGGGAAAGACTGGGATCGTTGGCTACCATTCCTGTTGTTTGCTTATAGGGAAGTCCCACAAGCTTCAACAGGCTTCTCACCATTCGAACTCCTCTATGGCTGGGATGTCCAAGGCCCACTGGATCTCCTCAAGAAGAGCTGGGAGGCCAAATCCACAAAGACCTCAGAAAGGGGTGTGATCCAGTTTGTCCTGGAGATGAGAGAACGGTTGGCAAAGTACAGGGAAGAGGCAGAAGTCAACCAACGAGAGGCCCAAAGGAGTCGGAAGACGTGGTACGACCAGCAGGCCCGTCACCGTGAACTCCTACCAGGTCAGAAGGTTCTGCTACTTCTTCCCTCTTGTACCAGCAAACTACTGGCAAAGTGGCAAGGGCCATACACCATTCTCCGCAGGATGGGACCTGTCACCTATGAGGTGCACCATCCTGACAAAAAGAAAGAAAAGCAGACATACCACGTGAATCTACTTAAAGAGTGGAAGGAAGGTGCTAACCATCCAACAGAGAAGTCTTTGCTAGTCAGAGCTGTGAAGACTGAGGAAGACTTGGACTCTGATCTGGGAGCACTGACTCACTCAACCCCTCCGTCTCTGTCACATTTACCTCCGGAACAGACTACACAGATAATGGACTTATTTCGTGAAACGCCATCTCTTTTTTCTGCACAGCCAGGAAGAACTACACTCATTAGCCATTCCATACGGCTCAAAGATGGACGACCAATCCGGCAACGGCCTTATCGGGTACCACAGAAGTTGGTGGGAAGGCTGAACGATGAGGTGAGGAAGATGCTGGAGCTAGGTGTCATCGAGCCGTCCAACTCAGAGTGGAGCAGTCCGGTGGTGATCGTTCCCAAAAAAGACGACTCACTGCGGATATGCATCGACTTCAGGAAACTGAACGCCGTTTCGGAGTTCGACGCATATCCAATGCCGAGGATTGACGACCTGCTGGAGAGGATCGGGGCTGCTAATTTCATCACCACTCTTGACCTATGCAAGGGTTACTGGCAAGTACCTCTCAGCAACACCTGTCGACCATACACGGCATTCAAAACACCTGCTGGACTGTTTCAGTTTACAGTTATGCCTTTTGGTCTGCATGGAGCACCAGCCACGTTCCAACGGCTGATGGACAGGGTGCTGCAGGGATGTAACCACTGTAGTGCAGCCTATTTGGATGACGTGGTGATCTACAGTCACACCTGGGAGCAACACCTAGATCACCTGCGTCTGGTCCTGAGGAAACTACAAAATGCAGGCCTGACCTTAAACGTGAGCAAGTGTGAGTGGGCCCGGAAGGAAACTCGTTACCTGGGGTACCTGCTGGGAGGTGGTGAGGTGCGTCCGCAGGTGGATAAAGTTGAAGTTATCCGCAATTGCCCTCGACCACGCACCAAGAAAGAGGTACGCTCCTTCCTGGGGTTAGCTGGATGGTACCGGCGGTTTGTCCATCAGTTCGCCACCATTGCAGCTCCTCTCACTGCCCTTACAGAGAAGAGGCAGAAAAACCCCGTGACCTGGACAGATGAGTGTGAACAGGCTTTCCAAGCATTGAAAAATAAATTGTGTTCCTGTCCTGTTCTCAAGAGTCCTAACTTTGATCAAAGGTTCCTCGTCCAAGTGGATGCCTCAGCAGTCGGACTTGGTGCTGTCCTGGCTCAGGGAGACCCAGGTGAAGAGCGACCAGTCCTGTACCTCAGTCGGAAACTGCAGCCGAGAGAGACAAGGTACTCCACTGTGGAGAAGGAAGGACTTGCCATTAAGTGGGCGTTGGATAGCTTGAGGTACTACTTACTTGGCAGAGAATTCGACCTTGAGACAGACCACAGGGCCCTGACATGGATAAATACCATGAAGGACCACCACAAGAACCGGCTTACGCGCTGGTATCTGGCGCTTCAGCCGTACAAATTTAACGTACGTCACCGTCCCGGAAAACAAAACATAGTGGCAGATTTCCTGTCCAGATTGCCGCACATCGCCAATCTCCCAGAGGAGGGGGATGATGTGACGGTGTAGAACCGTCAGCTGCCGCTGCAGGCGCACACGCATGCACACACGCTCGCACACATACACACGTGCGCATAGACGCGCACGCTCGGAGCCGGTAACACGTCATTTACATCAGCTTACCCTTTTCATTCCGTCCTTATCCCTCTGCAGGTAGCCCTGGGTGCACACTAGGTTGCCGACTCACCATCCCCATGCATACATTAACACGAAGCACACACGACGCCAACATTAACGTTGGTTTGTTTACCCGGAAGTAACCCGGTAACCCGGAAGTGGTCATGGACACCCTGGGTCATGTGACGCATCGGTCACTGTTTGTATTTATCTTTATTGATGATTATTGTTATTTTTCTGTACACGACACAGAATGTTTAGTTGAATGAAACTGTTTATTCCTGTATGTTTATGTTCTTGAACAATGTAAACACTTGTCCCTATTTTCTCTTTGGACTGATGGAGAGCAACGCCCAGGAGGAGGGGCTTACCACTTAAAAGAGAACCAGATACAGCTGTCAGTGTGGGAGTCTGAGTGGAGAAGTTGGAGAGTCTGGGAGGAGAATTTGGAGTGTTGGATTGGAGAAGTCTATGTTGGTTAACCTTTGTGGAGCAATTGGTGTGCTCTGTTCTTGCATTAAAGTCAAGAATACTTTCACCTTGGCGCCTCTGCCCAATCATTCCCTGGTGGGACCCACGACACCATAAGTGAAACCTAAGTAGTTCATGTCTCATAACAACAAAAGTCTCTTCTCGTAGTTGTTTTGTGCGTGTACAGCTGCTCAAAGAGCCTCATTGTTCTCTGCTGCCAACTAGTGGTTGGAGGTTTAAGTGGAAAACAAGAGTCAGACGCAGAAGGACGTTTTTGAATAATTAAATAAATATCATCCTGACAGCATTTTGAATCGATACAAATTAACTATCGTGATATATCGTCGAATCGTTTTTTTTACAACAATCCTAGTAATGTAGCCTAACTTATAAGCAGCTGTCCCACGGTGTGCTAATGGCTAAGTTAGCATGTACCCTGCCTATCTGCAGGCATATCAAGCTTGCAACTTTGTTAAGATGTGTAACTTAGTTTTTATCCTACTATTTTTCAATGTAGTTCAATGTAAATAGAACAATGAGAGACATTTTGTTTCAAAATGGAATTTTAAAAAATTGATTATGTAAATTAAATCTTCATGTAATTAAGATTTGTTTACTTGTTTAGTTGTTGCAAGTGTTGTTAGAAAGCATCATACGCTGGTTTTTAATCAAATGCACCTCATCTGGTGAAAATCAGTGCAGTTTTTCTTGCAGCAGCGCCGTGAAAGAAGCTTCAGTCTGAAGGGTGGAGAGAAGCTCTCCACCAGCTGAACAGACAGAAAAAAGCTCCCTAAGCTTTAGAAAAAGATACCATCACTTTCTGAGATGAGTTTCTTTCACTCTGCAAGATCATATTTAAGAGATTGGGATCTTCCAGCCTCCTCCCCCTTGCATGGTGGTAATCGCTCGATACTGTATTTCCAGCCCCTTAATTTACACTTTGGGGCAAATGAAATGTGCTAATGTCTCCTGCTAGGAGCTCCTTTGGTTTGGTGAGGCGAAATAGACCAGCGTACATATATTAATATTATTCTGCAGGCTGATACATGAGCGAGTTGCTGCCTTTAGAGGTTCTTCTTTTACCCGTATTCCCAATTTATGACACACCTCAAAGGTTTTCCTGCATGGCTGGGCGCTTAGACTCCCTCACTGAGTTTATGGCTCCGTGGTCTTCATCAGGGTCAAAGTTTCACATTCGCTCGACTGAACTGATCCAACGGATAACCAGGTGATCTGTAATGAATGTAAACTTAAACTAATGTAGTTTAAGGTATTCAAGGGATGTACTTACCAATCAGATGCCTTAATAAAAGTAGGTGAAGCCTGCTGGCACCACGTCCAATGTTCAATACATTTGACAGATTTTGTGGAAGGCGTAATTTTGTGCAGACAATCATACATTAGAAGTGTATTTTCTACGTCACAAATGCTATATTTTTTTAATCTGCATTTTTTTGTCTGCTCCTGATTCACAGATATGGGATTTTATTCTTAGTTTTCTTCATATATGTTGTCCTCCTTCAGAAAAATGCCACAAGAACAAGTTAAAAATTCCAAAAAACAAAGTTTTCTTCAGAGTGGTTCTTTAAGCCCTCGTAGAAGAGTAAGTTCAATATTAGAAAGAGCTGCATTTCAAGAAGAAAATGCAGAGTTAAAAGCTATATTGCTGAATGAAAATGAAACTTAAAGGGTAATGATTGGCAAAAAAAAAAGAAAGAAATTCAATTTCAATTTCAATTTTCAATTTTATTTGTATAGCCCAAAATCACAACAACAGTCGTCTCGATGGGCTTCGAAGTAAAACATGAAATCAAAAGGATCACGAATACAAAGAGTTCAATAGGAAAATACTAAAATGAACTAACAAACTGACTAAGCTATACTGGCATCCCTGCCCTTAGACCCCCCTTCGCGGTAAGGAAAAACTCCCAAAAAAACCGGATTCCGGAAAAAACGAAGAAACCTCAGGGGTGCCCACATGAAGGAGGGATCCTCCCCCAGGACGGACAGGCGATTTACCAGAAATCTTAGAGAAGAATTAACTTATCTAAATCTACAACTACATATATAAAAGTCCAGCAGACGAGCTTCATCCAGCCGTGGTTATCGGGACAGTCAAAGGCGCGAGTCGAGCCGGAGACAGGAACCACAGCCAGGTGTAGGAGCAGGAGCAGAGACGAGGTACTCGGTCAGGTACAGAGCAGAGACGAGCCAGAGATGAGCCAGAGGCAGGATCCACAGCCAGGTGTAGGAGCAGGAGCAAAGGCGAGGTAAACGGTCAGGAACTGGAGCACGGATGAGCCAACTGGAGTCTGGAAGCACTCCCACTCCCCAGGAGGGGAGAGGAAAAGAGGGACAATACATGAATCGCACTGCACCAAACAGAGGCATGGAGAACTAAATGATAAATTATGATCAAGAATAGAGGAGAGGAAGGGTAGAAGTAAAAAAGGAAAGAGGACAGAACCCCAGTGTACCATAGTTACCCCAGCTTCAACTTCTAGCAGCCTTTTAAAAGAAATAGTTATTATTAAGTTTAATTTAACTAACATTAAGTTAAATAATCTCTGAATACTAACTAGTCTGACAATAAGCCTGTCCAAAGAGGAATGTTTTCAGTCTAGCTTTGAATGTAGAAACTGAGTCGGCCTCTCTTATATGAGCTGGGAGTTTATTCCATAAGACAGGGGCTTGGTGGCTAAACGCTCTACCTCCAACCGTACTTTTACTAATTCTAGGAACCACAAGCAGTCCTGCATTTTGCGAGCGAAGTGTTCTGATTGGTTGGTAAGGTCAAAGTTGACCATAATTAAAGTGAAAATAGCACAATGAGAAAGAAGATATTTTTGTGTAAAATGGAAAATAGAAACCATGGAGACTAACATGGATATCAATATGATTATGATTATGACGGTGGACCTCATGTTGGGAAACACATGTTAATTGGCTGACTACTTCAGAGTTGTGATTAAAAAAATAAATGAATATTTGTTAGTTTTCCTGTCCAGCGGACATCTCCTCTGAAAATGTTGGAGCAGTTCAGGTCACAAAGATCTGGTCAAGTTTCTCGATCAATAAATGGAGTCATTCCGTCTCTGTTTTACATCCCCACCAGCAAAATATTAATAATCAAACCAAACAAATCCTTTAGAATCTGCTGCATCCTCAGAAATCCTCCACCTTTCATCACAATCACCGACTCACACATGCACAACTGCCAACACTTACTTATGGAAGCTTTTTAAAAAACACACATTTGTTCGTGTTTTTTTCCTACTTTTTAAATTGGACATCTTTACCTGCAGGAGGCTTCTAGTTTGGGAAATAACTGCTGAACTCATTTTTGGCTTGCAGCCGGAAGATAACAGATAATATGTGTTTTATTTACAAACCTGAGACATGAGGAAGAATCCTTATTGAAACAAAATCCACAAAGAATCGATGGTTTGACCGAGTCAAAGAAGACATCCAGATGGCGAGACCTTCTCTCAACAATGGAGGGGTCCTAAGACATTTCCCTTCTCTAACGTTCATATCTGTAGTCATTTCTTTCCCCAGCAGAGAAGGATCCCATTCACACTCTGTTTAGGTGCTGCAGGTCTTCGGGTTGTCCAGGTCTGTAGAGGGTCGTAGAGAGGAGCACCTTAAGCTCAGTGCAGGTGTGTCTTGCAGTTCTCTTGACCTCAATGGACGTCATGAAAATGGAACGGAGCATAGTCGTGTGTGGTAGGTGTATGGTGAAGTATTCCTAAGACAAATGGAAGTCAGATGCTCTGATGATGTACGGGTGATGCTGTCGTATGGTGTGCTTATGCCACACTGCAGCAAGGGGCGCGCACGCATCATGCAAACAGCACTAACGGGATCTTTTTGCAGTCTGCAGGATAAAAAAATCTACAGAACAGGCCTGCGTCTCACCCACTTCACCCTTACGTTTTTCAGGGGGGAAGTGTTGGTGCATGAACATTTTGGCTCCAGAGGTTCACCGATCGGTTCACGACCCTGATGTTTCATGAGGATAATATGCGTGTCCCGCAGACGCCTCGCGTCTGCCCATAAGGGCAGTTAGGAGTAAGGCTTTACGTGAAATCTAGTTGGTGAACTTTACGGCAAGGCCTCGATGGATTCAGAGCAGAGACGCATCCTCTGTCAGCCTCTAAAGACCAGAGTCTCATTTCCTGCCATGTAAAACTTTAAAACGTCTTTTTTTCAGGTAATTTCAGAATCGCAAAGGTGTTTTGTGAACCTGTGACAGCGCCCCTCCCTCTCTTGTCATTTCTCAAGAATTTATCAAAGAAGCGAGCGGCAGAAACCTTCGGCGCACGACCCGGCCTGCATGCAAGCTTTGTGCAAACGTCTGGATGAAGAGATCCGTCAGAGCCCTGATGGACTGGAATGTTAATCAAGCCATTTGTCATGTTGTTGAGTCAAAGGCTGTCCGTGCACGTGCAGGGCCGGGCGGCGTGGACGGGCCCAGCGCCAACCAGGGAGTTGTCCGGGCCCCCCTTGAATCTAAAAATGTAAACCATGAACCCGAAACACAATGAGCTTCTTTCTTGTGGCTGTGGCGTGGAGGTTGATGAAAGTGACAGAGGAATTTGGCAAGCGCGCTCAGTCCAGCTGTGCCAGACAGGTACCGTGGTTATGAATCAACTCACTGCAGCAGGAATAACTGGGAGGGGGTTCGTGAGATGAAATCATCTGTTTTTTGATTCCACCGAATGTTTTACTTCAAGTTCACCTCCATCAATCCTGCAGCCGTGTCTCGTTCTGCTTTCCCCAAAGTTCCTCGAGCCACGTCCCCCCCTCCTCCCATCATCCCAAAGTTTCGTTTCCCGCCTGAACGGGCAGCTGCGGGTTTCACGGCGCCTTCCTGTCAGCTGATCAATCGCTGCGGTTTGTTGTGGGACGCAGATAAGTCGGCGGAGTGACGCTTTCATCCTGTTGTTCTCTTTGATTATGGAAATGTCGCTGGCATCAGAGGGAGGAGCGTTTTGATCCTCCAAATGTCACACGGTAATGAATGGAGATCCGGGGAAAGAGTTGTAGGATCATAATGAGCTTCTGCCTACAGCTTCATCAGCCTGATGATAATGACATTCAGGTTTTGCACATTAAAAACTAATGAAAAGAAAAAGCTCATTTCATTTTTTGCACAGGCTCTCATCCCCTTAAGCCCACCTCAGCAGCCAGACTTGCAGAAGGCGACGATCCGATCACTCTTTGGCGTGTGGGCGTGAGCAGACATCCCCTTTGAACTTTTTGGGCTCCCCCTTCAGGGGGTTTGGTGTGGATCAAATGCGTCTCTCTTTTTTCCTAAAAACTGCCTCTGGGGATGTGCGGTATCACCTCCCATGTGGGAAAGGAGCCTAAGCTCCTTCGTCAGACGTGAAAGAGTCACAGATCTCAGGTGGAGGTGTTCAACTTCTCTGATGTGCAGTTTTCAGAGGTTCAGGTGTGGAACTGTTTGAATTCAGAACATCAGGTTCCTGCTGCCTTCAGGTCAGGAAGGTGTTCATCTGTCAGGCATCTTTCTCATACAAAGATCCTGGAAGGGGTTCACTCCGGCGTTTTAATAAAGACGAGGAAACAATAGTTAGATGCTCAAAACAGATTCAATTATTATCTGATTTATTAGTGACCAAGTTAATTCTGCTGCCTTTTACTCCACAACAGCAGTAATGAGGTTATGAATGATTAGGTTAAGATGCTTACCGAACACCTGGAGCACAGCTGCAGTTTTGATTGTTTCTACACTGTCAACATTTCTTTAGACTAGTTACAAATGTTTCCAGAGTCTCTGATTTTTGTGTAAAAAAAGAAAAAATAGTATTGGTTTTCGTTAAGGGTGTAACAATTCATTTAAACAACGATTTGATCCGATTCACTGATCTAAAATGGATCCAGGACATCAAGCGTGACTCAGAGACAGAAATTCCTGCTACTGAACAGGTGAAGTTCTCCAGATTCTTTGGATTTCTTCAAGTGTGAATGAAATCTGTGTCCAAACCAACAAGTAGACTAGAGTGAATGTCAAATCCATTCACATGTTAGTTTCCTAAAGTTCACCACTGTTGTTTTTCCACATCCAAAGAATCCAAAGGGAACATTCTTAGAACATTCTAGACCCTGGATGGTCACATGACTTTATTCAAAGTCTGTCCACACATTGAATGATCCGTGTTATCGACATCATGTGTGTTGTCTGCTGTGCAGGTCGTTTTTATGTTATAGTAAAATAGACCTCTCAGTCCAAATGTACTTTCCAATATGGATTATGATCGATTTATGTTATTTCCATACGATTATTCATTGGTGTAGGCCAGATCAACATCAGAACTAGAAATTAAACGGAGACGACAAAATGACAAAATCTTCTTCATTCCAAAGGGGAGAGTATAATATTTGGCAGTAGGCCTGCACAATATACCGCAAATTTATCGTTATCGCGACATCAAGCTGTGCAATATGCATACCGCAAAAGACGGCGAAAATCGCAATAAATGGTTACCTCAAATGTGCAAAAACAAACTCATGGCAGCCTGAAATAGTAACCCAAAGAAATTAATCCCTTTATGCATTTAACCAATCGGAAGGACCCGTTTACCTTGTTGATCAATCAGATGAGCCCTTTTATGTTTGATGTTTGCCTCCTACGTCGACGAGGGTCATTTGGAGTATAATTTTTAAACTGTTGCAGTGAAATGGAAATGATGTTTTTGGTTGTTTGGCTATTTGTTTATACACCGCAAATTATATCGTTATCGCGATATTAATCACCAATATCGCATATCGCGAGTTTTCCTCATATCCGGCAGCCCTATTTGGCAGTTAACCTAATTTTTTTGTTGTTCCTTATTTAATAGTAAAACATTATCATGTTAATTAATTAGTAAAAGAATAACTACAAACATTGTATTAAGCGTAAAAATGCTTTTGTTGTATTTCTTTTAAAGACAAATAAATTACCAGCTTGTATACTTGATATGTTTCTGTGGCTTCAAACATATTTTCCCAAACCAAACAAAAGGTTTTCCCTAAATTCACTCATGAAAGTTTAGCCGCAGAAGTGTTTTTCTTTTTTAAATACGTCTTCACTGCTGGAGGCTGGAGTTGTGTATAAAACTCATTAAAATCAATGTAGGCACTCCTTTGAACGAACGGAAAGGAAAGTTAATATTTGTTAATTTACATTTTCTGCAGTTTTTTTTTACCTAAAACATGGATCCTATTGATAGTTAGGTCAGTTCACCCCACATGGCCCAAAATTAAAATTTCTTGACTATCTGATAATTGTTGCTCTAAAAGTGTAAACTGATAAAGTGTTTAATTAGAAAGTAAACTCAAAAAGTGTCTGATGTCACCGTAAACAGGCACACTCACCTGTGATGATGATTAGAAGACGCACCTGAGTCTATCATGGCTTCTTCTTCTTTTCCCTCTCTTCTTCTTCTGTGGTTTGTTGGCAGTTGGCAGGCAGCTTGTTGGTGTGTTGCTGCCACCAACCAGTCTGGAGTGCTGATCAGGACCCCCCCCCCCCCCCCCAACTCTTTTTTTTTAAAACCTTTATTTACTCAGGAAATGTCCCATTGAGATTTAGAATCTCTTCTTCAAGGGGGTCCTGGCTAGAGGGAAGCAATAAATTACATTCACAATAAAAGTGTAAACAAGTATAACGTAAAATACATAAAAATGAGAGAAATTTGAAACAGGTACAGTTTAAAGTGACTTTCTCCTCCAAACTCTGGATTTAAAAATATTCAGAGTAATTTTATTTCATTTCCAGCTTTTTTGTATGTGGAAGGGGCAGAAAAGACAAAAGCCTTTTTTCCCAGTTCTGTACCAGCACATGGAACAGCGAGCAACTCTTTCTCCACCCTTCCTCAGTGCCAGTCTAACATGTCATGGAGTGAGTCCTATCTAGTGCGAGATTATTTAGTGCCACGGATTCTAAAAGCAATTCGGACGCCATGGTCACTACTTTTTTTTATTTTTTTCAAATGGACATGGAGTCACCGAATTCACAAAATGAAAATGTAATGTAGTAGTCTTCCACAACGACTACTTATCAATCCACTGTGTTCTGATGATGAAAACGTTGATAGTTTATTACAAGAAAAATACATTTAAAAATATGTTCGCAAAAAATGTTTAGACCCATAGGAAAAACCTGTTGCTCATATGTTGCTTGATCTCATCTCTTGAGATCAGTTTGAGCGTCTCATATTCGTATCATTCTGTGATCATTTGCTTCTTAACTCTTGCTCCTAAGGGTCCCTTAGGAGCAAGAGTTAAGCTATAATGAGAAAAGACATCACTGAGACAAATGAGGTTGAGTTGAGACAACGGTTTGAGCAATAATTAAGAAGTGGGAGAGACGAATCTAAGACGCTCATGAGACAAATCTGAGAAGAATGAGTCCTAAAAGAGATCTCATCATTGTCTGTCTGATGTCTCTTTCATGTCTAAGTCATTTCTCTTAAATGTCTTACCAAAGCCGTTAATGAGAATGATATTTGAGATATATTTGAGAAAGAAAAGAGAATTTATTTTTATAGCAATGGTCGCCAATCCTGGTCCTCAAGGGCCACCATCCAGTAGGGTTTAGATGTTTCTTTGCTCCCCAGATGTGAATCAACAGGTGATTAACCACATCCTGCAGAACTTGAGGAGGCAATTCAACCACTGCAGCAGATCTGCTGGAGCAGGAAAACAGCTAAAACATCCAGAACAGTGACCTTCAAGGACCAGGATGGGAGACCACTGATATACAGTAACAGTAAAAACAATACTAAAAATGTAAAAGCTTTACACTTTATTTGGGCAGCACCATCATCAGTACAGCATTTGAATTGTGGTAGCAGTATTACACATTTTTTAAAATATTAAATGCATTAAGTACATGAACTGTGGCGTACTAAATGTGGCTGACATGATGGTAAAGAAAACTTCCTGATTTTAAACAACAAACACACTGACAGCACTGCTGAGGTACAAGGAAAAAAACAAGATTATGTAACCACGTAAAAAAGTACCTGATAAAAACATTCTCTGAAACTTGCAGACTATCAAATCCATGAACCAATTTGAGAACCAAATTAAGATAAAAAATAAGAAAAAAGATGGAAGAGAAACCAGTCTGCATACTGTAGATCATAGCAGTGGCCTTAGAACCTGCACTGCCCTACATTTGCTGACAACGGCTTTCTTGAGCTTGGCCTCTTCAATTTGTTCCCAACCAGGTAGAGTGGCACATCACAGGACATCAGCTGTAAGACAAGAACATTAAAATCTGGCATGAGTAAATTGATAACAGACAGCACATAACAAACAAAGATAACACTTCAAGCTAGAAGCAAATTGTAGTTTTATAAAAGCAGCTGCATAATGCTACCACAAGATTACGTTTCTGTCATCCCTAAAAGCAGCCACACGTCGCTAGAGAGGACATCTGTTTCAGTTAAAAGAATTGAAATGCAGCATTCTATGGGCATTAACTATTTAACAAATAAGGTTCAAATCTGTTTCATTTCATTTTTCATGATACAGTCCAGATCAAACATTTAAGAAATGATCAAGTCTCATTTTGCATGGTTGGCTCTTAACAAGGGAAAAATAATACCCATGTCTTAATTGGGACGCTGAGGGCTGATCGTGTCAGACGGCAAACTGTGGAAGAAGGTATTTCAACACATATATTGTGTTGTGTTATATATATAATTAATAATATGGTCAATATTTTTTGGATTGTTCAGAATATTTCCATTAGTTTTTTAAAGTAGAGCACTTTGGCTTAGGTCTTTGTTCTGTTTGAGACTGAAGAATTACCACTTAGTGGTACAAAAGTAAAGGTTGGAAAAAAGTCTGTTACACTAAGAAAACTTCATAAAGCCACCCTTTAAATTGTATTTTATATTTCTTTTACTGTGACACAATCTTACTATTTAAATCAAATTACCCCAAAATAAGGATTTTCAAAGCTAAATTTTAGGTTAGCCAGGGCTGCTCATTCCTGGTCCTTGGGATCCATCACCCTGACTGTTTTCTAGATCTCCAAGCCCTGCTAGCTGTTGATCAGCTCAACCAGATGTCTCCACATTCTGACTGAATGAACACACCTGGTCCAGGTAATCAGCAGCAAGCAATTCAGTGAGAGTTGGAAAACAGGCAGGCTGGTAGATCTCAAGGACCAGGGATGAGCAGCCCTGAGTTAGATTAATACAAGATTAATTAGAATAATTAACTGCAGGTCATGATTAACTAACCACACCCAAAAATGAATCGCATGACAGCACTCATAAATATGTACCTTTGCAGAAACTCCAGGGTTGAAGCCAGCTCAGTTGGATAATGACTGTTAAAGCAGAAGTAGCTTCTGAACATCAGGCACAGTGCTGCAATGTTGTTGTGTACGATGGAGCGGTCCCAACTCAGCATGAACCTCCTTGGGGAAAAGCAAGACTGTCCTAAAGAAAGAACAATGGATAAAGTAAACATGTCACTCATGTACAGTGTACAAAGACAAAACCTTTAGAATAATTTAACATTTGAAACTTTACTTACCACATACAATAACAGTTGGAGTCAACGGCACCTGCTGCAGCTGGACCTCGTCTGCATCTTCTACAAGAACATGGCATCCTCCTCATTAAAGTAGCAGAGCAGAAGAAAGCGCATCTCTTTAACATCTCATCTCTTCTGAGCAGCCACTCTGCTCTCCCCGCATCATCTGCAGCCTTTTAGAGTCTGGAAAACCGTCTTGCTTTCATCATTTCCGCAACAAGAGTGCAAACCATTTCCTTCCTTAGTCTTGGGCCAGGTCTCTTTCCCCTCTGCACAAATTCCTCAGAAAACTTACTCCATGGAATTTCAAAGCTGTCCTCCCAGTCAATGTACGTACAGTCCTTGGCTTCTGGAAGATGTGGATGACAAACTTCTCGGTGACAATAACAAAAGTGATGATGATTGTGTTGGTGAGGTCTCAACAGATGACGATGTGCTGTTCTCTGGCGTTTGGTCTGCAACAAAAAACAAACAAACAGTATAAGTGTATTAAGTTTACACTGTACTGTCAGTGTGTTACCCATTCATATTCATATCCACTTCTGTGCATTACAAAAACTCATTTGTAATGTTTGACACTCACATTTCAATTTCCAGAAAGCAAGACGTTTCCGGGCTTGAACAGGTCTCAAAGCTGGCAGCAAGTCAGCCTCTTCTATGAATCGTAGATCCTCATACAACTCCATTTATTCCAATGGACTGCAAATGTTCTTCCAGGATGTCTTTTGTGGCTCTGGTAGGACCTCCATAATGGCAGTGTGGAGGAACATGGGTTCTGATTCACTCATTTTCACGTGTAGAATTTAGATCACCTTGAATCAGAGAGGCGAAAAAAAAAACGTGTACACACATTTTATACAGCACAAATTAAGATCTGGAAAGGTTTTTAAATATGATTTATATGATTCACTAAAATCCTCGTACATATCAGTGTTGACATTTGTTGGCTTAGCTACATCTGTGCTCTCTAAACATCTCCACCACTGACAGAGGGCTGAGAACATGTTTCCCTAATATGCATACTTAAATTTTCAGATTATGCTTTCTAGACATGTGAGCAGTTAATGATGACTTCACTTTAAACACATGTCCATAACCAGTTTCAAAAGATGATGTCACGTGCCAGGCCAAACGTCTGCAAGATGATCTTTCAAACAAGAAAAGGCGTTTAGCGTAAAAATGCATTGAAACTGCACATTTTGAAGTTTGCAATAATGGAAATGGTCTGTGGTGTCGTCACACTGTGAATGGACGAACCCTGCAGACCCTTAACTGAAGAGCAAAATGTCTTCCAACAGTTACTTAGCACTCACGCGTTTGGAAAAATATCGAGGCTCATTCCTGTAAACTCTGCACCGCAAATAACACTTCAATATGTCTATTTTTTATTGCAAAAAGTAAAAGTTATCCTTTTTAAAATTTAATAATTACTTATACAGCCACAGCCACCGCGAGTAGCCCAGACGTCTGCAGTACTGGCGGAGCTAGCTTAAAACACCTTTAGCATTCAACTGAGTTCAGAGTTGGAGGAAAGAAATCACAAACTTACCGTGCAAACTTCAAATATTTTACTTGAATCTTTTCTAGACAAGCAAAAAAAAAAGTTGGAGATTCATCCCACGGATTGTTAAAACGCAGAAAAAATACGATAAACGGTCGTCAAAAGTCTCTCGTTCTCTGCACTTCTCCCGCTTGCAGATTCCGGCCCGTTGGTGACGTCAACCACAGAGTTTTCCCTCCCACTGTGATCAACCAATCAGAAATCTGTGTCAAGTGAGGCTGTGATACAGTTTAAAATTCAAATCGGGTTACTCCAGGCTTCTGTTTGTTCAATATGATGCAGACTAAGATCAAGAAAAAAGAAAATATTTTCAGCTTGTAAGGCTGCATGAAGGGGGATTTTTAAAGACAAAGATAAATGAACTCAAACTGAACCCCATAAATCTGTACCGCCCTAAAGTTGATTTATTAATTTGATTATTTTTATTTATGTATTTTATTTGTTTGTTTCAAATCTATTGTTTGTTCACTTTAAGGTGATCCAAATTTGATCCCAAATGTCCTTTATTTAGTTCAGACATCAATGTGTTAAATGTTTTATACCCACCAATATATAAGTGTGCGTATATGCACTTATGCGTGTATGCATGTGTGCCAGTGCATGCGTGTGTTTGTGTTTAACTAAACCTAGCATCATTAACCCAACATACATTCTTCTTCATTTATGTTTATCTAAGCAGTCAAAAGAAAAGTTTATTAAATCGACACTGCAACGTTGTCTTGAAATTTCATGTTTTTTAAAAAGTTTCAAAAATATGTCTTTTGAGGACATGACCGTCTTAATGATTTAACTTTTTTTCTCTTGAAATTGTAATTGAGTTATATAAATGTGTAAGCAATAGACAACTTTTTTAAGTTGAACATAAAATAAATAAATAAATATTATTTTCTAGAGATGAACTATAATGGTGTCATCCTGAGACTCATTTTAGGGCTTGTACTACTCTCATTTTTCTTTTTGCTGAGACAATAAAAAAAAGGCTAAAACAAGATCTAAATTATTGAGCAACGAGAGACAGAACCATTGATGTCTTTCACTGAGACATAACTGAGATAGGAATTTGAAGTAAGGATATCCAATTGAGACATACTTGAGCGCAACATAATATGGCTCATTTTTCTCTTAATTGAGATCTGGAGAAGAGACAGTTGTGAGAGAATTTTGAGATCTCAAACAGTGCTCACTGTGAGACTTATTTCTCAGGAGAAATGTTTGAGAAGAATGAGAAAAGCAGTTTAGTCTCAAACAGTTCTCATTTATGTCTAGGAGACGTAAATGTGACAGAAACGAGATCTCATCTTCAGTTTTGCTTTGCTATGGGGATGCAATGCATTGTGGTTTTTATTTGCCAATCTAGTGAGCATTGATGCACGCTGGCTTTTCTTAGGGGAAAAATTGTATAGGGCACTCGATTTTGGAATTGTAGAGTCAGATTGCTGTACAAAACGGCAAACGCCCCAAATAGTGTTCTATGTAGGGAGTAGTGAAGGAATTCTGACCCAAACGCTGTATTTGTTTTCTTCTTCTTCATGGGTTTCATTTGGTGCATGCTTAAGGTGCGTGACTGCTGTCTACTGTGCAGGAGTGTTGGTCGGGGTGGGGGACTAATTACAAAAAAAAAAAAAAAGAAAGAAATACTAGATTCAGTCTTAAAATTAAGGGTATCATCCCTTTTACCTAAACTAGCTTTTAAAATACATACTGTTGGACAATAATTCTTCAAATCAAACCGATTTTGAAATCATACAATAAAAAAAAACATATTTTTTCACTTTCAAAGTATCTCCCTGTGAGTCTGTTGTTATCGAAGGGTTTTGACGACAGAAACGTCAGGCTTCACACCGACTTTCTCTGACTACATCTATGAATAAATTCTCACCGTTTTGACTCAGAGGCTCACAAACACTCCGATCGCCACACGTGTGAATAATTCACAGCTCGGGTCACATCACACTGCGGCGCGTCGGCTAAATCTGTCCTCTCTGAAAAGCTCACGTTTTACCTCTAATTAGTCATGAAAGCCGCTTTGACGGCTCCCAGCTGCAAGCGTGACCTCAGTCAGGCGACTCACAGACCAAGCAGGGTTTGGAGAGGCCGTCGGTTCGAGCATCGCCTGCTGAAAAGTTTCACACGACATGTGTCACCAGGACATCAGGCAAATCGTGCTGTCGCCAATCGCAGCAGGCAGGTAAGAGTCCACCTGTCGGCTCCAGGCTCCACACACATGGATGAAAGCTGTTCACTCCGCCCCACAGGAGGGAACCACAGAACGCTGAAACACAAGGATGCCTGTGCAGACTTTGATTCCAATAAAAACTTCAGACCCGTGACGGTTTTTAGTTCGTGAGGTTTTTACCACCAACAAAAACCTGATGCCGGCTGAAAAATCTGCAGAAGCCCAAGAACATCAGGAAGACCTTCATTTTTTACAGCTCCGAATAAGCAAAATAAATCTAAATAATAAGTACATTTGTCTACTTTTTTTGCCTCGTTTGTTGTTTTTATCCATTTGTCTTATTATACTTAACAATGAGGAGCTTTAATTTGACAATTCCTCCATCATTCTATTGGTTCTGACAAATCCAAATCCAAACATTCCTCAGTTTTTGCATCCTGCTTTTTCCAAACGAGCTGCACAATCTCCTCACTCGAGCTGGTGTCATTTGTCTCACAGTCAGTTAAAGTAGTAAAAAAAAGACCTATCATGATTTTCACGTGTTTCAAGCTCACGCCGTGTTCGTTAGTAGATGGAGAATTCCCTATTTATACTTCCTTAGTCTTCCTCTCGTTTTTTCACAATTTAAAATTTTCACAGATGTGATGAACCGCGTTAAGACCACGGAAGCAGTTGTGCAAAAGATAAAATCAGTTATAAAACACAAAAGCTGATCGCTAAACAAAACAGTCTAAACTAAACTGGGCATTCCTGACCTTAAATCCTCCGTCTCAGTGAGGAAAAAGTCCTAAAATTAAACCAGATGAAGAAACCTCAAAAGAGGGATCCTCTCCCAGGACGGACAGGTGATGTACCAGAACTCTTAGCTTATCTAACTCTACAACTACATGTTTGAATAGTGCAGCAGATGGGCCTCATGGTGTTGGGGGGGCGGCCTCGGGCGTGAGACAGGCCAGAGGTAAGGTCACTTCTGTTTGAACTCCCACAAAAAACTCTACGAAAACGTTACTGGTCCAAATCTCGGACCCAAACTCCCCTCCTTTTATCGCATAGGATGGTTGCTGTTGGACGGGCTGCAGTGCGATCGATCGTCCAAGAAGACGAGCTGATGCGTTCATGGTCGTGTCAGCTGGGCGGTAAAAGCAGAACTTCATTTGTAAAGCTATTTCAAGAAAAAATGTCATTTATTCGATGGTCTCCTGTTAATAAAATGTTGCCACTATTATAGCGTTTTAATCTATGCAAATGTCTTACAGCACATGTGCTTGTTGCGTGTTTGCGCCTGTGTGAAAGTGAAGAGCGGATGCAGTAACAAATTAAGACTTTTATTTGAAATTGTTCACCTTTAAGACACCGACATTTAACACAGACGAGGCTTTGTGGTCCTTCTGACGGTCAGTGATGATGTGCATCAACTGGGATGGCTTTGAACGTATGGAAACGCACACACACACACATGCACACACATATGCACACACACATACGCACACACATTGATATGAAGGAATGGACGAAATAAAAGAGAGACACACATTACAGCACACTTACATCTAACACAGTCTAGCCATCTAATGTAGACTTGAACAGAGGAGGAGCTTAAAGTGCATCCAGGAACAGAGGGGGCGTGGCTTGTGTTCCGAAGCTTTTGCTGGAATCCTGACTGCATGGAGGAGTCCAGCGTTGCCGCTACAAAGCAGCAGCTTCCGGCACAAACTTCCGATCTTTTTGTTTAGAGCCCCGAAACCCACGCTTGTTCGTTTGTGACATCACAGAGACAGACTCCGCCCCCTCCTGGTCCTGACCAGGATGAAGCAGGTGGAGAAGAAACGGATGGCTGAAGTCCACAAATGCAACTGTAGCTTTACAAATGCACATCCCCACCATGTTCAGCACAAACGGCACCTTAAATCTGGACATAATTACACTGCATAGTTCACAGGGTTGGCTTTGTACATTATTGCAGAATGGTGTGGGTTTGAGTCCGGGTGGCACAGACAGCGCGTGGAGTCCGGCGGTCATATTAGAGGGGGGAGGTGGTCCAAACTGAGTGAAGGACTTCAAATGCATAGTGCATAGAATGGGGGACCCACACGCCTTCAGTAAGGAGCGAAGAGGACAGGCGGATGGGAGGTCCTGACAGGCCCGGGGGCCGGGCGAAGCAGTGCAGCCGGAAGGGTCTGCGTCTGAAACAGGCTGGGGGCGGGCGTGGGATTGGGGGCGGGGTTTGTGCGCTGTGCGAAAGAGTTTCCAAGGGCGGCGGCCACTGCTGCGAGCTGAGCCGGAAGGATCTGGGCGGTCAGGGGCCGACAGGGACGCTCCTTCCCCAAAATCAGCTTGATCTGCTGGAGAGAGAGAGACAGTCAATTCAGAGGAGGAGCCGCGGCGGCGTGCAGATCCAACGTGCAGCCGAGCTGCGTCTGCCACAATCTCTGTTTTTGAGTCTAATGGAGCAGAAAGATGTCAATAAATATCACATGAATGAATGAGAAGCCTCTATAGAAAAACAAATCCTGTTTTCTCTTTTCTAGTTCAACCGTCCGAACAGAAAGAGGATTTGTTGGGGGGGGGGGCTGAGGACAACAAAATAAACTGCAGATCCCAGTGGCATGAACAGCCATCCGTCATTCCAGAGCCAATGTGCACAGCTGATGATAAAACTAAAGAAACTAAAGCTGGTGTCACTGGAGGAGCCCAGGAAACAAGGAAATGCTGCTGAAGCCACATTTTATTCTTCATAAAAACCCAATAAAGTCTTTAAATAGATATTTTACGTGTAATTTTGAATGGTTCGAGTAATGCGGCTTCCCTCGGTCAGACATGCCACCTCACTAGGTTGGGGAATATAGACCACGATGCATTTTTGCAAAAAACGTGTATTTAAATGAATTTAAGGTTTTCATCACGTCTAAAGCCTCAGTCCCAACTGCGCTTGCGGGTGGACATGCACAACCGGTCGTAGTGAGATGCCGGCGCGTCGTATATCTTTTTTTTTAACCCCCCCCCAAACCACTATGGACCATGTGATAAGTGTGCGCTCCTTGCTGCAGCCTGTCAGTTGGAAACCAGAGTGTAGTGTGTGTGGCCGTCCCACGGGACGCTTAGCTACCACGTGCATTGGCCCCTCACCGTGCATTCGGTGAGGGGCCAGTACTGACACCTTACTAACGACTAGAATGGTACGTTCCACTTTCATGAAAAAGTCATTCGTCTTTTGACTCCAAACTCTGAGGAGAAGTGGGGTTTTCTGCAGCCTGACAGCATCCCCGCATCCTCTCAAAAGGCTGTAAATCAGGGAATCTCGGTTACCCCCCCTGACTGATTCCTACGTGGACCTGCGTCTCCATCCTCCTGCTGTTTATGACGTTTGTTCTGGATTCAACCTTAGAGATCTGTTATTAATGACCCACAACCTTCTTCCTGTCTCAAATTGTGCTTCCTTTTCTCATATTTAGGGGAGGCAGGGACAGGACTGGGTGTCTTTCAAGCAGCGGTCATAAAAATGAGAGCATGGAGGCTGAGAGCTGCCCCCCCCACGGAGAGCTGAGGGGGTCACGGAGCTAAATGAGATGGTAAACCAGAGCCAGACGCTCCAATATATGCCAGAAAATAATCGGGAAAGCTGTGTTCTGCTTTTGTGTGGGTTTGTGTTCTGCACATCTAGATTAGCAGAATAAATCATTTAATAAAACAAACGTGTTTTTGTTTCTGCGATGAAGAACCTGCAGAGCCACAACACAAACTTCTAGGACAGAAAAGCCTGACAGGGTGAGAGGTCACCAAAGGGATCTGGATTAATCTTCTGCATCAGTGAAGGAAAAGCGACGCTCTCACAGCCCCAGAATGGCGGCGGCGGCGGCGGCGGTTGTCACGGGTTATCAATCACAGAGTCAGGCATCAAAACCCAACGGGGAGCATTCCTTACTCCGCACTCATCAGAGACGCTCCCCTCCGTTAACTCAGTCAATGATGGGTTTCAGGAAAAAGTAATTTCCCCCTCACTGCTAACCCTTCTGCTCGGCAAACAGCAAGTGTGATGAATGCCACTTTATTCTGCCTTTTGGAGGATGAAACGCTCCTTTATCTTTTTCATGAAGCGTCTCTTGGATCCTCCAATCATCCGACAGAACTCTTTCAAACGTTCACGCCAAAAGCGGATCGCTCTACTCCCAGGCAGTGTGACACGGCCGCTACGGCGTTTTGCATGGACAGGTGAAAAAAGTGAGGAAAGTTGTGGTCTTTACGTGAAAATATCACAGATGTATCATGAATGAACCACGTTAAAAACCCCAGAAGAAGTAAGAATAAACCACGGAAAGAACACATCAATATTGCACTGTTTATATGCAATTTATTAGTGATTTGTGCGTCAATCATGTCATTTGAATGTGATATGTGTGGCGTATACGCAAAATAAAAGTTATCAGGGTTACATGCGTATATAGTCCGTTAGATCTACTTGGAATAGTCGTGGAAAGCCACAAATTTGCATCTTGTAAAAATCGTCAAAATCGTTTACGTAATAATTGCATTTAAACTACGATTAATGTGCGTAAACTGCATAGTTCACAACTGACCAAAGATTCTGAACAGCTCAAATCCACGTAAAGACCCGTAAAACGGACTTTTGCACACATTGACGAACCCAAGAAGCACTTATGAATTACGTATTTTACATGTGTGGAAAATACGCAAAACATAAGTATTGGACGTGGAACACGGCCTTTAACCCCTGTGCTATCTTAGATGACCCCCCCCCCTCCCCTTCCATTGACGTGTTCTCCCTACCATGACAAAGGTGGATAAAGGTGGAAAGATTTCATGTAATCCATGGACACCAGTGAAGATCACAAATCATTGAAGAAAAAAGGTTCAGAGCACTGTCTAGTGGGTCTAGATGACCCAACTCCCAATGTTATAGTACCTAAGATAACACTGGGGTTAAGCATGTTTCAACAGTCATTCATTTTCGCAGTCTCAGTTTTACGGCTCTTCCTGCCATTCGGAATAAGTCGACATTTACAATCCCCTCTGAGCAGCAATCGATTCAGGGCTTTGGTCCCTCCACACCAACCTTTCCCTGCAGTCATTTCTGCCGATAAAATATCCGCTTTTTGTGCTCTCTGCACAGATTTTTAAGAAAAGCAGAAATGGGAGAAACCTACAACCAGGATCTGAAATATCAGGTTCCCTGAGGAGGAGAGGAGTCTCAAACATGAGTGAGTCAGTGTGGCTGTTGTGTTGACACCAGGCGGTGCTGCTGATGGCTGAGGAGTGCACTGACTCACCGGCTGCTTGCTCTGGCCTTTCTGCGGTTTGCTGTAGGGGCTGTACTTGGGTTTGGCCGGTTTACCTGCCGCTCGGTCTTTGTGCCGCCTGCTGCTGATGTGCTGAAAGCCAGAGAGACGAGATCGGAGTGAGGCGTGGCGCTTCTGTGCAACCCTCAACAGAAAAAGTCGTCTTTGTTTTCCTTTTCATGAGCGGGTTTTTAACACCACCCTCTTGGCTGTACAACACGACTCAAAAACCCAAAAGTTGACAGTGCTCAGTGTGTTAATCTGCTTTTCCACCTTTTTGAGTGGTTGATTTTGTAACCAAGGCAACAAAAGAATTAAAACATCTTCAGATCTGTCTAGGTTTGTTAAAAGTCACAGGAAAAAAAACAGAATCAAACACTTTCTGACAGGGAACTTTAATCTGGTCCTCAAAACTTTTTTTTTTTCGTTTGTCACATTTTCACCTTATCACCTTGTGTGTGTGTGTTTGTGTGTGTGTGTGTGTGGGGGGGGGGTGACCCATGATTCTCAAATGACACGTAGACTAAAAACCTGAATTTTTCTCTGAATTTTGGATTAATTGCACTAAATGCAGTTTCCCCCTGAGCTTCTGTCCCCTCTCCGTTCAGTGAGGAGCCTGAAGGTTCTCCTCAAGTTCCACCAAGACTGTATCAGAGAACTGGACCGAGCGAACGTGACCTGCTTCTGCCTCCAACAGTTTTTATACTAAAACAAGATCTAGTGCGATACTTTCTAGTGCCCTGGATTTTAAAAGCAATTCGGCCGCCATGCTCACTATTTTTTTCCTTTTTTATTTCAAATGGCGAATGTGACGTAATCGATTCTTACGAAAGGAAAATCTCGTTGATTTGAGCGTTTTGCGACGACCATTTATAAATCCCATGAGTTCTTAAGATGTAACGTTGATGGTTTATTTAAAAAATACATTCAAATTTACACTTTTTTTTCTTTTTTCAAAAACTGTTTAAACGCAATACATTGCTGTTTTTATTTGCCAATCTAGTGGGCATCGATGCACACTGGATTTTAGCAGAGACTTCTGGGAAGTGTTTAGAATTGTAGATTCAGACCGCTCTACAAAAGGGAGAAAGCACTATATAGTGAGTAGTGAAGGAATTCAGACATGGTAACCAGTGATTGGTCCAAGTCAGTCTCTACGGCAACCACTCTTGCCAATCAGTAGTGAGCTTGTTGGAAGGCCACCCCCCCCTTCCACTTGAAAGCACACCACAGGAAATCTGTCAAACGTTTTGAACGTTGGACGTGGGGGCCGACAGGCTCCGCCTATTTTTAATAGAGGCATCTGATTGGTCAGTTTATAGCGCGAACAACAGAAAAAAATTAATGTTGGCTTTTTGGAAGAAAAAAAGCATGCATTTTGGCAGATGAAAAAAAAACAGATTTGGTTTGGATGTTTGTTTCATAAAGAATGTAAAGCTAATGTCTTTGACCTTCAGACCCACTCTGATCATCTGTTGAGCTCTTTTTTTCCTACGGTGTTTTTCCGTCTGCTCCTGATTCACAACGATTTGAATGAAAAAATATTCAGAAATGAAACATTTTAGATCAATTGTCTTTATCTGTGTCCTCCATCGTCAGAAAAGAACATGTTTAAAAAGATCCCTTTTCATCAGAGTGGGTCTTTAAAAGTCAAACAACATAAATGGACGAATGGAAAGACCTGCAGAGATTCCTGCTTCAGCTCAAACTTCTGATCACCAGATCCAAATATTCCAAAACTCCACTTTGACTCTAAATCAGGGGTCTGCAACCCAAGGCTCCGGAGCCACTCCTTTATTCCTGCATGGTTCTTTGGCTTTGAAGGAAGAAAGCAAAAGAAATTGAATAATTATAATAATAATGATTTAGTTTATTAAGGTTTAATCTTAATATAAGCACATATTATTACTGTTCAAGGGCAAGGTTAATAAAGTATATAATTATAATGATAGAATGATATAATTAGAATTAGTCATGATGATAGAAAATTTGACTTTCTTCAATTTGAGTAAATCCTCAATAAGAATCAGGATGTATCTTATTTTGAAAGGAACCCATTTGTGCTACTATCAAGAAAAATATGTTACACATGGAATAAATATATAACACTTTTATAGTTCAAGTATTGAACATTTGAAAGCTACATCTCATAAATGAATGCTCACCAAAACATAAATAGTGTATTTTGGTAAAAGGCAAAGTTGGAATTTGCGTCTCGCTGGATCTTGGTCCATAAAAAACACTGATCACTTCAGGGTTAAAGGTTGCAGACCCCTGCTGTAGAGAAAAACTCTAAAGATTTTGTCCAGACAAGGATTTACCCCCCAGAAAGGACGTATGGAAAAGGAAAGAACTGGCTGTTTTAAAGTTTTTCTCCTCCCTGTGACGGTTCATAATTGATGCCATCTGGAGGTTTTTGTGGAACATAAATAATAATAATAAGAAAAAAAAACAAAGTCCAGATGATAGAAGTGGATTTCCACAAATGTGAGGTCCACTCTGCATCTTCTGTTAGACATCTCTGTAGAAACATCATCATATTCTCTGGGATGTTTTACTGCATCAAACTGGAGCATCAGCTTTACAAGTGATGAGTCGTGTATTAAAAAAACAGACTAATGACGTCGTATTATCAAAGCTTGAGTTGCTGCAATTGTCAGGTTTTCCTGCAGAGGAACTCCGCTTCAGAAGGTTCTCTGTGGCCTTGAAGCCCCCATTTGTTCGGACCACGGAAAGGAACTGTGTTGTCTTCAGTTGAAGGAAAGCCAACGGCGTGCCGCTTGCTTTCCAGGCCCTAAACGGTTTGTGAACAGCTTCCCATCGATGCTTCTTATTTCTGCAGCATCCTGTCCTAACCGAGCATCCCGTCATTCCCGTGAAGGTGGCTTTAATTAAGACCCACTTTTACAGGAAAGCGGTCTTTTATGTCAAAATGTCAGTTTAACAACACAATTTGTTACGCCTAAGAAAGGGTGCTGTATATATGTTCATGTTTAATCTCAGAAACAGAAAATCCCCTGAAGCAGCTCCCTGCACAAGTTACCATGGCGATGTACCCCAGAATAAGATTCAGATATCAGGATGGCTAGAAAAAAAAATGCCTTCAAGTGCCATGAAGAGGTTTAAAAGCAGCACATCGTGGCTTTCTACTGTGAAAATGACACTTTTTTAACAATCCACGCGTCCCACCCTCTGCAGAACTTAGGCAAAGAAAAATGTGGACTTATTGTTTGGAAAAATGAGAAATTAATGTGCCACAAACAGTTCAGGGCTTTTTTTTTTTTAATCCTCCAACTCCAGAAACGATGAAGACTCTGCTTTGACTTTTCCACGTTGGAAAGTGGTAACTCAATTTTCCCCATTTGTCATGAATGCATCACTATTAGCAAACTCTGTTCTGCACGGATCAATGAAAATCTGCCGGCACCTCTTTGTGGGCTGAAGCTGCGAGTCTGCAATGTTCCAGCGGTGACCTAGTTTGCAGTCCAGACGCCAGCGGTGATCAGCAGCTCTTCATTCTGCTGCTCAGACCCACTCATGGATCGCAGAACCGAGGCTAAGCTGACTCTTAGATGCACAAATCCAAACGTGTATTCATACAGTCACGCAAACAGAGATGTTTCAAACACAGGTAGGGAAATAAATGCACTCGTTTAGCTTACTCCCTCGCAAAAAAATGATGACATCACAGCGTGAGACACTCTGGGCTCCGAAAAAAAAGTTAAAATCCACCAATAAAACCAAAACTGTCTGGATTCTCCAAAAGAAGTTTTGAAATTCCCCTAAATTGATATGTCTCTGTATGAAAATAACTGCTGGTTGTATTGTTTTTTGCATTATTCTTGCTTGAATAATGAGAATTTTCAGATTTTTTTTTAATTGATTCCTGCAGTTATAAGGTGAACATCTGTTTGTTTATTGAATAATGAACTGGAATCAAATTTAAAAAAATCTGAAAATTCTCATGGGGGGCCACTAGACCTACAGCTTGGTGGCCTTTTTGAAACACACCACCGGCTTTGTCCTCAACCTCAACCCAAGTTTAATCAACCTTTGACCTCAGGAAGACGCCGCCACCTTGAATTCTCCGCCATTCAAATAAACAAATAAATAAATAATCACCTTTGGTACCTTCTACAAATGTCACCTCGTCGAGCATCATTGGGAAGCTACTTAAGAAAAAATCTTGGAATCAGGAGTTGTAGACTCTAAATGGGGTATGCATGGCGAGCTGGCAAAAGTGGCATTTCCCAATTCCGCACAGTTTTCAACAGAATGCTGTTAAAATGTAATAGCAGAATGAAGAGATATAACACTCGGAATGAACATATTAAGAATGTGGTTAGCAAAAACTTCTGTTGCCGAGGAAATCCCCCAAAAAGTGGTTGCTATGGAGATTCAAAAAAAACTGGCAGCCTTCATTTGGATTTACTATAATACATTTACTAAGTTATCTTTGTCAGCATCTTTATACAGCAACCTAATGCACAAACTGGCAAAAACTTGTATTTTTATGCTAATTTTCTTTACATAATTAGTTTCCCAAAGAGTGGGTAAAAAAAAGGGTAAAAGGATGATGTTGGAGACCAGAAATAAGAAAAACAAAGATTTACAAAAGACCAAAAACATGAAGAATTCAATAACAGTTTTTGGCTGAAGGGTAAAAACAGCCGCTTTGGCTCCTACTTATGAAAGGCTTCTGAAGCAGCCGAGGAATCTGGATAAACAAACTTTGTTGCATCGACACATTCAGAGATGTTCTCCAACCTCCAGCCGGTAAATAATTCAGCGAGGATGCATGTCGACACGTTTCTGCCGGAGTCTCTTCTGAGCAGAAACGAAAACCAAACCGTAAAATATAAAGGAAGTTATGGATGAAACCCTGAGGAGGTTTTAGAGGAGCGGTTCTGAGGTTTTTGCGGAAGACACACTGAAAATGATGTGCGTTTACAAGAGAGGAGGATTTATGGACCCCCACCCCCTGCAGGTGCCAGCATGCACAGTCAATTTAACCAGGGGTTAACCTGCAGCCAGTTGTAGGACCAGCTTCCTTCCCTTCATCCTTGCAACAACAAATTCTCCTTTTTACCGTTTGAAAGTTCCCGTTCTTGACGCTGACGGCGGACAAATCTGCACTCAATCTCCCAACGACCCCCCCCGGCAGCTCATTCCTATCTGACGGACACCACCCATGCTTAACAAACGTGGCTGCAGGCGGACGCTGAGCTACAGTGGAGCTGCAGGAACATGCAGGTTTTACTGTAACCAGGTTGGTATTTCATTGTGTCCTGATGCTTTGCTGGGGGGGTGGAAAGTTCCAGACGGAGCTGGCTGATCTATACCTTTAACCCTGGGGAGGGGGGCAATAGGATTTAGACAGGATAAAAAAATGAGTGTGTTTTCAAGTCCAGGCTGCAGCAGGAACCAAAAGTTAATGTTTTGGAAATTAGGTCCAAATGAGGATGTATTTGAGGACAATATTATCGCAAAAACAGTCTTTATAGGCCTAAAAAAACAAAACATTATTAATAATAATAATAATTCTGAATATGTTATTTAACATATTCTAAATATTCTATTACTATAGGACATAGAAAAGTTTAGTTTACATGAAGAGGAACTGAAAACACCAGAGGTCATCTTACTCAGACATTTTTCCAAATTATTTCAAGTTTTTTGTGGAAAGTTTGAGTTTTTTTTATATTTTTAATTCTCAATAAACAAACATATGTTCACCTTATAACTGCAGGATTTATCTATAGATAATTTCAATAAATGTGTTTTTTATGAGTACTCCCTGAAGCTGTGATGTTTGTGCACGTACATGCACGCCCACACACGTGCCTCATGCGTGTCTAAAGCTCAATCAAACAAATAAGACGCAAATTAATATATTTAAAGAAAAAATAAAACCTGTCAGCCAATCATCATCCTTGGTGTGAAGTACATCACTTGACTGACATTCATCTATATATATTACATATATATTGTTTATATACATATAAATATATTAAAATCAATGAAGCTGTGGAAAACCACCCTTGAAGCCAACGGGAAGCCACTTGCACAAGTGTCCATCAAATGTGGTATATACCAAGGTGATGCTCTGTCCCCACTGCTGTTCTGCATAGGTCTGAACCCCCTCAGTCAAATAATCACCAAGACTGGCTATGGATACCGACTCAGAAATGGGGCCACCATCAGTCACCTCCTCTACATGGATGACATCAAGCTATATGCGAAGAGCGAGCGTGACATTGACTCCCTGATCCACACCACCAGGATCTACAGTACTGACATTGGGATGTCATTCTGGCTCGAGAAATGCAGCCGGATGGTGACAAAGAGAGGCAAGGTAGTCCACACGGGAGGGGTCTCACTCCCAGAAGGAACAATAGCAGACATCGAGGACAGTTACAAGTACCTCAGAATTCTGCAGGCCAATGGCAACCTGGAGCAGGCAACAAGGAAAGCTGCAACAGCTAAATACCTCCAACGAGTAAGGCAAGTCCTGAGAAGCCAGCTCAATGGCAAGAACAAGACCCGGGCAATAAACAGCTACGCACTGCCAGTTATCAGATACCCTGCAGGAATAATAAGATGGCCAAAGGAAGAGATACAGACCACGGATGTTAAAACACGAAAGCTCCTCACCATGCATGGAGGGTTCCATCCCAAATCCAGCACCCTGAGACTGTATGCTAACCGCAAGGAAGGAGGCCGAGGACTAGTGAGCGTAGAAGCCACTATCCAGGATGAAACATCCAAGATCCATGAGTACATCAAGCTCAAGGCCCCAACTGACAGTGTGCTCAGTGAATGTCTCAGGCAATGGAGAACAGAGGATACAGTGCTGGAGGACAGATCCTCATGGGAGGACAAACCCCTGCATGGGATGTACCACCGGACCAAAACTGAAGTGGCTGATATCAAGAAGTCCTACCAATGGCTAGAAAGGGCTGGCTTACAGGACAGCACTGAAGCACTCATCCTGGCAGCTCAGGAACAAACCCTGAGCACCGGGTTACTGTCAGAACAGTAATTAACTTTACTTTCAGGAAGAGGAGACTGTGTACAAATTTCAGGTTCGTCATTTTTCTTGAAACAGTTTTGATTGAGAAGCCCCGATTAACTTCAGCACCATGGCGTCCAGTCGCGGACGTTTCCATCTGCAGCGCGTTAACCCTGCTTCAAAACGATTCTGACATGTATGGGAAGCACAAACCTGAAGGTGTGAAGCAGCTTTCCACACAAAACGAACAAAATCAAAGTGAGGTTAAGACGGTAATTCACCCAAACTTTAACGGGACAAATGAAAAACGTTCCAATTATTCTGCCAAGGTGAATTATGACAGAAAACTTACAATTACAATCAGCTTTCTTTGTTAAACCAACACACACTAATTACTGTTTGACGTGTCATCGAGGCTTTTCTGCACAAAACACAACAAAACTGCTTTTTTTTACATCAGTCAAGAGGAGGTTATTGTAATCAAGAGCTCTGGCAGTTATAAAAGACACTCAAGCAAACAGACAATGAAAAGAAAGAGCAATGCTGATGGAAAAGGCTTTTCAGCGTAATGCTTCTTTCCACTCCAGCTGCAGTTTTCTGCTTTTCAACGACACAGTCAGGGATTCAGACGTTCCTGCAGGTTGGATGGAAACAAACACTTCTTTCACACATCCTTCAATAAACCCAAAAAAGAAGGCTTCATTTTAATACTTTAATGTTAAGAAATGTCATCTTCTAACGATTTTATTGATTGAAATCACTTACGTTATGTCTAAGCTTTTCTGAATAAACTTGACATAAACGGTGAACCTTTAGTCCTATGCCTCCACTGACAGAATAATTAAATGATGAAACAATTAACTGTTTATGGTTTTTCATTACAAATACTAACACTAAACAGGACCAATTCTGTAACTATATTTTCAATTCCACGTGTTCAGTTGCTTTTTCAGAATAAAATTCATCTAAAATCTGCCTTTTCTTATTTATCTGTCACTTTTCGGTTCGGCCTCTGGTTCTAACTCTGCAGCACTACAGCTCTTCCTGGAGAACCAGTGTTCATTCAAACCTAATGAAGTGGAACCATGAAGGGCAGGGGGAGAAGGTTACTTTCACTTTTTGTTTCATGACTTTCTGACTGACCAGTGTCCGTTTTGGGAACCAACTTTTCATGTTTTTTCTTTCTTTGGTGTTTTGGAAATGTGCCGAACTGTTGAAAAATGATGCTTCGACAGCTGAAACCGACCCACAGCATGTGAGGAAGGACAGATCGTGTGGTCACATGACCTTCTGGTTTACAAAGGAATGGCTGGTTTGTCACAATTTTAGGACAAAATTGGAGAAACCCATCCTAGGGATGGAAAAAAATGTAAACTTGGTCATTTTAGAGCTGAACATTTGACAGACACCTGTCAATCAAACCCAAGTTTGATTCTAATTTCAATCCCAAAAAACGATGCACTTCAGAGGAAAAAAAACGTCTGTGCAGCTGCTAAAACCTTTTGGAAAGAGCCTGTAAATGTGTGCATTTGTGTTTTCTGCAGGCGTGACGCTTCGGTTCTTGCTAGAGGAGTTTTTTCTCTCCTCTGTTGCCTCGTACACACTGAATTTGAAGCATTTTCCTTTTAGTGCCATCTGTTGGTTACACAACTTTTTTTTTTTTCTGATTTCCTGTTTGATGTTCAGATTATTCTGTCTGCCTTCGATGTGCACAGAGCTTAAGTTGCTCAGCTCACCTGCTGCTCATTCTGATCAGCAGTCAGACCATTTAAAAAAAATGAATTCTTATTTTTTTATTTTCACACTTCCTCTGCAATTGGCCGATCGATTGCAACCACACAGAATAACGCCTTGCATTTTGTGTGGTCATCTGGTTTAAGGTCTCCATTTCTTACTACCAAAAGTGTTTTTCCTGACAAAACTGATCAGAATTTCCCGACTTCTAGTGAAAGATCACAGCTGTGTTTTTGCAGACGTGAAGCGGCGAACAGCAGATCTTAGTCAAACTTTGTGACTTTGTTTTATATACTTATGACAAACATAAAGGAGGAAGCTCATTTGTTCCCTCCTAACCTGCCAGAGCAGATTCAGATGATTCATGTTCACGCTCAGATGTTTTCAATCAAATGTCACGTCAAGCCGTTTCAGAGCACAACATGTGCGTTTGGGTGTCAGTCAGGAAAAAACAGGATTTGCATAAAGTGCGTGGTTGTGCTCTGATTTATGCTTTTCCTCCGTGTCCTCCTCCTGCTGCGCTCCAACTTCACGCACGAGGGAGGTGATCTGGAATCCAACGGTCCTCAAAAGCACCGTGCAGAGCGTTCACCTCCGCGAGTGTGATTTAGAAATTATGCCGACGCCTTTTTGGGGTTGATGAAGAATTGAAGTGACTGACGAGTAAAAGGTGGTTTCAGTCTCGGAAGCCAAAATGATTGAAGCCATTCATTGCTTTTTAAAAACGGTGACATTTAAGCAAGATAAGGCGGCAAAATGTCATATTAGCATCATTTTGATTAAACCAGATCCTAACTGGTTTCTGATCTTTTTAAATTTCACTGATGAGCACAAAAGCTCAGTGGGGGGGGGTGAAAGCTCACCTGTTTCAGCTGAGTCTCTGAATTGACATGCACGTCACACGTCTCACAATAGAAGGTTTTGTTCTGCAGGCCTGTTGATGACTTGGAGGAGGAAGCTAATTTGCTCTTGAGTCCCGCTCGAGGAAAAGACTTGATGGAGCCCACGCCGCTGCGAGCCTCCAGCATGGTCTTGTGCTTCGTACCTGCAGGTTCAAACAGGAAAAAGCTCTGTCAAAAGATGATTACCAGCCTGGAGATGCAGTCGGAGGAGAAGAGGAGGAGGAGGAGGGGGTGTGGAACCATGAAAAACAGGATCATGAGCTCTGAAGTGTGTGGGTGAGCATCGAAAGGTCACATCTAAATTCAAAAAGGCAGTTCAGAACAAAGAGTTTGATCAGGATTTTAGGATTTTTGATCTTTTCTTATCTCATCATTCTGTTTGTTTAGTATTTGTCTTTTGGCTACCCCCTATAGGGGGCGCCACGGTTAGGTATCCTCTCCTCTGCATCCTCCTCTCTTTACATCCATAACCTCCTCTTTGATCTTCCTCTCTTTCCTGGTAGCTTTAACCTCAGCATCCTTTCACCCACATCATCACTGTCCCTCCTCTCCACGTCTCCAGAACATCCACCAGGATCTGTTCCTCTGACGGATTCGTTCCTGATCCATCCTGGTCTCTCCCAAAGAGAACCTCAACATCTTCATCTCTGCCACCACCAGCTCCGCCTCCTGTCTCTGAAACAGCAACATGGCTGCTCATACCACACCTTTCCTGTCATTCTCGATGACACTCTTCGGTCACACGCCTCTCCGCCTGTGTGAGCTCCTAAAAGCCTCCACCTCTGCTCCCCATGACCTCACCGTTCCACTGGAGTTGCTCTCATTCCAGCACAGATTCTCAGTTTTGCTGCAGCTGACCTTTCCTCAGAAAACCTCCACCTCTCTCAACTCTCACCACTTATCACAATGTCATCTGCAAACATCATGATCCACAGAGATTCCTGTCTAACTTTATCAGTCAGTCTGTCCGTCACCACAGCAAACAAGATGATCCTTGGTGTAGTCCCACCTCCACCTCGCTCTCCTCCGTCACACCAGAATCTCACTTCCATCCCACACCTCTCATGATCGCCCTCTGCCACTGCAGACTTCCTCCTTCTCCAACAAGTCTTTTTTTTGGCGTTATCGCACATAAAAAACAAAAGCCTTTCGAAATTGACCTATTTCACAAAACTGCAATGGAAACACTTTTTCCAAATTAAATGGGTCACGTGACCAACAACTGGATGGCAAAGCGCTTCTTGGTAGGAACTGGCGGCCTTGCGCGCTGCACAGCGTGCGCCACCAGGGTTCCCACAGCGACACACAGCGTCACACAGCTCATCAGAAGTTCCACATCCAACATGTGGAAATGTTGGGTGAAGCCATTTTCCCAAAATAGGAACCACAGACAGTCCTGCGTTTTGCGAACAAAGTGTTCTGTTTGGGTGGGTGAGGTCTATAATTTAGCACGGGCCCATACCATAGCCCAAAAAAATTGAATTGAATCCATTGATAGATGATGATGAGCGATAGTGCCGTGGCAGAAATGTGAATGTATCTGCTGTCAATCAAAGTATTGTTCACATCCGTTGCCGTGTTTTGTATATTTGCATTATTATGATTTAATGGAAACAGTGTAATTGCGACATTGTGTTTTTGTGATATTGTGTGCATATGTGGAATGGAAACGCAGCTACCGTTGTTCCCTATTTCAGGACTTGTTGAGGTTTGGATTTACCTGAACGTATGGTAAAGCACAGTTCTTACAGTGTGTCCATTGTTCTTCCACTCATTCATATTTGGTGATGGCAACCACTGATGTAGCCACAGCTGCCCTGCCCTGGGACAGAGGTGTAGGTGCCGGTTGTACCACCCCTCTGACCATCACCGGGACATTCATTCATAGTAGGAGGGTATGCAGGGAGGGTGAAGTGTCTTGCCCAAGGACACACTGACAGTTGAAAGTGGGGAGCAGGGATCGAACCGTTGACCCTTCCACAACCTTTTCAACCACCTGAGCCACTGTTGGTGTTATCTGGTCAGGCGGGGAATTCAACAGAATTTCCATGCGATTTTCTGCACGTCTGCTCTGGTTTTGGCGACAAAACAGTTTATTTTTTACATTCAGTTCCCAGTTTTACCTTTGAGGTCAGTAAATCTTTGAAAAGTCCTTTTCTTGCTTTTTATATGTCCACATGCTGACATTTCCAAAGCCCTCTGGTGGTTAAATCATTTCCTGCCGTCCTCTTGAAGGTTGTCTGTGTGTGTGTGTGTGTGTGGGGGGGGGGGGTATAATGATCAATCACATCCAGACTTTTATCAGCATCATATTCAACAGTCCGACTGATGGACTGTAGCTGCATCAGGGCCTTTGGCAAACGGAATTTACTGTTCTGTCATTGCAGCATGAATGCAGCAAACTGCCGTCTCCCCTAAAACAACCCATTTTCAGGACCGCCGGTGCGATTTCTTCACCCAGACAAAAGGAGAAACAATAGACTAACGGGATTCCTAATGGGAAAAGGGTTTCATCTGATTCAAAACTCCAAAAAACGCCTGAAAAAACATCACCTGACATGTCAGAGGAGCTCAAGTGTTGTGAGATGGAGAGCATCATTAAAATGGGGAAAAGCTCCACGTTCCAACTGAAACAGAGTCTGTCATAAAACAGAACTCCAAGCAAATGTAAAAACGACTTCACCTAGTTTTTATTTTCCAGCTTTTTCCTCACTAATGGGTCGAAGATCTGAAAATGCAGTTCCAACTCTCTCCGTGAAGGCGTCACAATCAATTGAAGTCGACCATCGAACAAAAGGCTCCGACTCCTTTTGATTGGAAACAGATTTCCAAAGACGCTGCTGTGAGAAGAAAAGACGGAATGAAGCGCCTAAGAAATGAGACGTCACTCTATCAAACTTTCCCCTCACATCCTGGATGTGTGCTTTGCAGACGCCTGACAATACCTTATTAGCGTTTTTCACCAAGTTTCCATGGAAACCGACTTGTTTCTGACTTGTTTCAGGCGGTCATTAAATCTCAATGGTGATGAGGAGGAACAAAAAAGCAGAAAAAGAGGACAGTTTCTCCCTCAAAACACTCATTCATTAAGAAACTCTTCATCACGAAAGCTGCTTGGGGGTCCAATAAACAGCCTGAGGTAAGTGGAGCCCCACAGGTAAACAGGCTCCTCCCACAGCAGATCCAGGCTGTCTGGTCCTTGTGTTCAGTGTTGCCAGATTGGGCGGGTTTCCGCCCAATTGGGCTTCTTTTGGTTATGTTGGGCGGGTAAAATTGGCATTGGGCGGGTCTATAAAATTTGGGCTGCTTTTCAAAATATTTAGCGGTTTTATTGTCATTATTATTATTTTTCTTATTATTTAAAATATTAAGTAAAAGTATACTAATTAATATATAGCGTAAAAAAAGCATTGTGAATATATGAAACATTACAGTAATCCCCCTGTTTAGTTCCCCCCCCCCCCGCGAATAACAAAAATCAGCGAATAATTGACGCTGTTTTAAAACTCCCAGAGCCTCTGCAGAGTCAGAACCCTATTCTGCCGTTTGGGTTCATTTCCAAAAGATGGAGATGATGCAGGGCTTTTATTGGCTTTTATTAACCTTGTCAGAATGGTTACAGCTCGAACAAAAATAGCGCAGCCTGCTTATACACTCAGCCGGAGTAGAACGTTCAGCCAACGCGCACCCAGGTAGGCCCCGCCCCCTCTAATCCACCAGTCACCAGCCCACCGCTGATTGACATACGCTGTGGTCCAGCAACTGGCAGTGGCAGAAAGAGGGGGGCGCCATCAAAAGCCATCTAGAGTACACGATACGAGAAACCTATAACTGGATTTTCTGTACTTATTTTATAAAAAAATGTATTATAACAGACTTATTATATAATAATTTATTATTATTGCGTCATTTTTTATTAGGCTATGGCTATACTTTTACGTTCAACATTAGGTTTTTGCTAGGTTGAGATTTGGGCTTGTTTTTATTGAGGTGGTTTGGGCTGGAAACTGTCGCTCAGATCTGGCAACACTGCTTGTGTTGTCTTACCACTGTTGTGCGCCTCCAGCTGTGACGCCGAGTTGACCGCCACTTTGCAGAGCGAGCAGTAGAGGAGGCGGCGAGCCTTCTCCTCCTCCGTCTCCGTGTTCGTCTCGGGCTCGGCCTCCTGGTCGGCGTCCGGTTCTGACGGGGAGCCCAGCTTTGACGGCTTCTCGTCTCCCGCCGAGTTGGTCTCTGGCGCCGGCGTGACACTCTGGTCTTTGGGCGAGGAGGCAGCAGACGGCGACGGCGGCGCTGCCAGGAGCCGCGCAGGCCTCTCCGCGGGGGACGCTGGCCGTGCACAGATGCCATCTGTGAGGAAACACGCCAAACACGCCGCTCTCAACATCATTTAAGGAGGATCACTGTCCAGCATGAGCGGGAAAACGCTTTGATTATTATTATTTCATTTGCTCCTCAGAACATCCAAACCAACATGGGCCCCGAAGTGAACAAAAACCTGCCAAATTGGCAAAAAACTCACAACAGGAAAAGTTTTGCAAACATCCCATTATGTTGCCACGGCAACTGAACTGAAACTGCAATAAAAACATCAAACTGTTTTGCTTACAGTTCTGCTGGAAGGTCAGGAAGATCAGCTGAAGATCATGTTTCATGATTACATTTATAAATTCAGGATTAGGGATTAGACAAAAATTAGGAACAAATGCAGAAAAACCTAAAAACTTGACTTTTCTCTGTTTTGTTGTGAAAGTTGCTCTACCTAGTCTCACGCTGGTTTGTTAGGATTTTACTCAACCTGTTTGTCACAAAATATTTGATCTTTTTGTTCGTCTTTAACCTTATGAGGCTAAACTTGTATTTTTCTGATCTTTTCTTTCATTTTCAGTTGATGTCACAGGAGCGTTTCTTCTTCGTAGCTTTTCCTCATTAAATTCTAAAAAAGAAAAGTAAATATTTTTCTGTTTTTCTGTTTGCTCACATTTTAGCTTGGCTTTTATTCGACTAAACTTTTACCAAGCTTTTTTAATCGATTGTCTTAATAAGTTGATTTTATAACTCTTTTATCTGTAACAAAAATGACAGTTGTTGAGCTTTGAACTATTTTTTTAGGCTTAAAAAATAGTTAAAGTTATAAAATAGTTTAAGTTAAAGTTGAATATGTCACCAAACGTTTATCTTTTCTAAATAACTTTATTTATGAGTTTATCTGACAGGGACATTGCAGCATAAAAAGCCTCTTAAAGTTAACTGAAAGGCTGATTTCCCTGAACAGGAGGTTCATGTGAAAACAAAGTACAACAAAATACATGAACATAAATAAGAATTAGAGTTTATAATGACACTTTAAAAGGGCAAAAATTAGAATCTAAATATGTATGAGGAAAAGGAAAAAATAGGAGGGAAAAACATATAAATATAACAGAGCAATAATAATTGACAAATATTGCAAATATATTAAAAGAAAAAGAAAAAACAAACCATTGGTATAAATCTGTGGACCTTTATGGCGGCACGGCTCCATAGAAGAAGGTCATAGGTCATTATGTGTGGTGACATGTCTGATGAGCCTGTTTTTAAGATGTTTGTGATTCCAGATTCGAATCCACTTAACTGTGAAGCTACTGTAAAGAAAAGACACCCAGTTTGTCTCAGCTTTCCTGTTTCAGATTTTTAAATGTCGTTTTTTTCCTCCTAACAAAAGCTGCTTTGCCGCTCTTGGTTTGTGAGGCCTAAAAGAGGTTTTGCTTATGTTTACTGGTAAATGAATGTTCTGTTCCATTCTTTTAAAATCAGCTTTGTGTAAGTTGTTCCCCGAAAACCTAAAAGAGGGAAACAAAAATGTGTTTTTACTGAATGTTTTCTCCTCTTAAGAGGTTAGATATTAGTCCATGTTCAGTGAAAAAGAGGAGTTTTTATGTCTTCTGTGATGTTTTACATCATTTATTCCCATTTTCTCCAAATTTACCAGGTGGAACTCCTCTTTCTTGGAGTGAAATCAGATGTTTGCCGTGTTTTATTGAGATGCACGGCTCCCCACCGCCGGCATGAGAGGTCTCATCAACGCGTGAGAGCAGCCGCTGCGTCCACAGAGAACAACGTCTGGTATTCTTGGGAACAAAAGGCAACAGTGGATCAATAGATTTGACTCATGAAACAACACCGCATGGCAGACCATCCAATACGGAGAGGGCTGCTGCCACATTTTTACGAAAACGAAATTTTGCCTCGCCGGCACCACCTGATCGATGCTGATGCCTCCGAGTTCTGCGTACTCCCCCCCCCCCCCTCACGGGATGAGGAGCGGCCGGCGGCGCCAGCAAATCAATACTGAATTATGTCATGCTATTTTTGTGGAGCATTCTATCCAGTCCTTATTTATCCCAGTGCAGGTGTCAGTTAGATTGATCAAAACATAGAGGATGACTTCAGTTAGGGGTGAAGGCAGGAATGAAGCTACATTCACACCGGCCGCGGTGAAAAGCTCCTTCAGCGACAGACACGGACACCCCAGGTGTAGAAATGAGCGCAGCTCTTTGAATCCCACTCGTCAGAACTCATCTGTATGACCAGGTTATCAACATTTGCACATATGTGTACAATTATTTCTGTATCTATTTACCTATTTGTTTTTTTGATCTGATATCTGATAAGCCACAACTCTGGAATCACTTTTTTTTACTTCGGGCTGCCATGACAAGTGAATCCCTGTGAGATAAATAAAGTTCTGTTCAGTTTGATTGGAACGGACCAGACCAGACTGGACCAAAGAGGACTGGCCACTCGACTCGACTCAACTTAACTCGAGTTTAATTGAATTGAATTCAAACGCCTGTGTAAACGCCTGTAGACCCGTGTTTCCAGCTTCCACATTCAAAACCCCTTGCATCTACGCGCACGTTCTTTTAAGTCCGCTCTCGGACTCTACATACAAACCGAGCGTTCACTGATTTAACTCCAGGTTAAACCCAGCTAAACTTCTGACTGCTTGAACGTCAAACAGCTGAACTTTGACCAATCAGGTACTCGGATTTGGTAGTGACGTGAGGAAGCGTCGTTTTCCAAAACGCCTGGTTTAAAAGTGATTCAGAAGGAGAAACTAATAATTGCGTGGGTTTTTTTTTGGCCGGCCGGAAAATGATGACACTAAGTCTTTCATCTATTGGACTAGAGCTGTGGATAGAAAAGGCCCGGCACAAGATTTGTGAAATTTTTACTGCTTTGACAATTTGTGCCATGCATCTTCCAACTGTGGCGGTCAAGTGCTAGTAAACAGGAAGAAGACGCCCCTCCCTGACGCTCTGGTGTGAACACCACGGGGTGAACGCGCTGCACATATCTGGTGTGAAAGCAGCATAAGAGAAGAAGGCAGGAATCAGAGGTGAAAGGAGCAGCTCCTGTTTTCATTTTCAGAAAAAGAAACGGTTTCCGTGGAAACGCCTTTGATGAAATCCACAGAGAGTTTGGTCACTTAAGGTTAAGGTCCCATTATCTGGAAATTTGTTCTCCGCATTTGGGCCATCCCCTGGGGGAGCGGTGAGCTGCAGACACAGCCGCAGGAACCATTTGGAGATTCAACCCCCCAATCCAACACCTCAATGCTGAGTGTCAAGCAGGGAGGCATTGGGTCCCATTTTTAGAGTCTTTGGTATGACTCTGCCTGGATTTGAACTCACGACCTTCCAGTCACAGGGTGGACACTCTCCCACAAGGTCACTGAGCTGGTCACTTCTGCTGAATGTCTTCTTCAAACACTGCAGATGTGAGTGAATAAATGCCCCATCAACCCTTTCAAGGTGTGTTAGCATACATTAACGCCCTGAAAGCCTATTCAGACACATTTAAACTCACGACAAAGTCTATTTTACACCTGAGTGAGTCCAAATGTAAAGATTTGCAGCACAAATATGAATGTTTTGAAAACAAAATCCTGCAGAGAAGAACAAAGCAGCTGGAAGGCGAGAGAATGCATGAAGACGTGTGAGCGCGCAGACAGAATACAAAACCCTGAACCCAATCAAAGTGTTTAAAATAAGTGTTCACCTGACATGACTCCTGCGCTGTTCAGAAAATTCTCCACGGCTGTCAAAGCTATCAGGAAAAAAAACCTGTGCAGACACGCGTGACATGCAAACCCTGCGGCGTGATCTGTCTCATGGATGCACGTCTAATTCTCAAGGATACCTCCTTTAAAACAATGTCGGTATTTTCACAGGAAACTCGTGCTGAGCAATAGAAGAACGACTTTCAAACTGATATCAAAATTCACACATAAAAGAGTAATAATCTTACAATAGTGTGGGTTTGTCATTTATAATCCATTTTTCAGTGCATTTACTCATCACAACTTTGTGTCTATGTGTAGTTTTGTAGACTGAAAAAGTTTAAAAAATCTGTTAGTTTCTTTCAAGAAAATCTTCCTAAATCTTGACAATCTGAAGACAAACTGTCACTCAACCATCCGTTCATTCCTCTTATTCATCCTTTTACTTTTGTTTTTTAAATTGTGGTTTTACTTTAATTTTTCCTACATTTTAATGTCAGTAACAGAAATGGGCGGGCCAAAGTCTCCCTGCTCCTCCCCTTTCTGATGCATCCACCTGCAGACAAGTAGATTCATGAACGTCTTTGTTTTAGCTGGAATCTGGATCAGAACTGTACGGCTGGATAGCTCTGATATTGCTCGACATTTTTGTTGCACCGCTAATGTTAGCTTGGGGTAAGTCAAACGTCCCGCCCACAACTCAGAGACCAATTTCTGATGAACTCCTGTTCGTAGTTCTGCAGAAACTATGTTCTAGAAAACAACAATTTTTTTATTTAGAAAAAATGGCATAATTATAATTAAAAGACCACTGGGAATGCTTTAAAAAAATAGATCAAAAGATGATCCGATTGGGGCTTTAATACCTCGTGGGAATTCCATTTCCTGTCAGAATGTAAATCCTGGAGTATGGTTCTGTTTTAAGATTTTGCTCATCATGTAATGAGCAAATGATGCAAAGAGGAACATTATGAGGTTCAGGAGGAGAACAGTCAGCTTCTGGACTCCACCCTCTGATTACATCATCAACACTTCATGGGCCAAAGCTCAGATCCTGATGGGTTGACACAATGCAAATTCTTTGGCAAAGTTCAGAAAAGTTATTCTAAAATTATTCTGACCAATAGAATGAACGAGGAACAGCTGTTTATGTATCTATTGAAGTCTATGGGATTTTGACTTCTTGGAGCCAGCAGGTACTTCCTGTTTGGAACGCCAGGGGGAGGAGTCAGTTCACCAAATGAAAGAAAACAGAATTCATTTTGTTTGAAGGGGTATTAAACCCAGATGTTGAGGGAAAATGGGGGTCAGCAGGAGCAGAACCGATGCCACCAACTCCAAAACAAACAGAACACGAGTTCAACCCCTCAAAACAAGCCAGAGGAAAACTAAGACGCTGACTCTCTGGAGGTCCTTGTTATCATCTGAGGAAGTTCAGAATCCTGGTTTGACTCGTTAAATGACACGAAGCTTGTCCTCCTTGGTAAAGACTTAGATTTGAGAATTATGGGAATAAACCCAACGGAGACGACAAAAAGAAGCAGCTGCACGTTGATCAACACTGTCATGATGATCTTTTTGGTTTCAGAAGAATCTTGTGATGAAGATTTCTAACAAGAGCGCCAAAGCTGCTGTTATTTCTGCCCTTTCTCTTCATGGCTGTTATATTTATCTGATGCCCGTTTAGCTCCATCATTCATAACTCATTTTTAATTCCTTTAATCAGCTCGTTGTTGCTTTTTAGTGAAACAGGAATCATCTGGATTTAATATATAGAATGAAATCCCCTAAAATGGATTATGTAGAAATGGATTTTTCTACTGTGTTCCTCTGGGGCTGCAGCTCTCTGCTGCGGTTTGTCGGTGCCGTTTCCGAAGTGCTGGTTCTGTCCGTGTCGTGACCCGAGGTGAGGGCAGCTCCTGATTACTGCGGCCAGCACATTCAGATTGAGCTCTGCTGAAGTGCCGTGGAGCACCTGTGAGCGATTATTCTCTGTGGATGTTCCAACAGGATGAATTTAGCTTTTAGTTCTAACGAGACGTTTGGAAACATTTTTTATGGTTTCGTTTTAGTTCTGAGATGTGAAGGCGGCGGTTTCTCTTCCCTATAACAGGCTTATAGCTTGTTTTGATTAACCTGCTGAGTCCACAAGAATTGTAATTAATCAGTGATCCGTTTAAGAAGCTTCCGACCTTGTGACTAATGTCATGATAAAATCAGCCACCTCTCTGCTGCCCGCACTTGCCCACCACCCACTCCCAGGTTGCTGGCGTTTGCCAAGCGTCAAAACAACCTGGAATTCCAGCTCAGCCCTGCCATGCGGCTGGACAAGCGCCGGGCTGCCATCAGACCTGCTTCTCTGGCAGCTTTACAGCCGAGGCAAGACGTAAAGAGGGGGTGGGGGGTTCCAGGGAGGGCAAAACAGAGGTTTGGAGGGGCTGTAAGCCAGCTTTTCTTCTTCTGACAAAAGTACATTTCTCTTGTCTTTTAAGTAAAACTTGCTTTCGTAAAACGGGGTATTTTCTATTGGAATAATTTGCATTTTGCTATATTTTTTTGTCTTAAAGGGCCTGTGTTGGGCTGTTCTTTATAGTAAACAATATCGATGTATCTGATCATATGTTACCTTTGGCACACAAAAGAACACAATTTTAATAAAATATTAGTTCTTTTCCTGATTCTTTTTTCAACCCGGAAGTAAGAGACTCGATCTCTGAGGCTCCGCCTTTCTTGTGGGTGCCGCCCATTTCATGACGTCAACCTAAAGCCGGCCTCATCAGTGTGTCTGCGTTTCTCCCATGAAAACAAACGACATCCGAACTTTTGCAAAAATGGATGTGCAGATTGTGCCAATAAAATGAAGGCGTTTAGCCGATCATCACTAGCGTGAAGGTGATTAGAGATTTTATTATATTTTTATTAATGCATTTACTTGATTATGTATATTCTGATTCTTTTCCGTGTTTGCTTGGTGCAAAGTGAACAGTGAAACAGGGTCATGTTGTCTTGTCTGTGCTGAGTGTTTATGGAGCAGAGACACCTGTGGATTGCAGATGTGATCGGAAGAAATACTCAGAAATACGTGAACTTTGGGGTTGTTTATAGTGAGGAATAAACATAATAATACACTTAAAAGCTAAAAAAAATTGGTATAGGCTCCTCAAGTTGCTGTTTTTGGCATCAATTTTGGTGCATCATTTACGAAGATATCACATCCGTCTGTTCCACAGGAACTTGATGGAAAAAAAATAAAGTCTTGATCAAAACCAGGAAGTCTGAAGGTTTTTGACAAAATGTTTGGCTTTCTGAACTATAGTAAAGTTAAAATCATATGGATCGCTTGATTTAAAAAAATAAATAAAACAACATCAGGAGGCCTGCTGAGTTTCAGCGTAAACCAGCTGATTCCGATGCAGAGAAAAGCAGTTTTCTGGGTGTAAAGTAGTTTATCTTTGCCGCTTGGGATTCTGTTGGAATTACGTTAAGTGTTTAAACGGTTGCAGAGTTACGGTAATTCAAAGAACGTTTCAATCCGTGTCATAGGCAACAGATCCAGGGTTAAATAAAGGGTTAAAGATCTGAATTTGAGAATAGGAGTAAAAAAAGAGGACAAAAATAACAAAGTTGGCACCTGTAACCTGTAATTGTGACAGCATTTTTTTGTGTAGCATGTTCATCCTTTTATTCACCTCCACAGATATCAAAGCTGAAACTGCTGAACGCCTCCTTCTCTTCCACTCTGATGGGAAACATCATGCCTTGATCTAAACCAGGAAGTCTGAGGGTTTTTGGCCAAACGTCTAACTTTTTGATCTATTAGAAAGTGGAATTCATATGAATCACTCCTCAAAAAAACATCAGGAGGCTTTATCTGTCTGACAGCTTTCCAGCTCTGTGATGTTTGCTGATCCATCATCCAAGCATCTTTTCTTCATCACCGCTTTGATGAACATGAAGTCAACTCAGGTTACTGAGGGAAAAAGAAGAAAAGCCTCTAACTTCACAATCAAATAAAAGCTGCCTTTAACAGACAAAAACTAGAAGTCTTTACTCCAGATAAGGATTTGTTGAGACAGTGGTTTCCACAAACAATAATAACAATATTCAGTCTGTCTAATGTTACAAGGATGTTGCTTATAAAGTTATTCAAACAGTAGGGTCACGTTTATTATTAAATTTAGAAAATACCTGTTTTAGTGACCTTTATTTTAAATTTTATCTGTCGCGCCCAAAAAGTCGAACGAGGCTGAAGTTCGCGTCTGACTTTTTAGCTTCCACTTTGACAGTTCCGGGTTAAAGGAAACTCTTTATCCAATTTCAATGTTTCCTACATGAAATCTATTCTACCAATAAAGTTTCAAGCAACTGCAGCAATTTTACAAAGGATGAACATAAACTTTACCGTCAAAACTTTTTAGAAGCTAAGACAATAATTGGAGAAAAATCAGAGGCCAACTTCAGCTTTATACAGGCTGGTCTGTGAAAATAGGATTTTAAACTCGCCTGTGTCCTTAAAAGGTTGGAGACCACTGATCCAGAACAGAAAGAGTGTCTCCTTTTGTTTTATATGTGTTCAGACCTCACAGTCTGACTGTTCTTTGCTGTAACCTAAACTCCACTGAGCTGCAGATCCAACTTTTCTACTTTTTTCCTGATTTTTGGCTTCAACATTTTGACCCATTTCATGCCAACATCTTGTCCTCACTTTAGTTGAGTCTTTGACCTCTGAAAGCTTCCACAACCTTCCTGCTTTGTTCCTTCTCCGTGTTTTATGGTGAAATTCCTCTTTTTCTTCTCCCTCATTTGCAAAAGATTCATCTTGAACGCCGTGACCTTTGGATGTCACACTATAAAACATAAACATGTTCTCCGCCCGTCATCCGTCGGCGGGCTCCAGGGTCGGCACGAGTGCTTGCCCTTGTGTTGGGCTGAACCCATCGGTCGTTAAAGCGCCATTTGCTGCTGCAGGGCCAGGTGTTAAAGTCTACTTTGGCTGGCCTTGTGCGTCCTGGAAGCCTTCAGTAATCCACATCCCCAGCCAGCGTGACCTAACGGGCTCTGAAAGGCCCAGTTAAGGACTCAATCCCCTCTCATTAATGCGGGTAATGACTGCGATCAATCTGAAGATGGTACGGCTGAGCGGAGCCCGGGCGGCGGCGGGCTAGCCGTGGAGGTTATAAAGGGGTAGAAATCGAGGTCAAGCCAATGAAAAAAGGGATGGGAGACCAACAGAAGGATGGAGGTGAAAAAAAATTCAAAAGGTAAACTTGGAGAGGAAAGTAGAGTGAAAGAAAGAAAAAAAAAACACCTGGAGAAACAGATAACACGGAGGCTGGTAATCGAAAAGGAGACAATTAAAACGGTATTGAGAGGATGGGAGTGTTGGAGGAAACAAAGGCGGGACACAAGCAGGCCGTGTCATGTTCCCAGAGTCCTTTGAGACTAAACACGACTTCCTTTCCTCCATTTGTACTTCACCTTGTCCTGATTCTCCCCAGATCCATCCTGCAGCGATAAGACCATGCTCAGAAATCCTTCCACTCTGCTTAAGATTTCAGGCAATCACACAAGTCCCCAGAGACCTGATTACCTTCCTGAATGAAGCTGGATTAGCCTCTTTAATTAAAATAATTGGGCTTTATTACACTCCATCACAACTTAAAGGGCAGAAATCCCTCATGGCTCCGGAGTTCTGTCAAATTTCATTCAACATTTGATTCCCTTATACCTCCGCTGTCAGCGTTCATGGTGAGCAAATGAGAGGAGTCACGACCGGCCTTTCCGATCAGAGAACACTGATAGGGTGGAAAACTTCCCCCTAATAAATAAGCCGAAGATGAAGGAGAAAGCAGGCTCCAGTGGTCATTGACACCGAATGATCCGCAGCTCATTTCTGTCGGACGTTTCCACGGAGACGCACCTCCATCCAAAACCCTGGCAAATGAGAGCTTTAGCAGCAGGTGTGCAGCCTTTCTGGCTCTCATCAGGTCTAATGTCGGCGATTGTACAAGGTGACTCAGGCACTGGATACACATTTGGTTTTCTTTTCAAAGGGTGGAGGACGTGGAGCCAGGAGGACGCTGGAGGCTTCCTGTGGAGCGACTGGGGGTCCTGAGCCGGCCTTCTGCCTCCCTGCAGCCTGCTTCATCGTACAGCTGCTGTCAGCGCTGGCTCGGCTCCCCTGACAATCTGCTCTTTAATAGCTAATATCAGGGTACATTTCCTCAGGCGCTGGACTGGAACCGAGAGATGGCAGGCTGTGCTGTGGGCATTTCTTTCTGCTGCAGTGCGAGGACACACACACACACACACACACACACACACTCTAACCTAACAGGCTGCCGGTGAGTCATCCGGTTAATATACACCACCTCGCTGTGTCCAGCTGCTCAGCCACCCCAGGAACATCCATGTTTAATGATGACATAGGAAAAAGTCCTGCAACACTTTAAATATGCACCTTTACCCTGCAGCTTGAGCTTCAGCTCACCTTATGTTACCTGCAAGCATTTGGTCTTTCAGGTAAATATCTTCACCTCTAATCCTGATCTTGTGCTAGACCGCCATTTCTGCAGATTATCCAGTACAATTACAGCCCATGTTTCAGAATATCTGAACCCAACTGTTTAGAATCAAGGTAGCTGGAGCAGGGAACGCAGAATCACCTGCAGAGGAAGAGCAGACAAAGGTCTGAAAGGACGTACACGCCGGGCATGTGACGCGCAAAACACATTTAGTCCATGGCGTTCACACTGGACAAGCAGGGAAGGGCTTCGTGCTCCTTTTCTATTGTTTACTAGTGCATGTCAGCCCCCCTAAAGTTGTAAGAGTGAAATGTTGAAGCAGTGCAAACCCCACATCTCTTTGCTCCAGGCTTTTTCTTTCTTAGCTCTATTCCAATAACAGAAAGACTTGGTGTCATAGAATTCCATTCAGACACAAACCAAAGTTATTAACTTCTTCCTCATGATCAATTTTCAAACATTTGGCACTTCTGTGAATTAAAAGGGACGCCATCAATACGTCGCTACCAAATCCGAGTCCTCAATGGGTGGAATATGAACATGTTTTAGCGTTCAACAGCCATGCATATCATACATAGAGCCTAAAAAACGCTTGTAGAAACATACATAGCAATAAGTGAAGTAAAAGAGTTTAGAACGCTAAAGCCCAAAACGTCCATTTAGACGCGTTTACACAGACTTTTCATTGGAAGTGGTCATTTGAACATGTGTTGCCGAGGACTGTGTGAACATAGCTAAAGACTAGAGGTGATGACTGCCCTCACAGCTGGATGCAGGGTCAAAAAGGGCCAAAGCCATACAGGACCCGTACAAGGTCGCAGACCCGTGACCAAGCATTCATTTCTATGTGCATGCTGCAGGTGACAGGTCGTAGTGAACACTTATACAACACGTAAGGGTAAGTAAGGGTGATGTAGGCGAGATGCAGGCGTGTTGTACGGACTTTCTATTTTTTCAACCCCCAAAATCCTGCGCAAGGAGCCCGTTTTTTAGTTTGTGTGGATGTCCAGCAGGAATCTATGGTATCAGGTGCACACCCTATGTGTGCGGCCAGTAAGGAGCCAGAACTCGCATGTGACTAATCACTAGAGTGTGTTGTAAAGGACACCATTCGACATCATCACCTGTACGTCATTAGTGCGTGCAACTTCCATTAGCACTAATGGTACGTTCCTTTAGCCTCAACGGTCCTGGTTTGGACTCCTCTCTATGACCCTCCACCCAAAAACCCACAGAAACCGGACGGGTCGACCCTCCGTCGCATGCATGAGATGTTTTTCTGACTCTGCAGGTGAAAAAGTGCTGCTCTTCAACAGCTTCACTGTAAAACTAGACTGAGCTCTGTGTTCAGAACGAAGAGCCGTGAACGAAGGCGGCTCGTCAAACCCACACATCAGCAGTAAAGGACAGAGGTAGCTCCACGCCCCGTTGGACATTCAGGACTTGGAGACGACAAAAATAATGGATGTTTCCACACAACAACAAAAAAAGTCAGATTTTATCGTCAATATTGTTCAGCAACGATTTTTATTCTGGTTCTAAAGACACAAAATGCTGGACAAATCTCTGGCTCTGGAGTCCAGCTGCGTCTGCAGACAGGAGCGGTTGATGGAGCTCTGCTGCTCATTGTCTGGAAGTTTGGAAGAGGAAAACTCAAAGTTTTGTCAGAACTTTGTGCAGCTGGAGACACAAGGTTCTCTGGACGTACGTTTTGCGTTGGTCAAACAGTCCGTAGTCTCTGATTCAAGCGTTGACGATCCTGTGTTCTTAATAGAAAAGACTTGACTGAGGTTATCTTCTTCACCACGGCCAGAAAAAAAAATCGGTCAGAATCTGCAGCAGCTTGTAGAAAACCAGCCTATCTATATTTCACACGTATGTTATGATAATAAAAAATGATTTTTCATTGAAGACATTCCAGTTTTTTTAATGTTTTGACTCCATTTTGGCAGGATGAAGTCTGCAGCTCTGACAGACACAAACAAACCCCCATAATAAAAGCTTAGACCCCCCCAGATTTCTTCTCACGCATATCCCTGTGTCTGGCTGCAGAAAGGCCTCACAGGCACACGCAAACTCCACCTAGGACCACAGCAGAGTTCAAACCCCGACCTCTCGCTGTGACTAGACGACGTGTTAATTCACTTATGAAGGCATCACCGTGGACGCCAGCCTGACGAATATCTGTTAGCTGAACACAATTAAAAACCCAAAGCCAGTTGTTGGTTTCTAAAGCATAATGGGTCACAGACATGCATCGCTCCAAATGAAGAAGGAAAAAAAAAAAGATTTGTGCTAAGTTATGGCAATTTCCACTTAAGGAAAAGATCATTTAATTACCAAACGGAAAAAAAAAGTCAAATTGTGCCACAGCAGAAGAGTCGGCCTGGGAAATCAAACACGTCTGTAAAAACTTTCCCTGTTGTTAGAAGAACAACAACGGCTACGGGAAACACGCCTAACAGGCACGGCGCTTTCACGTGAGCAGCACTAACGGGGTCCTTTTCAGGGTTCGAGGGGGGTTGAAAACATTAGAGAACGCAAACCACACGCCTGTGTCTCACCTGCATCACCCTTACTCACCCTTACACGCTGCTTCCCGTGTTTAGTACGACCTGTCGTCTACGGTGGCTGAGACCCCCCCATCAAAGCAAAAAAAACAGTAACTGTGCAAACAAAACAAGAAAAACGACAAATAAAAAGAAGCGGCGCTGCAAGAAAAAAAGCCAACTTCACATTCATCCAAATAACTGTTGCTCTCCACGCCTTGGATTATTGTTAGCATGATTAATAATGACAAAAGCCACAGCAACAGCCACAGTAATAAGCTGCAGGAAGAATTTGAACTCTGGGACACTGCTTTTGGGCTAATCTGCAGTTTCTGTTGTAAAGAGAAAGATGGCCGCCTCTTTGAGCATCTTCTACGTCAGCTGACGTGTCATCACCAAACAGCTGACTTCAGCTCACGGATTCAGAACATGGACCTTCTGAGAGCGGCGTCTGCATGATTTTATGCACCTGAGACCAGGAAAGGGATCAGACTCAAACATATGAATGATTGCTTTTGGCAACAGAAGATTTTGATATTTGCTGAACTCGTTTTTGGAAAAAGTGAGTTTCCCTTCCATCGTATTTGAAGAACTCACATTGAGTGCTGGAAAACCACCAGCCGTGACGAGAGACCAATTCTCCCTTTCCTAACGAGGCCATAAAACATCAAATAAAATAAAAGAAACGGCCAGAATCTACATGAACACTGGAACAACATGGGAATAAAAAAAAGGAAAGAAAAAATCATTTTTGTCTTTTCTTTTCCAGCAAAGACTTTTCATGAAATGCTCTTCATTTCCTGTTATAATATTTCTATAGATTTGCATCTTTTGTTACCAAAATACTAATTTATTTTCCAATTCAATACATTTTTAGGATTGTTTTAAACACTAAACTTGTTTTTTTTTGTTTTCTTTCATGAAATAGTTCCATAAATTTTCTTCTTCAACCATAAAAATGTTTTCAGAAATGTTATTTTTTTCTTCATCATGTATTACTATTCTCAAATAGTCATAATTTGTCACCGAAAATAATAAAATAGCTGCATTTACAAACTTATATTTATATATTCATTTATATATTTTGTTCCCAGCAGCTTTAAATAAATGAACAGGAACTGAGTGGATCTGGATTTAATTTAAGGAGCTTTTTTGACAAATTCACATGTCAAACATGCAGCAAACTTTAATTCAACATTTATAAGATTTTCTTTTCTATTTCCACGTCTTTTTCCATTTCATTTCTTACCTGTTTGATATTTTTGAGTCATTATATTGGGTTTGTGGCCGTTTGTGTTTCACAGTATATATAAATATATTTTTTCCATTTTTGAATTTGGGAGTTTTTGTTTTACTTTTATTTTTTTTTAGTTTTAAAAATGCTTTTATTTTATAAATGACTAAAAGTCCATTATAAATAAAGTGAGATTGGATTTAACATGAACAGATGCAGAGCGATGGAAGCAGCAATACTTAAAGAATATTTTCCTTCAGGTCATCCTGCTTTACATGTTTGATCTTTTGAGCTCCATTCAAAGTAACAGCGTTAAGTAATTTACATAGGTGCCATTTTTTTTTTTTTTTCATATTCTTGTTACTATAAAAAAGTATTTTTTTTCCAGTTTTTTATGTTACTTTGAATTAAACTGTTCAAACTGAATTTACTGCCTGTTCCCTGTTTTGAATAAAATTAAAAAATTTTTTTAAAATTAACCCAATAATTAACTAGTTATTTTCACTATTTAGTATTATTTTTAAGACAGCTGTTTTCAGTTTTGAAATGTCGTTATTATTATATGTTTCCTGAAATTGATCAGATTTAAAGTAATTATATTGTTCAATCCAAAAGCATCACCAGAACCAGAGTTTGACAAACAGTAACTTTTTTTTTCAAGAAACGTAAATACTTACTTTCCCAGGTAAATCAACTTTTATTTAGAGTAATTCAGTTCCTAAGTTAGCTATTTTTGGATAAAGTATGGAGTAAATAATTGTAATAAGTTCTTAACTTTTGTCTTAAACACGTTAAATTACAATTTTCCTTTTTTACTAATTAGAAGTGTATTTCTTTCCCCCTAAAGTCGGATCTGCTTCTATCCTGTCCTGTGAGTAAATCTTGTTGAGCTGCAGCAGTTTTAAAATCTGATCATCCATTTATCACAAACGCCGCTCTCTGAGGGGAGGCGGGGAAAAGGCGTTTTTTCCGTCCATCGGTTCTGAATTTTCATATTTCCCATCATAAATAAACATCAAAACGGAGCAATCAAGTTGCATTGTTCTCATTGCTGGAACCTGATTGCATTTCCATGTTTCCACTGAAAATTTCCGAGCTTCAAAGCAAGCGCAGCCCCGCCTCCCCGCTGTTTCCACCGACTCCAACTGCACCAATTACTCGTCCCCGCCCTCAGCTTTTCATTCCAGCACTCTGTGGCCCTGATGTACCATCAAATACTTCATCCGTACAGATAATGCAGCATTTATCCACCTCTACAATTAATTCCACTGACATCTCAGCCCATTAATATTCATTAGCCTGTGCGGCGCGTGACAAACCGCCGCCCCTGAGTGCTGCAGAACGTCCTGGAGAAGTGATCTGCTGGTTTTTAGCAGAACCAAACTATTAGTGCTGCTCGTCTTTGTGGTTTCAGAGGAATCATCTGGAGTTTCTTCTGATCAAGATTGAGGGTCTTAGTTCTTATCTTCAAATGATTTTGAGAATTTCTTCTTCGGATCAAACTGATTCTGACCACTCAAGGAGACAGATGGACGCCGCTGCAAAACAAACAGCATCTGGTTCCTGTCAGGTTCTGGAAGCCTCCGCTGGCTTTTGGTCCACCTTTGAATCCCCGTCACATGCAGTAAAACAGCTGAATGTTCTGTTTGGAAAACGCTCTGCTCAGATAATTGGATTCAAACGTCGTCTGGAGCCAATAAGATCCACGTCAAGGCAGAGTCAGCACAAACCACAAATGTTTGAGCGCTGGACGGAGAACGGCACAAAGTGAAGCGGGAGCAGAAGGATCTGACAAACTCCTGTCAGTGGAGGAGAAACTGGAAGTGACTGCGCTGGAGGAAACGTCCGACAGCTCCAGCCGTTTCTACAAACCCCTTCCACCGCTGAAGACGGAAACCCTCGCTGCCTCCAGCTGCTTCACACGTCAGACTCCATCACTTCCTTCTGTTTCAGAGGGCTGAATATCATCCCACTAACCAACTCAAAAAACAACAGGAATCAGAAATAATGTCCATCTTTCAAACCCGTTTGATCCAATTCAGGGTCACGGGGCTGCAGGAGGCAGGGGACACCCTGGACAGGTCGCCAGTCTGTCCACAACCACCCCCATGCTTACTCACATTCACACCTAGGGACACTTTAGAGTAACCGGCTAACCTATGAAGCATGTTTTAGGATGGGGGGAGGAAGCCGGAGAAAACACACGCATGGACGGGCAAGAACATGCAAACTCAAATTCAAATTAATTTAATTTATACAGCACTTTTCATGCAATAAAATAATTAAATAAACTTCGCACAATAAAATACACAAAAACAAACACAATTAAAAGAGAAATGACTAAAGAAAAACGCTAAAGAGGAGAGAGCCCAGAAGGTGCCGTCTGCCCTGTCCTCCTGTTGGCCGGGGTGTCAGCATAGACACAAACTCCCCGGCTAAGGGTGGGAAAACACTCGCAAACAGTCTAACTTGGCTAAAAGACATGAAACAAATAAATATGTGTTAAAATATTATAAAACAGAGTAAAAATTCTAGATTAAACAAATAAAACGATGAAAACTGCACACAGAAAGGCCCCCCATTGGTGTTCTGGTTCAGATCCCCCAGCCGGGACCTGAACTGTGGGCTTTCTTCCTGTGAAGCAAGAGGGCTAACCACTGCTCCACAGAAAAAAAAAAAAACATTACCCAGTATATATCACCCAGAAATAATGTTTTGTTTTTTAAAGTAAATGCAGAGCAATAACTGCAATAATTTTCTTTACCTTCACCGTCATAAAATCATCATTTTCCTTTTCAATAATTATTTTTCCAGGTGTTAAAGTCAGATGTTCTAAAGTTGTTTAGTCATCATTTTTTCTTTCATCCTACTATTTTATTTTTTGTGTTGTCAATTTTTGGGAGAAGACCACAAGAAAATATTTTGACAGTTTTTAAGCCACTTTCTAACTAAAACTACAAAATAAACCTGTAATTTGCTCAAACTAGATGATCTGGTTACCTGGTCCTTTTTTATCCACAATTTTTAGATTCAGAAATAAAAACAATCTAAAAGAAATACTAAAACATAAAAAAATATTTCAACCATTTACACACAAAAAACCAGCGGTCCCTTCCTGCAACTCAAACTTAAGGGGGCCGTGCTTTTGCTGCAGCTCCAAAACTCTGGAGCAATCGTCCAATTCATGTTGGGGCGTCTACATCAATGCCTGTTTTAAAGTCCTCCCTAAGAAAACGACTTTTTTAACTCGGCTTTTAATGCACAGTAGAGATGCTGCCTCTCTTCCCTTCATATCACCACATTTTTTAGTGATTCTCTTTAATGAAATGTTTGTGATGTGTTTCGTTTCAGCTGTGATCCGTTTGCCAAAAGCACATGAATCTTAAAATTATAATCCTGGACTTATTTTCCTTGGAAGGTTTGAACTTTGAGAGCTTTAACAGGAGAGAAAACTGTGAATATGTTAAGTCTGTCTGAGAAAAATGGATAAGGTGTGTCGTGAGGAATTCTACAGCCTTAAAACGTGTAATTGTTGTAAATAAAATAAAGATGACTACTTTGCTGAATGTTTTGTTATAACGATGCCGTTCGTCACACATATTAATGAGATAAATTAACAATTCCTTGAATTAAGTTTTGTAAATAAATAAATTGAATGTCTGTTTCCTTGTTTGACTTGTGTCTAATTTGATAAAGTTGGTTTCAACCATAAAACAAATACGCCTGAAGATGCGGTAAATCTGCAGAACCATTATAAGGTCTGTTCACCTTTTGTCTGCAGATTTACAAAAGCTCGTCTGAACTTTGTGCCGTTTTCGTCGCAGCATCGGATCAGAAGAACATTTGCATTCAGATCATAAATGCCGCTTCTGTGCTCCTCCATGATCCCACAAACAAACATCCTCCTGATGGGCCACTGTGCGTCTCTCCGGAGCGCTCAGATTTAAATGTCTCATCAGGTCAGCAGCTGGACCAACAGGCAAACATCTCAACCAATTTTAGAGGACCAGGAAGGAGGGCTGCGGGGTCAAAGGTTACGCCAACAGAAGGCAAAGTGTTAAAAAACGCAAACCTTTTTTGTGGACGCCGTTGGGGATCTGCGAGGCGCTGGTGCCCTTGGAGATTTCCTGGTTGGTGGTTTCCTTGGTGATGGCGGAGCCCTTGAGTTTACTCTTCGGGGTTTCCAGGGCTTTTAGCCTCTTGGCATGTTTGGTACCTTTGTAGTGGGCCAAAGCCTGGCTCTGTGAAGAAACAAAGAGGGCTTGGATGCATTAGATGAAAGGCAGCCGGACGGAGCACAAACACTAACAAAAGAGGGTTTGCGGGTTCGCTTTTGTCACGCTTTCAATTAAAAAGCTTCTTACCGAGTTTTTCTTTTAGCTTCTTGATTCTTACCGAATGATTAATACACACAGCTAACAGCTGCTTGGTCATTTTGTTTTTAATATACAGAGAAAATAACTGAATTCTGAAATCAATTTCTAAGCAGTCGTTCATCAAAATAAGTGCATATATTAAAAAATCAGTTTCCCTTTATGGTCCCTGACAGTTTGACTGCAGAATACATTTCTGCAGGAGAGACCCAAGCAGCAAAGTTTGAACAACTTGCTGCAGAAAATCTGCAAAAAATACACGTTTTTAGCTGACTCAGTCATTCTTTTGTTGGAACATTTGAATGTTTTTGTCTTCTTGTTTGTTCATTTGTGGCTGCAGCTGCTTTCAAACCAGGTTGTTGGGCTTGTCTATTCAAAGATGGAAGAGCGTCGCTGCTGCTCGGAGACCGTGAAGAGTCTGGAAATAAAACTACAACATCTCAAAACCCAAGACATCACGACGAGAAGATAGTTCTTCTGATGACTGCTCAAAGAGAAATGGTCTGAGGACCTTTAGAGGTCTGATTTTCTTCTTAGAGTCCATTCATTTGTAGCTCCATCACAAAGTCTGGTTTCTGACAGATCCAGAGGAGAACATCAACAGAAGTACTTCCTGACGTTCATTATCTTCTTTCAGCCATCCATAAATCCTGTTCTTTGACATTTGGGCACAAAATGAGGATGTCAGTTAGAATTTGCTGTGGAGCTCCAGTGTCTGATCATCAGTCGGATGAATGAATCGAGACGCTAAAAGGAAAACGTTTAAACTCCTCCGGCATCGTGGATTTGTGCTCCGACTGCTCCAACTTCAAAAACTGCTGTTTTTTTTTTATCCTTTAGAATCACATTACAAGTGTGCTATAGAAGGATTTTCTATTTAGACTTATATTATGTCTCATAACTGATGGAAATGTGGGTTAATGCAAACACCAAATCCAGTGTTTTGGCGTGCTGGTCCCAAGTCCAGTCGGGAAGGACGTCCAACGTAAAACCAAAGTCAAACCCATCGTATGTATGAAACAGAGATGATCAGAGAGGATGACGAATCTGAAGCTGGAAGATGAAGGTGTGACTGTGGAGGTGTCAGTGCTTGTGACCCCCCAGGTGGGTTGTGAGCTACAGAAAAGATGGAGAAATTCTGGAGGGAGATGGATAAGGAGATCCTGGGTGTCCATGGAGAGGAAAGAGTGAAGACTTTAATGAGCATGAGGAAGTGATGGGGAAGGCAGGAATGTAGAGGGATAGATGGAGAAAGGGGAGGAGCTAAAACCGTCTTTGGGAGATCGGGAGGAGAGGGTCGGATGGAGGCGGTTGCTGTGGCGACCCTAAAGGGGAGCAGCAGAGAGAGGACTGATGATGGTGCAGGCCGTACATTACAGTAGAAATGTTTCTAATGCTTCGGCTGCTTTAGATGTTGATTTTTGTCATATTAACTTTAAGATATTAAAAAGTAAAAATTCTGCTTTTCTGTGTTTAGATTTGCAGATGTATGTTAAAGTGACCTCTCAGTTTATTACTTTAGGAAGCAAACTTGCTTTAGTTGGAACTTTTAGAACAATGACTTCAGTTTGTCTCAATAAATCGGTGATAGAGCTGCCTTTTTGCAGGTTTTTATCTTTCATTCGATTGTCTTTTTCTTCTTCAATAATAGGAGTTTTGACATTTCGTCTTTTTGTTTTGATCTGATGAATCAATAACTGGGAGTGAGTGGCGATAAACCACAGAGTGACCCGTGAAGTTTAATTTCCAAAAAGAGCCTTTGGGTTGACAGTCCGAACACGTAGAGCCGCCAAGATTCACCTTCATAACGCACTCATCCAAACGCAGACGCATGCAAAGACTTTGAGCTGCCCTTGTTTACCGCTGCACATTTCCCAGCATCCTTCGCCTGCGGCAGAAAGGATGGCATCAGGAGAAATGCAATTCCCCCCTGGAATAAATAAGTCCGCCGACGTCATGCCAGCAGAAGACATTTGTAAGCATTTTCATTCACGAGCGGCGGCGGAACAAAGAGCGCTCTTGGTGGAGTCTCTGTGTTATAAATTGAATTTAAATTTGCTGTAATAACCCCGTGATCCTCACAGAAATTGCTTTTATTTTTTTACAGCATTTCCCTGAAGGGTTTCAAATTCGCGCCCGACACCGCTTGTGGACTTTGGATGATGAGAAACAGAAATGTGACAAGTTAATAAAAAAAACGACGAAAAAAGTTGTCATAAATCTGAGATCAGTCGTTTCGCTGGCGCGGATTGCGAAACCGCTGGACCGCCTTAAACATCGCCTCTCATTCCAGAGAGCGTTTTTGGATGAAACATCACTTTTTCAAACAGACTGCACATCTTGTTCTGGCATGAAACTATTCATCTCAGCTCTCATTCATCACCCTGCAGGTGCCCCAGACATAACTTACAGTTTGTCATGAGACTTCTGTAATGTAGATGGGTGTTTAATGCAATCCTTGCAATAATTTATCTTTCATTAGAGCAGTGAAGTGGAAGAACTGCCTGGATTCCAGGTCTGCCACATGCATTATTAAAACTAAACGGGGAATCATTTGTTTTCCTTGTAGGTGAAGACAGTAGAGTCGCTCTGAGGGACGCTGGGAAGTCAAAGCCTGAGAGGTCCTTGTGTTGTCGGGCTGAAACGTTCATCCTTCACCTGTGAGGCTGTTGGAGTGATGCCCACCTTCACCTGTTCACCTGAGGCCTTCACCTAACCCCGCCCTCTTGCTGTGAAGCTGCAGCTGAATGAGCCTAATGTGAACGATGCAGAACCAGGCGGTGCTCAGGCATGAAGAGACTCCATTTTCTCCTGTCTAATTAAGGTAGCAGAACTGCAGAGGTGTCAAACTCCTGACTCTGCTCCTCCTCAATGATGAAGAACATGTGTCATGTGATCAGGGTTGGCAGGACTCTGCAGTGTGTTAAGCTCCCAAAAATAACAGTCATTCAGAACAGACATTATATTGACTACAAGCAGCCTGGACCCACTTGTCCCCCTGAAGATGAACGACCTGAAGGTTCCTGGATGTCATTTCAGGTATGAACCTGCTGAAACGCGTTCAGTTAAGAGACATGTGCCGGAGGGGGAGGGGGCATTTCCATCATGTGTCCCTTGCTTCATTTTGGGGGGAGGAGCTTAAAATCGATGACGTCCAATCAACACCAAACTATGTGCCCCCTAAATAATCATCTACTATGTGTCAATGCTGCAAAGACGCCATCATTGTTCAAACTTGAACTACCATCAACTCTCGTTGATGGCTTCAAGAAGCTTTGCACTGGAGTGACCCAACTGGATGAAAGGCTTCAATGCTTCATAGAGCTTCGTCTGTCCATCACTACTTTGCTGAACCTTTATACTCCACTGTCTTTGAATGCATCAGGAACTGGTGGTGTAGGACCAAATTGTACATTTTGTGGTACAAGACACAAATTTTTGGGTGGATGTACCTTAGGATGTCCTCTTTCAGAAAAGCATGTAAGCCAAGAGAAAAATCCTAAGTGGCGGCCATTTGTAAAATCGTCTGTCTGTCTGTCTATTTATCTATATCTATATGAATTTTTTTAATTATGAATTGTCTTGTGGCTAATATACATTTCTGAAAGTGGAGATCCTGAGGTGCCTCCTTGTCAAATTTGGTATAACTTGTTCCACTAAACTCATTGGCTCTGTGGTAAAGAGTCTACCATGAGACTGAAAGCCCATGAGTCCAAATCCATGCCATGACCAAAACCAAGGCATATAAGTGACAAACCAAACCCCAGGGGCATGATGCTCACAAATGTGTGGAACATGTCCGGAAAGGAGGAAACAAAACCAACAACTAAAGGACCAACAACAAGTTCTACAGAATGATATGACATGACTCAATGTGGCTCTTCTCATCAGGACACTCATGGATGGATTTTTACCACCAAAAGAACAAGAAAGAACCTGAGGAGAATCTGTAGGTGGAACAAAATAACAGGAACAGGGTTTTTTGCACCTCACTGAGGTCTGTGTTTGACCTGAGCTGGTAGTTCCTGATAGCTCTCCATTGGAACATCAAAGAAAAATCTGACAAGAAGCAGAAATCTGAAGATACTGTACATGTAAAACTCTGCAACCTGATCGCCATTTTGAACGCTTCACTGTGACTTAACATCTATCTCCTTAAACTTTTGTATTTTTATTTATAGAGTTCCATTATTCTGTGCCCCCGTCTGTGCTTCTCTTTTTTTATTTATGGAGATGTCCCCACATTTTACAGGAGTGTCAAGTTTATGCAGCGTTTCTCTGCAAAACCATAAATCTTTATGGCCCAGATTCTCACGGTCACAAGGATGCAAATTACAGGCAGAGATGTCTTCAAGGACAGAAAAGGAAAGTGGGGTGATGCAGAGTTGACGCGCTTGCATCAGGAGGAGCAGGAGGTTCCAGCAAAGCGCTTTGCTCCAAAGAACCACACGACTCACAGATCCAACAACAGTCAATCTCTGTTGGCTGTTTTAGTCCACTTTCCTCATGTAAGAGCAGAGCTGGACTCCTTCTGAGTCCCTTCCGAGCTCCTAATAAATTGCGGCTGATGTTTGAGTCAAATTTAAATGATCATATAATTAAAATGCGTGTCTCAGTGCCAGCAGCCCGCAGCCTGCACCCGCTTTCCGTCACAGTTATTTATATTTTCTGTGAATAAGCATTCCATCACAATCTCATTATTCCTGCAGATTGTGGGTGCAGGGTTGACTTAAAACTGAGGAGTTATTGTAGGCGTGGGGTGCAGATTAAGGATAAAATGTTTCGCGCAAAAAAGAGGACACTTTAAAAAAAATATTTTTGCATCAAACAGCCTCTTATGTTTGATGAAAGGTAAACAAGCTCTGCAAGCAGATTTACATTTTTATTCCATCTTTGATTTCAACACTCAATGAAAACAAAGCAGATCTTAAAAATGTGAAATAAAAGGAAATTTAGAAGGAATATAGAAAAATAGTTTTCTAAAAATCAAAGCTAAAGCTCCTGTGGCTTTAAAAAGAAGAAAACATTTTTTGAAGAACAACATAAAAGGGTTTAATAGTTTCAAGTTGTAATCAGAATGTTTTCCTTTACAACCTCAGAGTAAATGATTATTTCATATTTAGAGCTGAGAAATATGTGCAATTGTCTTGGGTCTCTACCTTTTTCTTAACCAGAGTTTTTGCTTTGAAATGTAAAATAGAGAAAGGAAGCCGTCAGTGTTGATAGTTTTCTAACTGAAACTGCTTATTTGTAAAAACAATTTTATCTTGATAACATTTAATTAAAGTTATAATGTTGTTTTCAAGCGAGAGACTTTTTTTGTATTGTTTTTTTTAAAGAATTTTTTTGTTTGTCATCCTCACCGACCCAAACATTCTGCAGCAACAATACAGAGACGGCGGCAAGACTCAAAACCAGGTTTTTTTGGGATGCTCTGACCTTAATGTCTTGTCCCACAGCTACTGCAAGCATTTAGCATATTTTACATGGAGGAAAATTTGTGGCCTTTACATGAAATGACTGGTTCATTCATGAGACATTTACAGATGTATCACGAATGAACCCCGATAAACCACGGAAAAAGTGAGAATAAAACACACACAGAACACATGAATCAACATAGAACATGAATCGTGTGTGATTATTGCGATGTTTACATGCAATCTATTAGTGGTTTGTGCGTCAATTATGTCATTTGAACGTGATACGTTGTTTACGCGATATAAAAGTCTTACATCTATGGAACATCCGTGAAAAGTCCATTAGACGTACATGGAACAGTTGGGAAAAAATGACAAATCTTGCAAAAATCACACACAATTGCGTTAAATTCACGTAAATACCCGTTGGCCGATAGACATCTGCCCACATCCACGAATAACAAACGCAAAAAACACTTTACTCTAAATTACGTTCATCTTGCATGTATAAAGAAAAATCCAAATTTCATACGTGGAAGATGCGCAAAATGTAGGTAGCCACTGTGTGACACAACCTATACTTAGTTCCCAAAGTAAAGAGGTCATTTTTAGTTTTAAAAATGTAAAAAATGTAAAACCACTTGGCTTGGAAGACAATCGGGATTCAGTTCCATCAAATTTTGTCTTGTGTTGTCAATTTGTTTGCTTAAAACAAAGGAAAGGGGGGGGGACTAATAAGCATCTCAATAAATCACTGTTTGTTTGTTTTTGTTGTTTTGTTGCACATCAGCTTCAGTGAAAGAAATCATTATGAATCCAAACCATGTCTGTGAAGGATGCAGAGAAATACAACACAAAGACGGTGACGCACAAACACACATATAGGGAGGCAGCGTCATGGATCAGCTGAGTGACAGCTACCTTACTTACAAATATGTGGCACATGTAGGACTTCTCTTCCCCAGCTCCCAAATTCTAAAAAGGAATTAGTTTTAGATCAAAGGAGTGAGCAGGTTTGCTGTTCACCTGAGGAGTAAACCACACCACAAAAATCTCTCATCACAGATGGATCACATGAAACTACGGTTGATCGGTTTTGACAGACGATCCTTCCTGTTGGCGATGCTTAATGTTCCGTCACCAGCTAACATGTTGCTGAACAATCCTGATAACACATACGCCTCATCTGGTTGCGAGGTGAACGTGATAAAACCAGGTTAGATGTGTTTTTGAACTGTGAAGGAGAGCAGGCATCAAGCAGAAAATCAAGGAGGATTGAAATTTGCAGGATGCAGAACAAAACAAATCCCCTGTGTTCTACGGTATTCATTGATTATGTAGCCTTTTCTTTATGTTTTATTATTATTATTTTTTTCAACTTGTCCTGTCCAACAGCTGGGCAAACAGATGAGAGCTGACAGCCTCTTGTGTTGGACATATTTTACTTTAACACCAGGGGTCATGAATCTTCTGACAAACCAGAAGTATGTCTGAATAAACCCCTTCTGTAATCGAGGCCAAACTTTTTTCATTTTAGTCATATTTGAAAATCTTTTGCGTTGGACCGGAAGGAAAAGGAAAGGAGGAAAGACAAGAGAGGGATGTTAGAGAGGGGGGGATAGGGGGGTGATTATAAGGGGGGGTAAAACCATGAAGCAGCATGATATGGATGTTTATCATTACGGTCAGGTTCAGATGTAAAACCAATCTAGAAGGGGCGGGGCCTGTCCACACACACTCAAATGTTATAAACACACCTGTTGGCTCCAAAAATCTCCACATGGCAACATGTACACAATACAAATAATGTTCACACACTCAAACTTATGCATTCAGACCAACTAGTGTGAAATATTTCACTCAATCACGCAAAATATTAGTGCAAAGGTGAGCTAACACCTGTGCTAAGGTGAGTGTTTATGTTCTTCTAAAATGGATGATGGAATGTGAAAAGAAGGAAGGAGAGTGCCCAGCCATCCCCACACCAAGACCCCCGCCGCAGCAGCAGTGGCAGCCAGAACCCCCCAACAACCTGCACGGCAGCAGATAGAGAACAACTGCCCCCCCGGGTGATCACTTCCGCCACCCAGGCCAGGGCCAGCAGGACCGCCACAGGAGCCGCCAGAGCCAGAGAGCAGGGAGGCATGGGGGGGGACAGAGAGTGCAGCTTCGGCCCAACCAGGAGAGCAGCGCCCAACATGGGCCCCACCCCAGAAGAGTGCCCACAGCCCCAAACGAGCACCTCATCACCACCCAGGAGTTCTGGGCATCCCCCCGCCCCAACCCCCGGTACGAGCCAGGACCCCCACCCGCTCCGCGCTCCAGGCAGCCACCCACCCGGCCCACGTTTGATCACGTATCCTAATACGGATATGTTTTTGCAATGTGAAATGTGATTTTGACATTTCCTCCCCTAGTGTTACATGGAAGTTTAGAAGAAAAGTAAACACAAAGAGTTTCTTCCTAAGCAGCAAAGTGGAATAAATCAGGGTTGTAGCTAAAGGGGGATACCCCCGTCCTGCAAAACCTTTGCCCCACTACTTGCCACAGTTACTTCTGAATCTACAACATAAACCACCTTTTCTAAAGTCTTTGAGATATAGAGTAAGCATGCATCAGTTAACTACTGGTTTATAGAGGAAGAGAACTGACTTAAAAACGTGCGTAGCGACACGTTGCCGTGACAGTTTTGAAGATAAAAAGCCAGAAATTGCGGGTTTGCAGCTGTTTATAGACTTTTCATTGAATGTGGCTGCTTGAACACAAGTTGCCATGGCCGGCTGATTGTTAATGTATCTTAGTCCAGTGTTTTTCAACCTTTTTTGAGCCACGGCACACTTTAACCTTGATAAAAATCCCGCGGCACACCAGCATCAAAAAATTAAAAAAAAGGAGAAACTCATAGTCTGTATTGATCTACGGCCCCTCTGTAATCTCACATGCATTTTTGTGATAATTTTGGCAGGAAAAGCTGGAAGCTGCAGCTGTTTTTTCTAAAAGATGTAATAAAAGTTAAGTTAGAAGATTTAAAATTGTTTGATGTGTGTTCGTTGTGGTTGCAAGACGTCAAAGGAAGACTCATTGTGCGCTGAGACCTTGTCACTTTAACCCAATGCATCATGGGAGATGTAGTGCAAACAGCCGCCGAACTCCAGACAGACTCTCGTCTCTGAGCTTCATTGTTTTGTTCACTTGTTCCACGGTCTGAGACCGGATTCTGTGGAAAGCTACACCGCTAAAGACGAGCTTTAGCTGGTATTTTGGTTGGAACTGAGAGACTTTATGAGCTAAATCAGAACAAGGAAGTGAAGACTTTAACCACTTCTTATTGGTCAGACTGATGACATGTGATTAAGCCTCCAAGAATTATTGGAGAAGACAATTAAATGTTTTTTTTTCAGAAAACAGCTGACGCTACGGCTAAGTCGTGGTACTGTCATTCTCATCAAAGTGTCTTTAATAGAATCAAATAAACAGAAAGAAAAAAGTATTTTATGATATTTCATATTCGTAACTACTCAGTGTTTTATCAGGGCCTGTTTGGATGAACACAGAGCTGAAATCCTGGAGATGGAAAATGTTTTTAGATCAGTTAATGAAGGCAATTTCCCACGGCACACCTGACCATCTCCCACGGCACACTGGCTGGAAAACACTGTCTTAGAGAATCTGTAATGGAAGTTGTGACGAACGGGTGATGCTGTGGTACAGTGTCCTTACGCCACACACAGCCAATACTTCTGCATTTGCACTCCCACAACCGTGTTGAACATTACAAAATGAAACATCTATTTTATTGTTTGCAGATCGACAGCGAAGCAGGAGATTTTACACACAACTGTCTCAGTTTCCTTTTAAAGCATTATTGTAAAATAAATCAAACCAGGACTTCTGCCAGGAAGGGCTCTGGTAAAGACAAAAGTTCTGTTCGGGCCAAAACAAACACATTACCTTGGTTTTCATCATTCTTCTTTTCTTATCTTGTATAATTCTCCCATTTTTTGGCTGCTGGAACATTTGGCAGCAGCTCCAACCCGTTCAGCATGTTTGTTTGCCGTAAGAGCCTCTCAGTTACAGAATGACCTTACATTAGTCCCTGTACCGTATCAAGGGGAAGTAAAGAGTGCTTTGCGAATGCGCTGCTGAAAATGTGTTGATGCAACTCTGAAATGATAATTCCAATAATAATTATTACAGATAATTATTTATTGCCTTATTTAATCCGTTATTTATGACCTGTACTTTTACTTCCCCCTTGTATTATTTTTATTCTTACCCATTGTTACTTTTTTTTTTCGTACTATTCCAACTGCTATTTTTTTTTTTTGGCTGCTGTGACAACCCAATTTCCCCCTGGGGATCAATAAAGTCCTATCTTATCTTATCTTATCTTATCAAAAAAAGGAAGCAAAGATTGCTCCCGATTTTTTCACAGTGACATACGTGTTTCTTGTGTTCATCATTCGTGGATGTGCGTAGATGCCCCTCGAGGAATTCGCGGGTCTTTAAGTGAACTCTGTTTTCAGCTCATCAAAAGTTTTGGTCTGTTTAGATTTTTTTGTGCGTGATTTTTGCAAGATGCATAGACAAATTGTGGCTTTCCGTGACCGCTCCACGTATGTCTAAAGGACTTTTCACGCATGTATAACTTTTATTTCACCTATACAGTGCTCATGCCATACTAAAATGACGTATTCAACACACGAATCACTAACAAATTTAATATAAACAGCGCAATAATCACACACCGTGTCTATGTTGATTTACGTGCTCTTTGCATGGTTTATTCATACTTCCGTGGTTTTAATGTGGATTATTCCTGATAAATCTGTAGAAAGTTAAATGTAAAGACCACAGCTTTTCTTACTCTTCCACATATATTACCACATGACCAATTTTCTTCAGTGCAACATGACCAAAGTGAACGTAGTGGCTGTGGGACGCAGCTTTTATAAAAGACTTCCCATGTCCAAGATCAGATCAGATAAGCCAAATCAAAGAATAATAATAATAGTATAAATCAAGAAAGAGCCCTCTGAAGCTTCAGTATGGCTGAAGGTGAATCAAACACACCAGGTATTTACACCTGAAGGGATCTAGAATCTTGTTTTTGTTTTAGGGTCTATCACAAGAAGGAGGTTTTCTTACCAAACAAAGCTGCAGTGATGTTTTGTTTATTCATTAGACCACACAAACGTCCAGACAAGTCATCTTCTCCTGAAAGTAACCTCATGCATCAGGAACCAGTGGTTAAAGAAGCATGGACCCTCGTGGTGAAGACAGTACATCCCATAATTGTGCGTCAGTTCAAAGTAAGGATCCTTCTTCAGCAAAAAGCAGAATCGGGATGTCTGTGTTTGAGAAAACTGAAATTGGGTGAAAAGTTTAGAGTATTAGACCTGAATTTGATTGTCTTAGGGAATCCAACTGTTGTAACCTACAGCTATTAGAACGCTCTACAATGGTACTGGGGCAATTACCATATCACTGGTGAACAATTAACATCACCCAGTGAGGGCCCTTGGGCAAGGCCCTTAACGCTGCTGCCTCCTGAGTGCAGCTCGTCTGCAGCTCACCGCTCCCCCAGGGGGATGGGTCAAATGCAGATAACAAATTTTGCACAGGTGTGACAGATAGTGGGACTTTATTGTTATTATTATATTTGTAACAAGTATCCGAATACTCAGATATTTTTGTTCTGTTTCAGAGACTGGAAAAGGTAGGTACTCTGGGACATCGCTGATTGGACGGTGATATCCAGAATAGTAACATAAAAAAAAAAAACTATTGATCAATGACATGACATCATGTCTGCTAGCCTAGCATGTCGGAGAAGTCATCCGTGAAATCACGTATGTAAAATGTTCATCTAAGGTTTTGGCAGTTTTTGTTTTTTCACTAAAGATGAAAAAATTAAAAACATGTTTTGTGTTGGAAACTCGTCTTCATTTGCTGTCTTGCTTGTAGTCAGCTCAAATTTGAGGATGGAATAACTGCAGAGAACGGGGGGAGCCAGTTTAGCTCATGCTGGTTTGCGGCGCCTTCCATCCGTGAAACCAGGGTTCGACTCCAGGCTGCTCCCTGTTCCCTTCTCTACCTCTGCCGGTTCCAAGCCCAGCTTGAGAAGGTTGCGTCAGGAAGGGCATCCGGTGTAAAAACATTGCCAAATTTACCATGCGACTTGTTCGCTGTGGCGACCCCTGATGGGAGAAGCCGAAAGTGGAAGAAGAATAACTGCAGAGAACCTTTTCAGGTCTTGTTGTTAAATGATCCAAAACAACAGAGATGTTTTTTTTTTACTGTTATTCTAATCTCTTGTTCTAAATAAAAGCATTCAAACCTAATAAATGAAATAGTACGAATCGTGGTTTCATCTGTTTCATAAACTGAATGGGATCGTCACCTGAATGACACTCACATCCCTGTTTAAAAATCTTTCTTTTTTCTCTTAATCACTTTTCATTGTTTACTTTTGGACCGGTAACAAGTAGTAACCCTGTAATGAAGCACGCCACATATCAGGCTGACTCACACACATTACAGGCTCATAAACACGACCCCATCCAGTAAAACATCTTAAAATCCTTAAAAAAAACTTAGCCTTTTCCCCACTTTATGATCTCAGACCATAAACCGCAGTACAAACAGACCCCCTCATCCTGAACCCCACGTTTGGCTGAACGCAAAGAGGATTTTTTTGCCTTCATCCTCGCAGACGGACAGCTACGGAGCCCGTGTGCTGACATGGAAACAGTAAAATACATCTCGTTCCCACAAATTAATATTCCGTTCCCTTGAAATAATTAATTTGTGCAATGTGTCTTCCATGCATAGTAATGTGACCCACACAGACAGAAATGTGAAGGTATCTGCTGTAAATCCAAATATTGCTCACATCCGTGTTTAGGAATGCCTCATGACGTGAATGACAGGTTAATGATGGGCTAAGTAGCATGTAGCCCACTAGCCTTCAGATGTAAAGCGACTGGAAATGATTATGTTAATAAAAGACAAGTCATGAATATTATTATTCCCATTCGACCCTAAACTACAATATGCCATACCGCAGCTGGCTGGCCGCCCGAAGACAAGCTAAAGAGCTAAAGAGCTAAAGAGCTCTGCGGCGGAGCTAGGAGCTACGTCCGGTAGGTGAAGCAGAAGGCGTGGGTATCCAAAATCTTATGATATTTTTCTGATTTTCATTGAGACAATAATAGATCATTCTTGTTTTTATTCATCCCCTCTTGAACAAACGTGGGTCACAGAGACATGGAAGTGGCGTCAGAAAGCGGCTTTTGCAGCAGGATGGACAGAGACCATACCGGGATGTGAATGAACCCAGACATGAAAACGGGATTACCGATGCTTTTGTGCTTTTCAAAATAAATAAAACTGATCTCTAAACATCTTCCGTGTCTTCAATGATATGTAATGAGACGGACAGAAATGTAAAGGTATCTGCTGTGAATCCAACTATTGTTCACATCCCTGTTTATGCATGACGCATGACGTAAACAATTATTTTGTTCGGACAAATGAATTAATTCGTGGGAACGGAATATTATTTTGTGCGAACAAGATATTAACTGGTGGGAACGAGATATATTTTATTTTATTCATGTCAGGACACGGGCAACATAAACAGCAAAGGATCACTTAAAATAAAACAAGCTGATGAACAAACAATATGAATGGAAGGCTTTTTCCATGTAAAACATGATCTCATCCCCGGTAAACACTGACCCATTGAGCGCGTGAAAAGGACTGATTGTTGGGTAATGAAAGGCGGCTCGGCAATGCGAGCGAAGGATCACTCTGATTTAACACATAGAACAGCAGCAATTTTCATCTAAATTCTTTTAATGACTTTCAAAACAAAATGGAATTTAAGAGCTCTTACATAAAACCATTAAATCTAATAAACTCTCACCTCTGCTGGAAATTTTAAACACGGTATTTGTTAGTGGAGGGTGTGGAAGGTATGGATTGTTGCTAGATAGTGAAGCTCAGACATGGTTACTGTCTGAGCTTCACAAACAAGAGTGTAAAAGTAAAGTGGTCTGAATGAGACGGGCTCTGCAACCCGAGGATCCACATGCAACTTTTACCCCTCCGTTGCGGCTCCATGGCTTTAAAAAAAATGATTTATATCAAGAATGGGTTTGTAGTATTGTTTTGTTTATTTTAGTCACCTCCTGTTTCCATGGGTGGGTGTTCACCTTACTGACAGACTGGAATGGACGACCGTTGCCCTCACACCCAACGGGATTTACACTTCAGATGCTAAGAATGGAGCAGCATCTCACTGTTCTTGATCTAATGTTGATCGATTTTCCTTCATTCCATTAGCTTTACCTCTTTCAGGTCAATAATATTTAAATTATTGTATATTTAACTAATAAAGTGATAGTCACATGGGAAAAACTTACAGCACAAAAAAACCTTTTCAACAACAACTTTCATCAAAACAACTTTCTTAAATTGTTCTTGGCCGTTTATTAACGTTTTAATTCACGTTACATCTGCACTTTTTTTTCTATTAAAAGCCTCTAAAAAATGAAATTCCCACCCCGCTGCCTCAACAGGATTTGACCTGCAAATTTCGGCCAATCAGATCAACCAGAAAGGTTACCGCCCCCAAGTGACAAACACCCCCCCTGAACACTGCTCGCAAACCCAGCGAACACGCAGGAGCGCGGATTGCAACCGTGCAGTTGTAAAATGAGAGGTCACTCGGTTAGCATTGCGCGGTTGTAAGGTGCCTCACTCAGTTCCTCAGTTATCTTTGTGCTTGTTTAATTAATGGCAGCCATGAAGCGCCATATTTCATTGTTAAGTCAATGTACAGATGCGATCAGAGATCCTACAATGCATTTTAAGCACATAGTGGGCGTCACATCCAGAGATCAATGCCGTTGAAATTGCGTCACGGCAACCAAGGATGCACTCAGCTTTGATCCGTGATGTAGTCATTGGATGGAGTCCAAAACCAATATGAATAAATGAACAAAGGAATGAATAAAGCTTTATTTAGATAGCAGTTTCAGGGAACCAAAGTGCTTCACAGTAAAAGAAAGACAACATGGAGGAGAAGCTAACAATTCTCTTCACTTGACTATGATTCTTTTCTCATTTGCATCAAGAAAATAGTGACAAGGTCCTCCAATTTTATCCTTATATTGATTTTAAATTTTTTTCTGTCCTCAGAGAGGGACAGGAAGTCGTCAAACTGGGTCACAGAGAGATGATAGAAGTACCGCTGAACGCGCCATCATTGAGACGCAGCTCCTGCAGTAGATGGTGAAGATCACCGTACTGGGAGAGTCTCTGAATAATGTCATGAAGCCATACATGGAGACGTGGTTACCAAAGCTTTTGTAGAGCTCTTCAAAATAAATAAACCGGATCTCTCAACATCATCTGCGTCTTCCATACATTCTAAATTTGATATACAGTACAGTCAAAAATTGTGGAGAAACTTGGATTCATCAGAGGGTTCAAGCAGAAAGACAAAGGTGTGTCTCGTTTTTGACAAAAACATCTGGGTTAGAGAGTCAAACTAGTTCTGTGCTCCAGTTCTCTGAAGCATCATTTGTTTCTGTCTGATGAAACTTTGTCAGAGAAACTTTTCGACTTTTAATCAAAGCAAAGCTGCCTTCACCTGGGAGTTGAACCTCAGCTGGCAAACGCTGCAGGAGACGTGCTTCCTCTTGATGATGGGAGGGAGGCCGAGGGTGTGATGGAGGATGGCTTTTTGAACCGGGTCCATCTAGAGGAAGGAGAGAAACAAAGACTAATGAAAAGATGGCTGACGCTGACCCGCGGATGCCACCGCGCTCTGAAGAGTAAACAGGTTGCTCGGCTTCGTTAAGAAAGCCAGAAATCAATCTTTCATGGCGTCAGCGGGTGAATTCTGGCTTATAGGAGGATTAATTCCATTTCCTGAGCCGAGCTGCGTGCCAGAACCCTCAGTGACCTCAGCATGGGGCAACTTCTTCAACAGGACAGTGAAACATGACATTTGGTCAATCTTCCCACTCTGACTCCAAGTAAAATCAACACTTTGGAAGCCTTTTTTTTTTAAACAGTTCAATTCATTTTTATTTACGGTATATAGCCCAATTTCTACAACAACAGTCGACTCAATAGGCTTCATACTGGTAATTGTGTAATGAACATGAAATCATAAAATAGTTAAGAGGTATTGGGCGCAGTTTTGTCAGAATACTGGATTCTGACTGACACCTAAAGAAGTTCTGGTCACGCAGACTGGTCTCTATTCCAACAGAACCTTGGAACACAGTTTATCACACCAGCAGGACAGTAGAAAAACATGAGTAACTTATAGTTTACTTTAACCTATTTGGTAAATTTGATAATACTTGTATATTGATATACATTTAATGCCCTTTGAGGCATCCATAATCAGAAACATATAGACATCTTGGAAGCAACTGTCCTCCCATTTGTGTCAGACGGTTCCCGCCTTTCAATTCAATTCAAATCAAACAACTTTATTTATTCCAGAGGGGCAATTCTTTTTAAGGTGCAGACTCTAGCATTTGAAAAAAAAAATGTTCATCACGTAGACGCAGAAAAAGGAAGAAAAAAAGAAATAATCTACAGTACTATAATTCCTCAATAGTGTCACAAGAAAAGTTAGAGGGCTGGACCCAAGTGCAGCAGGTTTATTAGCTCAGCTAAAAGTCCACAAAGCTAAATAAGGGTCAATAACAGGCATACGATCATCAGAGGAGAGACGGGGTAGTCAGGATCCAGGTGAGAGTTGGGGAAGAAGATCAGCTCCAAATATAACTCACTAAAAGAATGTTTTTTTTTAGCATGCCAAAGGTAATATATTACCATATATATGGATATAGTTTACTCTGAAAGGCTGAAGAAAAAAAGCAGGATAAAGGCCCTTAAGCTACAAAAACAGAATAAAAAATGTTCCAATGACAGTTTCTAACCATGGTAACAGCAGAGGAGCAAATAAAATCCCATTAAGATGTCTTTTTTTGGTATGTATTCCGTTCATTTCTTATCTGTTGCAGATATTCGGACTGTAAGCAACCAATAAATATTAGGGGGGAAATAAAAATCCCTTCATGCAAAATCTTCACTTGATTTTTTTCCCTTTTTTGTAGAAAAGAAACTTTTGAAGCCACTTCAAAAAGCATTTTCAATTTCCTTTCATTGATTTGTTTTGGAAAATAAGCATGCAAAAATAATACTTGGAATCATTCCAAAAAAAAGAAGACAGCAGTTGACAGAACCCTGTTTGTTAGAGTGTGGAGGCTGCATCTGGACCATGTCTCCAACCTTCCATCTGTGTGAAGTTTTTAATAAAGCCATGCATCCACATCCTTGCTTTTGCGCTTTGGCCTGAATCCTGCAGCTGCACCTGCTTGTTCTCCCGCCAAAGCCAGAGCAGATTTAGCAAGGTTATGCAACAGAAATCTGGCAGAAAGTCATTAAACGTGGTTGAAAAGTGAGCAGACACCAAACTCTGCTGCAAACCTGGATGACTTTAGTCCGTCTTCCAGTGCGCACATTTGTTTTCGTTAAAAACATGATGTAAATGGATGTTTGTTTAGTGACTTTTTTCATCATTAGAGTGATTTCCTTTTCAATAAAAGGCAGATTTGTTTATGTTGCAGGCGTTACCGGTATTGCCGCGGCTCCTCAGGTCTTACTCGGATTCTTTCGCAGTTGTCTCATTAATCTGATGCAGTTCTGTGCTGCGGCTTCATTTTCAAGTGGAAGTCCACAGCATGAAACGCTTCTAAGCTGCTGCTGCTCAGATAATGACTATTTAGGGGCGGATTGATGGTTTATTTGTCAAGGTAATAAAAAAAAAACTCCAACGAACAGACAAAAGACCCTCCGCTGGGCAGCAAGCGCCTGCATTTCAGCTTCAAGAGTGGCTGAAAAGCTGCATTGTTGCCTGTTTGTTTGGCGTGTCTTTTCCTTTGTGTGCTAGCAGAGAAAAAGAACAAACACCTTCACTTCCCTGCCACAAAAAAGAAAAGTCTCACTCGGCTGGGGAACGTGGAAAGGTGCTGGAACAGTGTGGGAAGTACAACGTTGTTCTGCACATAACAGGCTCAATCATTTTAATTGAGATTTACTGGCTTTCAAAATTGCAACTAAAATTTATATTCAATATTAGGAGTGACCAAAAAAGGCAAAGTTAGATTTATTTCTCCAAACTGCAGGTCCAAGTCCTTGTTTTTGCAGATACAAAAAGCGCCAGACACTTAAAAAGTAACTCCTGCTTTTTGGTAACCACCTGCACTGGCAGCGAGAGCACAGTTAAACACCAGACAGATCTTTTTTTTAAAGACTGACTTATGGAAGCAGGTTATCAGGTGCAGCTCAGGCAGCAGCTTGGAAACAAAGTCTGGCTGAAAGTTGGCCTCACTGTCAGCGCCAAGCGAATCAGGAGCAGCTGGGTGGGCAGGCAACCGGGTCGGCTCACCGGAGGAGGAGGTCGTCTCAGCGAGGGCAACTAGAGGCCGAATGATGCAAGAGAGGAGGAAAAAAAGGTCCAGGAGAGGCAGAACCGTCAGACTGAGAGGAAAAAATGACTGTCAGTCGTCCTGTCTTTGACCTCGCTGGAAAATATTATTTGAGGAGGAGAAAATGATAAAAACCTGACATTTCTTCCTGCAGTATTTCAAAGCAACGCTTTGGGGCTTCAGATGGATCTTTCTGAAGCCTCACAGTGACCTACCTCTGCCTTTTAATGAAATAAAGGTGACAGAGGTGATGCAACACCAGGGTATTGCCGAGACATGCCGACCGAAAAAAGGGGAAATTAACGTGATTCAAGAAGATGAAAATGTTTTTTTAACATGTTCTTTTCTGATGATGGGGACACAGATCAAGAAAATCTATTTTAAAGTTTCATTTCTAAGTATTTCTTTATTCGAATTCAACAACAGCAGCAGTAAATGCAGCAACAGCAGCAGCAGTGCAGCATGCAGGCCCATACTGGTTAACAAAAGTAAGCAGCAGTTATAGGATTCATGGGTCTTTTCTCATTTTTCCTTTTCACAAAGGCCTTGAGTTCTAATAAAAAATGATTGAACACAAAATTAAATTATTTGCCTTTGGGTTCCTCGATTTTCCTGTGAAACTCATTCTTGATCTGAAAACTAGAAAAACCTGAGGATGGAAGGAAACAGAGATTTCTGTTTGCACTTCAAGGTGACAAGAAGTAAAGCTGATGCCGCTGGCCATTCTTGACTGAAAATGATTGTTTTAAGATGTCTTTAAAGTCGTAGCAACCCAATCTCCTAGAGATTTCACCTTCTAACTCCTCGAGCATCATTGGGAAGCTACTTGGGAACAAATTTGAGTTTTAAAGTTTGTAAATTTTGAACGATGTTAGCGTGGCGAGCTCACAAAGTGGCATTTCCATGTAGCTCGCATTTTTTTACCCGCATACTTTGAATATTAAATACATGAATCCTTAGCTCAAACAGAAAATCCCAAAATTTACTTTTGCAGATTCTTGTAAAAATGACTTAAATAAAATGGTTTTTTTACATGAATTTGTCAGATGAAGGTCTGACCAGGGTGGCAGGGGCAGACAGGGCGAGTGGGGGGTATGTAGCAGACACTCGGCTAGCTAGGGAGGGTAAAAAGGGGTGGCGAGGGTGGGGACGAATAGTACATGCGGGCCAGAAAACGCCTCTTGTGGTTTTAAATCTTTTAATTTTTAGAAGTTTCTAAAAAGTCGTCTATTTTTTGCTGAATTTCTTCGTACAGTCGAGTATAAAAACAAAGTTCTCAACATCACTAATTAAAAACATGTTTAGGTTGGTATTATTTTAAAGGGGAAAAACCCAATCGGACTCGCAGGTGGGTCATCCAAATGTGATTCCTGGAGGTGATCTCAGAGGAAGATCCCTCCTCATTGGCTCTCTCAGAGCGCCTGTAAGCGATGCACAGCATCCCAAAGTGGTTTGTGGGTGTTTGCCAGAATGTCAAACGCTGCAATCATCATTGAAGTGTAATTGTGTTTTGGAGCAGCAGTCAAATAATCTTTAGAAGAAGAATTTGCAAACAGAACGTGACACGGAGCCGCCTGCTGGCAGTCAAGTCAGGGAGGGAGCTCAGAAAAGTGAATGCATGGACAGCTGTCCAACTGCCGGCTCCATCATTACTCCTGGAATGGAGATGCAAAAGCTTGAAAAAGACTTGTTTGAAAGCTGGTGCTAACTATCAGCAATTACGAAATCCTCTCAGCAGCTGTCTGCAGCTCTGAAATTAACATAATAGAAGCCTGCAAAGCTATGAGGAGATAGCAGAGCAGTTTCAGGTAGCCGTGGCCGCGGTACATAATGTAATTAAGGAATGGCAGTTACCAGGAACTGATGAGGTCAAGCTGAAAGTCTGCAGCAAAGAAACTTTTTGAAAGTACTGCTCAGAGGAAAATGTTGAATCAATATCCCAATTTGACCCCAGCAAAGGTCTGGTAGACCGGTGACGTTTTTCCACTGTTGTGTCGGATGTTTGGACTGAAATAGAACAAACTGAACTTTCTGCTGCAAAAAAAAACAAACGTCAGGAGAAAAAATAAGAGCAGAAACTATTCATTGGTTTACAACAATGTAGTTAAATATTTAGAAGTTGGGAAAAAGTCAATAGCCATAACAGAAGAGTGACCTTCACCACAGGTAGATCTGATTGGAACACAGAGGAAAAAAGCAAAGACCTTTTTTTTAAATGAGGGTTGTTTGTTTTGTTCAAAGGGTTTGGAAAAACCTCCAAATGCAGCAACAGTACAATCAGTTGTAGAAGGTGGGTGTTAATCAGTTACAAAAATATAATATGTCATAAATATATATAGTTTTATTTAACTGGAATTTTTGTGCAATTGTCAGATGGTTTTATTCCCAACACACAAGAAAATTGATTTTTGCCTTTAAATTCTCGATTTTGAAAGACACTTTTGTCCACAAAGAATACGCTCTAGAATACACGACTACAAATAATTTAAGGTTTTGAAAAGATAAAGATATGAAAGCATAATCCAATATTGAGGCTACACAAGATACAAAATAAAAAATAACTCCAACAAATTATATTCATTTATATTGATCCTGAGTGAGTGAGGAGCCCAAACAAACACAGACTCCACCTTTTGTTTTCACAGTTGGGCTTTGTTGGTTTAATGGCTCCGTAAAGCACAGCCCAAAAAAAAAAAGTCCGTCCTCTTCTAATCGCATCTTATCTTTTTCTTCCTCTGAGTCATTTAAAATATTTGACAATCCAATTGAATTAAATATTTTAGGTGTTAAGTAGCTTCAATTAAAAGTTGTGTTTTTTTATTGAACATCTAAATTATTTAAAATCACAACATTTTCAAAGACGTTTACTGAAGGGAATGATGGACACAGCAGTCTCAAGATCAAAGTAGATGGACACAAAGATAACAACTCATTTGAGACTAATTTAATTTAACAAACTACAACACAATTTTAAAAGATGTAGACGCCCTGTCATCTATCTATCTATCTATCTATCTATCTATCTATCTATCTATCTATCTATCTATCTATCTATCTATCTATCTATCTATCTATCTATCTATCTATCTATCTATCTATCTATCTATCTATCTATCTATCTATCTATCTATCTATCTATCTATCTATCTATCTATCTATCTATCTATCTATCACCCTCTATGGTTCATTTCTACTCTTTGGTGCTTTGGAGGGTCCATTTACTTTCACACAACTTTGAACTGCACCAGGATTCACTTGCAAGCACACAGAGACTACTGGTAGAACACAGGAAAATCCTGGGAGAACACAGTGGGTTGGCCCACCCAGTCAGACGAGCTGTCACACCAAACTAAGGCGGCTAATAGCATGATGTTGGATAGAGGTGTAGACACTTATCCCGATGGTATCATCAGAACTCGCCGGTGAAAAAGTTAAGAGAGTGGCGTCTGGAACGGCCTAAATACTCCAGGCAGTTAGGTCCCGGTTCGTTTTCGAGAGCGCTGTGCGTGACGGTAAACCAAACCAGCCGACGGCATCATCCACCCGTTTGACCTGAGTACGTAGGACCGAACTTCAGTTCCACCTATCTGGAGCTGAAGCTTTGCCAGTTAACAAAACTAAACAGATGTAGGTGATATCAGGGTTCAAAACAGATGGAGAGGACTCAAACTGGAGCAAAGTCTAATTAACAACCGAATACTGATGCTGGTACTACAAAGTACATGAATTGTGAGTGTGCAAAGGCAGGGGGAGAGTCGATGTTTAATGCTTTTACAACTTATTCTGTAATTACCTGACGCACCTACTCAGCAGATGGAAAAACTGAAGTGCATAATGATCTTTTAATGGTTGATGCATTAGCAGAGAACGTATAAAGTGTTACAAAAAATGCTGCCGGCTCTTTCAAAGTACCTGATATCAAGACTGAATTATCAAGTGTCCAACTGCAATCAGAGGCGAGACTTCATTAGAAGATGCTCAGAAAACCCCCCCAGAAAATTTTTGGTGTTTTTTTTAAACAGCAGTGGACTCTGAGGTACAGTGGAAATGTGGATCCTGGCAACAGAAGAACACTATATTGCATTACCACCGCAGGAGCTCTGCCTTTTCCCTCACACACAGAAAGAAAGGGTTATGCAACATGCAACCTTTGTGCTGTGAATCTCACCCAGAGTTTTGAAGAGGAATAAAAGGGATGACACACTAAGTTGGCCAAGCTCGCTGGCAGAAGATGTGCTACAGCAGGGAAACACTCCCTGCTTTGTGATGGGAAACCGAGCTCTGGAAAGTTGAAACTCAGTTAGAAACATCTGGGCCAAGAGAGAAACAGTGACCTCTTAGCAGAAACATGCACTGGGCTACAAACATGTTATTTCTCAGAGCACAGAGGCTATGAAAATTGCATATTTGGGTCCTGGATTAGCAGCCACACAGCAGAGAGCAGAATTCCAAATCTGTTATTCATACGAGTATATTCACAATGCAGAGCTGGGGGACTCCGGCTCGTCTTGAGCATCTTCTTCCACGTATCTTTTAAAGAAATCCCCCCGTCACGCAGCATTTCCTCCCTCCCTGGAGTGAGGGACGTCTGCAGTGAGCAGCTGCAGTGCCACGAGTCCCACACTCATCAGCCACCCACCGAGCCAAACAGTCCACATGAGTCGCGCCTGCCAAAGACAGAAACGCTGTGGGAGCAAATGTTGCATGACGTGCGCCCAGTCCAGTGATCACGACACAAACACGCACATGCACAAAAGCCCGTCACCTATGTGTCTCTAGCCTCCAGCAGTGCACGGCACAGCATCTCAGGACACGGCAACTTTAGTGTCAACTCTCAAATTACTTCCAAGAGCTCTGATATGCAATTTTTTTCCCCCTCAGCAGGTCAGGCTCCAGCGCAGCCACCTGCCAATCATCCTGATGAGCTGTCTGCCTGAAAACAGGCTCTGGCCGGCGGCAGCGGTAACAGGAATGCCACCGCAGACAATCAGAGAGCAGGTGAGTGAAAAAACGAGGCTGCATTAAGAGCTGGACATCATCCCAGGATCACTTCTACTCGCAGTGTTGAAGCAGAGATCAGGTCTTTTTTAGCAGTTGAACAGACATGAAGGTAAGACATGTGACAACAGACAGGTGAGCACATGTCCTCAGTTCACGTCCAGCGTTCTTGATTTCTCAGGAGTTCAGACGGATTTCTTAAAAATGCTAGAATTCCAACTCAACGCATTAAGAGTCGGCTGCGTCCTCAGTGTTGTGCAGTTCCCTTAAGGCTCGTACGACCACCTCAGGGTGGTATTATTATTAGTATGACGAACGAGTGATGCTGTTGTATGGTGTCTCTACGACACACTCTAGTCATAAAGAACGTGTCACACTGCCACTACATTTTTTTTGCAAATTTTCCACGTCTGAAATCTCTTCTCTAGTGAACGTTATTCATAAGTGTTTCTTGCATTCGTCGATGTGTGCAGACGTCATAAAGTGTTTCAGCGGACGGGTCTTTACGTGAATTCAGTAAATCTCTTCCAAATGTATTGGTTGGTTGAGAATTATGCAGTTTAGGTGTATTTTACGTCGTTTACTACATTGATTTTTGTGAGATGTGTCTTTTCACGACCGTTCCACGTATGTCTAACCAATTCCCGCATGCACCACCGATGTCTAACCTTTATATCGGGTATCAGCTCACATATCACTATAAGATTACGTAATTGACGCATGAATCACTAACGAATTACATATAAACAGCGCAATATTCACGCACGGTTCATATTCTACGTTGATTTATGTGTTCTTTGCGTGGTTTAACCCTTGTGCTATTCTATGGGGTCCAGATGACCCGATCTTTACATTAACGTGTTCTCCCTACAATGACAAAGGTGGATAAAGGTGGAAAGATTTCATGTAATCCATGGACACCAGTGAAGATCACAAATCATTGAAGAAAAAAGGTTCAGAACACTGTCTAGTGGGTCTAGATGACCCAACTTCCAATGGTAAAGTGCCTAGGATAGCACAAGGGTTATTCGTACTTCTTCCGTGGTTCATTTGTGATAAATCTGTGAAAATGTCACATAAAGACTACAACTTGTCCCACTTTTCTATGTTTATTTACATCTGATTCAATATTTATCCGTAAATGTACGTAGTGACTGTGGGACGCATCTTTTAGTAATATGTGAGAACTAGTTTCTTACTGACTGCATGCAAACACTGCATGTGATATAAAAGAGCCCAGAGGACGCAGACACTAACTACAATGATTTTTATTTTATTTCTCAACCCTCCAAGACCAGAGCTTTTGCTACAGTGTTGACGTTCTTTGAATTACCCTTATTCCTTTACTGTATATGCAATGATTGTAATTCCAACAGATTCAGAAGTAGAGAAAAGTAGCTTCACGCTCATATGCAACACTTGACAGAGGTCACGTGATCACACAATCAACATGAACTCTCAAAGAAAAGTGACAAATGTGCCATTTTCAGCTTTAGGTCTCACTAGTAATCGGATTTTTTCATGCATTTTGAAAAAAAGTCTTTTTTTTTAAAAGTTACATGTGAGGGCATTGATGAAGTCTAGGTGTAGATAAACTAAAACAGCAGATGATGATGCTCAGCACAACTACAACAATCAACAATATCTGCAACAGTACAACTTAGTAACCAACTGTGGTTTCTGAGAGCTTGTATGCAAATAGAGTTCACCCCATGAACTCTCCAAACAAAAAGGGACCCTACCATTCAGAGCGCTGGACCCGTCAGCAACACAAAAAGCCGGCTCGGTGATGAAAACATCAGGTCAACACAAAGAAACCTGTATTTTCATGAGAAACCATTTCACCATTTCATTCTGATGGCTTCTAATGTAGAGGCACAACTCGTGTGTGTAATGAGGGTTTATTTTTTGTTTTTGACATGTTTTTGTGGCATTTAAAAAGATTAAACGTGAGTTTGAGTATTTCTTTTTTCAAATTGTTGTGAATCAGGAGCAGATGAAAAGCTGCAGATGGAAAAAAGATGACATTTGTGACGTAGAAAACACTCTGGGCTACAGGCTCCCTGCTCCGCTCCATTCTGATGCATCCACTTGCAGACAAATAGATCACCGTTTTTCTTGCACTGCTCATATTAGGATGGGGGTGTGAAGGGCTAAGCTAGCTGGAGAGGATTTAAACAGAGAGGTGACAGGCTGCTGCAGCCTGGTCTGTTCAAACTCACAGCTGCTGCGTTTCTTGATGCAAACTACTGATTAACACTGAAGTAAAGGTTTTCCGAACAGCTTGTACTTTTAGTTTAATTCAATTCATAAGAGATAAACCTTTGATTTAACCTACTCCTCTCCTCCTTAAGTGCTATTCTTTTTTTGAAAGGTGCAATAACAGATAACTGGGTCAGATGAGAGAAACCAAGGCTGAACCTGTTGTTTAGTCAGTCATGATGATGTCTGTCAATCTGCAAATTAAAATAAAAAAATAAAGGTTTTGAAAACATCTTTGTCATTTCTGAGCAAACATTACTTTTGCAGCCTCTTTATTTGCATTTCTTATTAATGCGGCCAGCAAATGAGCAAAGGTTTTGGTACAAACGGTTGCATTTTGGAGAAATCCAGCACGTCTGAGGCGTGTGAAGGATGTGAGAAAATCTCTTTTCTGCCGCTCGGCGGGCGTCTCGCCTCATCCGCCCGCCAGTCTTTGGTTTCCACTGATGTGTTTTCTGTCGGGGGAGACGTCAGGACGCCGTCGACAGCGGGAGAGAATAAGCAGGTCATTTACTGGATACTATCTGACAGCCCGCAGAAGGCCTGTCCATCTCAAAGTTCAGACAGCCGCCGCTGCCGCCGCTCCCTGCAACCCCTCTGGATGATGTGACAGAACGAGACAGTGATGAGCTGAGGCGGCGGCGGCTGACTTTTACTGAATGATAAAAGGGTCAGGAACACGTGCCGGGTGATGTCTGCTTTTGTGCTAAAGGTTTGGAGTGTCACCTCTCCCACACATCTCTGGGTGTGATGGAGGGATCCATTGAAAAACAAATCATTTGCATAAAAAATACCTGGTCTTTGACATTTTGCTTCAATTCATCTGGTTAAACTGCTCAAAAAGGGGTGGAGTCAGGGTTACACGACAAAATATACCTAACGCCAATTGTTTTAGATCATTTTTTAAAATCAATTTAATGACCAAATACTCATTAGTTAACAATTCATTTATTTTCTACACAACATAAGTCCGGTGTAATATAAAAAACCCATTTGGTTAACCTCAAACTAAGAAAAGTTCATTTCTAATGTTTAAATCTATGGTACATTTTTCTAAATTATATATTTTGTGTGTCACTCTGCTGTTTTTTATCTGAAGGATCCATAATTTAAGAGTAAAACTTACTTCTTTGGTCAGTTTAAATCACAAAAAACTGGTACTGAAAGAAGATTTGGAACTGCACAGAATCACAAATTAAATCCTGACATTTATTACTGAAATTTTGATCAATTCTGTGTTTTGGCCGCGGATGAAACATTTTACATCTGATTCTTGTCAGACACAAAGTTTTTCAACAGAAAGGTGCAGAGATGGGATTTCACACGGAGAACCCTGCAACCTGGAACCAAAATGAGTCCAAGAACACAAAGAGGACTCATCCAGGAGGTCAGAAAGGAGGTCAGACCTCACTGGACTCAATTCACGTCAGAGTTCAAGGAGAAAGACACTGCTGGAACATCATGATGATCCACTAAACTTCTGGACTGCTGTTCTGATGACAAACAAGAGGAACCTTCTGGAAGGAGAGCTTCTCCAAACATCTGGACTCAAAATAACACCAAAATCAACATCAGTTAAAAAACGGCGGCGGAAGTGTGATGTTGTGGGACCGTTTTTGGAACATTGGGAGCATTTCAGCAGTTGTGTTTTAGCCCTGCAGTGACTTACACATCCAAGATTGCATAGATGCCCAAACAAATATCATCACTGGAATTATTAGATTTTTGCAAACTAAAAGAAAAAAATGGGATCATAAGGAAATCCTCATTTCAACAGTACTCTAATGTTTGGATTATCTATAAAAAAAGGTATGAAAATAACTGCCTGGTTTTAACACTTCCTGTTTCAAACCATTTGTGGATCTGGTCTTAGTATTACTATTAATCGTTGTTAGCTGTGGTCGTAGTATTATTGTTGCACCAACAGTAACAGCATTAGCTTTGATGATATGGAAACTCCGTTTGTACTACGGGAGGATACCAAACGCTCCCCTGAGTTCACATCAAGAGAATTTTGTGCATTTCTGGATTTAGTGAAAAGCTACAAAACACATCAGACAGAAGGTACAATCCATATTAAAAATGGGAGAAATCTAAATGTTTTAATCTGACATCTCAGTACTGGATTTCTGCTATTATAACAATAAATGTGCTTAAATTTGAACAATTCTGCAAAAAAGTATTAGGGCCACCAATATAGAAAAAAATTAACTAATATGAGGATAAAGTTGTAAAATTATGAGAAAAAAGTCAAAATTTTACAACAATGAAGTCATAAAATTCAGGTTTTTTTCTCTGAAGTAACATGCTACGTTTAGCTGTTAAAATGTTTCAACAAAGACAATCGAACATTACCTGTTTCATTTATGCTAAGATGACATCAGCTCAAGAATTGCAATTAATCTGCTAAATTTTTTAGGTAAAAGTCCAACTTTATTCTCTTTAAAATCATTATTTTTCAATGGTAAATATACAACTTTTTAAAAAATACATTTACCTTTTTATTCTCAAAAAATGTTGCCTTTTTTTCAAATAACTGAATGGCTATTTTAAAAGAATTATAACCTTTTTCTCACAAATATATATTTATTTCTGACGTCCGTAATACACCGTCGTACAAAACTATTACGGACATTGACGCCGGCAAATATGATAATAATTAGCTTCTTGTCTTGTTAGCTTCTGGAGGGAAATATTGTTTCAAAAATGGATGAATAAACACGTTTTTCGTCTTCATAAATCCTACCTTTAAAGGGCTTTTAGTTGATACTGCTTTTGGTGCATCTACGCTATCTACTATTTTTGCCTCTATCTAATCGGAGTCTAGGAGTCTAGATCTGCACACGTCAAAATGTCAAAAATGTTTTTATGTTTGAGAAATCAAAAAAGGGGCCAATACGTTTCTGCAGCACAACCCCAGAGGGATGTTCTGGAGTTTCAATATTTTTCTGGTCTCCATCTCAAAGTGCTTATCTCTAATGCAGCTCTAAACATAATGGACTCTTTCCAGCCAGAACAACAAGCCGTCACTGTCAAAGTGCCTTCAGCCTTAAACAGGTACATTATTTCCCCTCCTTACTTGAGATGTGTTGCTGCCAATGTGTGTTTGAATCACTTAAGCAGAGCGCTGCCGTCTCTGCAGTGTGGACTCCACCCAGAGCCAGCCCACAGGATCCAACTGTTTTATCAGAGCAGATGTCAAGTAAACCAAGAACAACAGCTGAACTGCTGCCAAAGTAACTGGCGGTGGAATTTCAGCTACTGAATGTTTATCGTTGGAACGAGTCCCACAAACAGCTGGAATGGATCTTGGGAAGGAACACATCAGAAATAGAATATAATTATAATTTGACCAGGACATTTATTGAGTTTTTTGGTAATAAAAAGCATCAAAAATGAAATTCATTGAACAATTTCCTCTATATAATCCAAAATACATCACTGTCAGACATCAGGCATCAAGGTAAAAACTATCACTTCCTGTTTTCAAGGCCCACTGGAGCCAGGTCAGTTCATCAAGTAACCAATAGGGTGGCTTGTTACACAAGAACATCTGTCTCTGTGAACTCTGAGTTTCCTTAACTTATTTACTATAATGTAAGAATGACTTTACATATGAACATGACTGTGGCGATAGTGACATGAAGATGTCCGTTAAGGGTTTCGGCCAACCGTTCTTTACATGAATTTGGTTTTTAGCTGCTCAAAATTCTTGGTTGGTTAGGAATTACGTAGTTTACGTGTATTTTACGTAGTTTATATGCAATTATTACGTAAATCTCATACAAATGTGCATTACTTTTGCAAAATTGTAATTTGTAATTGACACATAAATCCTACTATTTTAGTCTTAAATTTGATGCACACATTTTTAAAACGATGAAACTGTATATAAAGAAATATCAACTAATTTGGCATTCTTTCAATACAACAAGTACTAATTTAATTAAATGAGTCCAATTAATCTCGCCATAAAGTTTTGAAAATTAGCTAAACTTTGAGATTTCACGGAGTCAGCCATCTTAAAAAAGCCTTGCTACTGCCCCTAGTGGAATGATGATGCACTGCAGGGAAGAAAACATGGACCAAGTTATATGCAATGTGTTTATAAGGAAAGTTCTGGTCATGCTAAGGTGGTAGGGGCTCTAAAAAATCGAATATAGTTCTAAAGGGTTAAATTATCAACACATTCTTTAATTCTCTGTAGATTCACTAAAAAAGGTTCACTTTTGTGTTGCAGTTGGACCAGGGTTGGCAAATACATGAAGATCAAAGGCTGCAGATTTGTGTGCAGCAGATTTCTGTTTTTTTAGCAGAAGCGATCTCAAACGTTGCTGTTTTGTGTTCAGTCTTTCTCAAGGCAAAGTGAAAATGTGGAGCTGCTGCAAAGCGCAGATGGCGCCTCTCCAGCTAATGGCTGTTGACAGAATTATACACAATGTGGGCTATATTTGAAGTACAGGTACATCTGAATGTACCTGTACTGTCTGTCTGAACATCTGTCATGTTTACTGGCAGACCATCTTCTCACACATTCCAGAGGTATGAGGACGGTAATCTGTGGTGGCAAACCGGTATTCAAAATATACCTTCAGATCTGTCAGGTGGAAAAAGAAAGAAAGGCTCTGCTCGTGACGTTCAGACAAATTCCTTTCTCAGCGTTAATGGAAAGAATGACCTGTCAGATGTAATCCTGTGTGCCTGACCCAGTTTGTCATCCCCATCCCCGCGCAGACAGGATTTCAGAAAGTTAAAGATAGGGGAGATTTCCATTCTTGTGTGACTTCCAGCTAAGAATGAGCACGGACGGGCTCCAGGTGTTCATAAAACCACACGGAGTGTTATTACACGCCAGGAACGGGAAGGACACTGAAAAATTAAGTAGGAATAGTTACCCATGAGGAAATGTAATGATGAGTCCAACAGTAGAGCACTAAAGCCTGAGTGTGAAGGCTTTACTTTGACAATTACAGTCAGAGTATGTTTGCATTTGGTGAATGGGTTCTGGAGAAAGTGAGTGCCTTTGGGGAAAAACAGTTAATTAAGGGTCCAAATAAAAGCATAAATCACATGACAGCTCTGTAAAAATGATCTGGTTCTGGTGTCAGTAATGATGTAGAGCCCACTGGCAGCTGAGCCGACATCTTTCTTTCTTTCTTTGGTTTAAGACTCCGGAGTCTCTTTTATTCCTCCATTGTGGCTCTTTGGCTTTGAAGAAAATGTCAACAATTTGCATAAAAAATGGGTTTGTGGTGTTAGCTTCTTGTATTTATTGTCAATTTCTTTTTAACATGTCCGACAAATGAGCACAATTATTTTAAAAGGTTTAATCTATTATCAGAAAGATCTATTCGTATCCTCTGCTGCACACCAGATGCTGTTCAGAGGCAAATATATCCTTAAAGAATATTATTACACTTTTATATATAGATTTAATTAAAAAAAATTGGCTTCCACACCAATATGCTCATGTTTTTGTTGAATAGTATAAAGAGAAAGAGGACAAAGACCCACCAGTCATATTGTTAGAAAACATCATGTTTGACTTTTTTTCATTCTGAATACTGGAGCAGGAGAATCTTATTTGACACAGGTGGTATTTTATTTTGAAATTAAAGTGTATATGCTGCAATGAAAAGTAAAAGAAGTTAAATGGCCACAAAAAAAGAAAAATTATTTTTCGAAACATTGAAGTGGGTCTTTGTAGCTATAAAAGGGTTTTTGGTCAGAGAGAAACTGGACCGAAAGACTCTTCTAGCATTAAATGTTGCAAACATTAAGTTTTTGGAGCCAACTCCAACAAAAAGTTTGTTTTTGGAGTACGGCTGGATAGCCACAATATTGCTCGCCATTTCTGTTTTGCCACTAATTTTATTTTAGGGTGTGAGGAGCTGTTAGCTAGAGGGAGCGAGTGTAAACAGAGGCATGATGGGAAATGAGTGCAGGCTTACACCGTAACACCGGTCCCGCCCACAACTCAGAGGTGAACTTCTATTGAACTCCTGCCGCTCTGCAGAAACTATGTCCTAGAACACGTTTGTTGATTTTGTCTAAATACGACATCATCGTAATTACAAGAGAACTGGGAATGCTTTGAAAATACATCAGAAGATGGTCAGAATTGGTAATCAAAAGATGCAATCAAGTGGAATGTCAGTTTAGCAGTTTTTCTTTATATTTTGGCCGGTTTGGTTCCCTAAATTAAAACAGACAATAATGTGTGATCCTGAGACATTGACAACATCTGGATACAGTTTAGGAATCCCAAACTCAAGTGATTGTTGGGAATCAATTGTTTTTTTTGCTTAGTTTGCTTATGACTATGTGTTTTTTCAGTGCCTGGTGACAAATATTTAATAATTGCAGCAACATAGATGTTTATACATGAAGAGATCTTTACTTGACCTTTTATTTTTCTTCAAATTGGTATCAAACCAACAGTTGCAGAGTTTTAGATAATAATAATAATAATAATAATAATAATAATAATAAAAACATTACATGTTAATAACGTTTCAGTCGACCCGCTATAGCTTAGTTTCTGATATTTAGATTGGAACGGTCCTGTAAAACCAGTTATGTGGAACGCCAGCCCTTCACAACGTCTAATAGAGCTGCTGAATATCACATTTATCCCAGAATGATGTTGTTGAGTCTGTAATTATGCAAAGTGTAATGGATTTCAAACAGTAGAAAACATTGGAGTAAACTGTGGTTTTGTATTTAGATGAAAACACATTAATTTCACAGAAACTCCAGATGAGCCAAAAGATGAATTTATCATCGTCTACACTTAAAATTTCGGTTTAAATTTTTCAAATAAAGTCTGTTTGTATGGTGTAATAATCAGCATTTAGCAGTATTCACCTTTGATGTGGGATTTGCACTCTGAAGAGGTTCTCAGACACTAAAGGTCTTCCTAATCTCTGAGCCCTGTTTAAATCATGTGAGTTTCTGCTTAAAGGGCCTTCGTTGTTAAAATGAAGGCACATAAATGTGGAACATGCAGACTGAACTCCACAATTGTCGCAGAGAAACACCTTTTCCTGTTTCTTTTTCCGTCTGAGCAGTTTCATTTTGTCCCTTTCTTCTCTCCTCTCTCCACTCCTGGCGTTCTCCAAAAGGTATGGACTCCATTCCACAGCGGTTCTTCACCGCTGACCCGCCTCACACCAACTGGGCCCCATCAGGATGAAAAATTGAACAAAGCCAGATCCCTAAAGGCAGTCGGCGGCCTTGCACTCCATCCGTTGAGCCGAGATGTAACGCCTTACCCGTTCTCACACCCCTTCCCAGCCATCTGCCAGCGCTGATGGATGTTTTGAAGTAATTACCTATGATCTGGATCTAATTAAAGCTCTACTTCTCTTTCTTTGTGGCCATTCTATTTAAAACAACTTGCCAGGGTTTCCTGCCAATTATGTTAAAGGTGTCAGAAGTGAACTAAAACTTCAGATTACTCAGAAATACCGCGGTCACTATCCCAAATCCAGCAGGAGGGTTTTTTAATCCTTCTTTAAGTTTTCCAACGTTTTTTTTTTTTTTTTCCCACTTAAACAACATTTGACATATTTTAAAAGCCATGAATGTCCTCAGAGTTTTTCTTTTCTTGGTGTTTTTTTTTTTTGAACGATTGAACTAACAAGAAAAATCTTCCCTATATTTCCATGATACTTCAGGTAAGTCGAGTGTAAAGTAGAGGTGGACTGATGAGGTGTCCTCTACACGCCATGCATGGTCTTTAATCTCTATTATGCCATGAAAGTTGGGAAAATCCAGGAACCGGCTCCAATTCTTAATCATTATTTAAATGTGGTTTGACCATACATAGTCTGTAACATGTGACCCCAAAGTACAGTTTAACAGGTTGCTGTGATTACTTCATGTCTGGGCGCCTTTAAGCAAATTACAGTAATAACAGTCTTGAAATGGCTTGATGTTAAGCTACAATGTAAACCTAGCAGCAAACGGTGTGCTCCACAAAGACAAAGCATGATGGGAAATCTAAAATATGCTCTCAGCTACGTTGTTTAATTCTTGCCTGCTAGCTCCTTTTCTTTTAACTTCTCTTTGGACGGTGAACCTCTAAAAATTGCATCTATAATGATGGGGATTCAACCTTTCAAAACTGGAGATTGGGCTCTGATGTTGAGATTCTCGGAAGTACTGTAACTCTTGAGCCGTTTACGTAATTATTGAAACCATCTGGTTCAAAAAGCAGCTTTTCACCGATATGCAACACGAATGCTGTGTCCGAACTCCCTCAATACTCCTTGACACCCCTTAAATACTAGTGCAGGACCATGCTCACTACTTTTTTTAATCCATCCCGTATTTATAGGGTTTTCCATACTCACTCACATTATTTTTAGGAATTTAACGTCACCCATTGGTTAAAGTAAAAAAGCCTGATAAATATGAACATATTCCGAAGACCATTTATGAATCCACTGGGTTCTGATGAAGACCTCAGTCAAACCTATCTTCATTTTTATTGAGGCACAATGGTTTTGGGTTGGGAAATTTCCAGAGCAGTGAATTTTGGAACTTTTGGAATTGACACCTATTAAAAATGGCGAACGCCCAAAGTCTTCATTACAGAAGGATTCCGGACACAACGAATGAGTTAAAAATCGGCGCCACGCTGCTTTTCTTCGCGGCAGAATCCGTAGAAATAATGATTATTGCGTAAACGGTCGTAGAGGTACGGTAGACTTCCATTCACTCAATTGTGAAAAACAATGAGAACTGAATGTCTAGAGACACGTTTCTTTCGGCCGTTTCATTCAACATATATACACGCATATTTTGCGGATCTTGTACGGATGAAAATTGCCCGTACGTGAACATACTTGGCACAAGTTGTGGTTCTTTACATGACATTTCCCCAGATGTGTCACGAATGAACCACTTTGAAACCACGAAAGAAGTAGGAATAAACCACACAAAGAAACACGTAAATCAACGTAGAACATGAACCGTGTGATTATTGTGCTGTTTATATACAATCAAATAGTGGTTCGTGTGTCAGTTAGGTCATTTGATCGTGATTTGTGCGCCGTGTACGCAATATAAAAGTTATCCATCTGTGGTTTGTGCCGTAGTAAAGTAACATTTATAAACTGCGTATTTCTCAAATAACCAAAAATTCTGAACAGCTCTAAACCGAATTCAAGTAAAGACCCGTCGTCCGAAACCCTCGACGGACATCTGCGCCCATCGACAAAGGCAAGAAATACTCATGAATGACGTATATCACGCATGGATCACAAAAGACAGAAACTTCATATGTGGAAAATGCGCAAACGGCTGTTTGACACGGCCTTTTCCTTTAAAACAAGCTTAAAAAATGACCTGAAAAGCCAAAGTAATGAAATCTGGTGGTCTTGTTTTAGTTTTGTTTCACACAGTGAAACAAAACTAAAACAGCTGTGCAAAGATTACACAGCTGTGCAAAGATTAAAACTGTTCAGGATATTATGTTTTAATGGAACATTAATGTGGTATAATGTTTAAATTTGACAAAAGATCTTAGTGGATTTATTTGTAATAACTGCAAAACTACATCTGTGTCCACCAATGTTTACTTGACTTCCAGAAACAAACAAATGTAGTTCTAATAATAATGCACGGCTTTAAGTTTAGGCGAGAAGTGCAACGTCTGAGATTTTCTATGTAAAACACCCAACTGAAGCTGCTGTTTGATTTTAAGATACAATCTAACACGGGCTAATATCCAATCCATCATTCTATCACGTTCCTGCACCCGCAGGAGGGAGAGTCGCACTGACGGCAGGGTTCAATGAAAACCAAGATTAAACGATTTATCTTATTATATTCCATGAATATCAAACAAGCCTGATTCTGTGGTAATGAGAGAAGAGCCTAAAGACCACCGTCTCCTATTGGATTTTTCCAAAATCAATGCTGCTGGATGGAAGAATGCATGAGCCACCTGCAGTCACATCATTTTAAGACTGTGTTGTATTCTCAGCCATCCAGCCCTGCTGTTTGCCGCCTCCCCTGATGCAAGGGGAGGTTTGCTGAGCAAGCTTGCTTTTAATCCGAGTCCCCTGCTTCTCATTTAGCCGGTTTTCAATATTCACACACATTATCTCAAAACTAAGAAGTGTTAAATATGGACGGGTGCTCATGGGAAGCATTTAGCGGTTATCTCTGTTTAATTTTTAGGAATTCAAACCACTAACTTTCAGCTACAGTCTTCTAACTCCGAGGCGACTCCCGCCCTCCAGCGGAGGCATGAATGATTTATGACAGGCCCTTGTTTGAGTTCTCTGGGTGCACAGTGGACACATCATTTCAAGCTCCAGAAGACAAAGACAATGCTCATGAGAACAGTGATTGTTGCAACTTAGCAGCACGATGCAATAAGTAATGATTCTGGCCTAGGAGTTTGATGCTCCTGTAAATTAAATTAATGCAAAGGGACAGAGGAAGGACATGCAAAGTCCTCCTCGTGCTTCATGTGTGCTTCTCGTCAGGGGAACCACGGTGCTGCAGGTGTTTGATCTCCACCTGGTTCTGATTTACCAGCACAGCACAAACAGCGACTCAAAGAAAAACCTCACCAGAACCCACCCTGGAGGGGTAAAAGTGAGGGGGCGGATCTCACAGGCGGAGAATGTTCAGAAACAGCTGTCTTTACTCTCCATTACGCAATGTTCATGTGTTTGCAGTCCTCGGGACCTTAAAGCTCAACTCGCAAAGACATTTCTTGGAGGGAAAACATTTCTGTGGTGCCTTGAAAAAAAAAACATGTTCTGCAGCTCACATTCCACTCTCAAATTGAATTAACGGCTTGGGAGACGTTACAAAATCACATCTCGCTGACACTAGAACACTCATGTTTAGTTGGCAGATTGTTTATTTTCAATTACATGAAGGATTTCTCACGATTTGGAGGTTGGTCGTTAAACCTCTAATCAAGCTGACAGTTTGTTTGGAAAATGCTAACACATCCACAGATAAACGTGGTTTTCTCAAAAACTTTTACATTAACGGCACAAGTTTTAACAATGTTTCTTGTCGTCAATTAAGAAACAAAACTACATCAAATGAATCGCTGAAAAGGAAATATTCTCTACATCAAATTCCATTTTATAAATTCTGTCACCCGTCAGGGAGAACCACAGGGCTCTGTCAATGGTCCCAATTTTTTTTATTTTATGTGATGTTTGTACAGCGCTGTTGCAGGGAAATAGTGAATTAAAGAGTTAGTAGGGACAACTGAGATGTGTACAGAATCCAATGAACTGAACACAAATTTGGTTTGACAAAACTTTATGATCTGAACGCAAAATCTGTGTACCTTGGGCTCCAGCTTCAACTGCCCCATCCTCCGCCTGATTCATGGACTTGATCGTGGTGCTGATCCATCATGTCAAACAACATCAAAATAAGCTGGGACCTCCTTTAACCCTTTTCTCCCAAGTCTGTTTGTGTCTAGTTATCAGACGAAGGAGCAGCTAGAGACACTGAACACGTACTGAACAGGATGAAGTTCGCTCAAAACCTCTAAATGTTTTATCAAACCATGCTATATCAGATCCTGCAACTTCTTTAACCTAATTTTGGCTCAGTAGAACGTTGTGGCACTATGGAGGACGCACATTTGTTTTATATGATCTCAACACCTAAAACCTGGTTTGTTTAACATTGTCTAGTTGGAAACTCTTGGAGGAACTAGTCCTGCTAAGTACCAAACAAGCTTCTTCCAGGACCCACAGCAGTTGACTTATTGTTGTGGGATTAGAGCTGAAAAGGCCAACAAAACCCACTGGGGATGTTCTCCCCAGTTCAGCCTATTTTACTATCAAAGAAACTCCAGAAGACAGCTTTGCTTGCCTCCAATCAACTGGATTGGTCACAGGCTTGTGACAGTGACGGATTGTGGGTCTGACCTGGTGATCAGCAGCACAGGAGTACCACAGGGTACTGTACTGCCCCCCTTTCTTTTCACAATGTGGACATCACCCCCTATGTGTCCCCATGTGTCCTGTATTAATTCATGACACTAAAGCACTTCCACAATGCACATTTTTTCCTTTCAAAATGTGAAACAGTGACATCCATGTGGACAGAGGATTGGCTGAAAAAAGATTCAGATGAGAAGGATGGGGCTGTGTTTGGACCTGAGCGCCTTAAGAGTTCAGCGTGCAGTTTTTGTGCAACGGCTGAGAGCTCGGCTTGGTCCAATAAAAAAGCCAGCTGTTGTTTTGTTCAGGAATGCTGATGACCTCATGCACCTCCTCAAGGGCATTTTGGGAGTTTTTATCAACACACCACCAAAGTCACTGAACACAACCCAGTACAAAGCTTAGCCTGAGGGGGTCTGCAAAGTTAACATCCCTACTGCTTACCAAAAAGTAAAAATAACAATTTTCTATCTTTTTTTTTCTTCTATTTCCTTTGCCTGCAGTCCGCCTGGCTTGACTTGCTGTGAACTTCAGTCTAAATTCTACATTTATGCTCAAAAGGTGTTTAGTTTTTCTGTTCCCTTCACTAAAGCCTAGGAACCTCCGAAATCAAAGCATGTCTGTTAAACTTTGTTAGTTCATTTAAATTTACAGTTGCTTAGTCTAAATTAATCTGTTTAAATTCTCGTTTGCTTGTAAACAAAGCTAAGAGTTACGGGGCATCTTGGCTGAGTCATTATTTAAAAAATAAATTAATTAAATTGCAGACGGATCAGGTTCTCTGATTTCTGCAAGAGCTGGTAGTTCATATTTTATTATTACTGCAGGACTGTTCAGTAATAAAAATCAAACAGACCTTGGGGCTCAGAACAGGTACAGGGAAGAGATTTTACTGCTGCCTGAATCTCTAAAAACTAATTTCTGTGTGATTTAATTTTTAAATTGGAAGATCGTGTTTCTGAATACATAATGGGGTTTAGAATAAATGACTAAAGTTAGAACTGTGTTTAATACAAGTTAAATAAATGGTGTTAAGTTTTAGTTTTTAACAGTTTTAACACTTAAAGTTTCACAAACACAACAGTACATGTTGGTTGTTTCCCCCCTACTTAGTCTAATTCACAGCTGCTTATCGTACGTTTTATTTTCGCGTCTGCCTTTGCTCCTGAGCCTCTACATCAGGGTTCACCAACCTTTTTGAGACCGAGGGCTATTTCATGGGCACCAAGTGGTATGAAGGGCGCCACTAAAAACCTCCTAGCCCCCCCCCCCCCCCCCCCCCCAAAAAAAAAAAAAAAAAAAACACAATTTGAGGACTTCCTTTTGTGTGCCCTATTTTTATTTGCTCATTTTACACACAAAAACATGCATGAATTTTCTAGACTCGTATTACAGGGGGGGGGGGGTCAAACTCAGTTGCAGAGGGAGCCTAATTTCAAAACAGACTTTAGGTTGCAGCCGAACAAGATAAATATTTATTGAACACACTAAAGCTAAACTTTTAAACCTTTAGAACTTTAACTTAATTTTAACTTTTTAAACATAAATGTAAATAAAAACAGACAGGAATATTAATCCTCACATTACTGGATTACTCAACCACCTCAACCTATTCTCAAAATCTTTACATTACATGAATCATAAGAATGTCCAGAAATTGTGTAATTTATTTGATCTATTTAAACTTTTGTAATAGACCCTTACTTTTAGTGATTATTTTTTAAGTTATATTTGTTTACATATTTGGGTTTTCTTTGTCTACCTTTATCTCAGAATTGATATTGTTGTCATTGACAGACATGCCGTGGTTGTTTGTTGAATATTTGCTTCAATAAAAAAAAAAAAAAAGATTTTTTTTGGGTGCATTCCCTGCGGGCGCCACAAGGGGTGCTCGCGGGCGCACTGGCGCCCGCGGGCACAGGGTTGGTGACCCCTGCTCTACATGACTCAATGCCTTGGTCACATGCACCTGTACTGGGGTTGAGCCGTACACGTTTTTTGGGCGTCCGGGTCCTTGGAAGGACGTACAGAGTTACTGCATCTTAAGGGAAGAGCAGCCGTGTCCTGCATGTATGTATGAGAACTGGACTGGGTGACCCCTCCCCCCTGGCGTTCCAAACAAGAAGAACCCGCTGGCTCCAAAAGGCCAAAATTCCATAGATTTCTATAAACAGCTGTTACTTATTACCTATTGGTCAGAATCACCATTCTGGCTCTGAAATCAACATGTTCTTGACAATCCTCTTTTTTTTCAGAACATGGTTTTCTAGTTCAAGTTACTTAAGTTGTAAATTGGATAATCAGATGCCTTAATAAAAGTAGGTGGAGCCTGCTGGTCCCCACGTCCAATGTTCAATACGTTTGACGGATCTCAGGTCTTCCTCTTTCAACTGGTAGGGGTGTGGCCTTCCAACAAGCTCCCTCCTGATTGGCCAGAGTGGCTGCCATGAAAACGTTCAGAGCGACTCGGACAAACTGCGTACTGACGATGACTGACTCTAGCATGGCAGAATCCTTACCACTAAAAATGGCGACTGAATCGACTTCATTTGGTTGAAACTGGAAGTAAGCCATTTTCTATGGGTGACATCACACCCACTCCCTCCAGTTCTCAGGTACAGTCAATGGTCCTGCAGTCTCCCCAAATTGTTCGTGTCGTAAATGTATCATGAAGTATGGTAAGGTTTGCATGCACCTATGCTGTATGGATGATGTTGTCGTACGTACATACGTATGTACAGTCCAACAGACGCACCCAATTATCACATAAACAGCGCTAACGGGTTCCTCGTGCTGTCGACAGGATTTGCAGGGTTTAGAAAAATGAAAAACTTGTATGACATGCCTGCGTCTTACCTACTCCTCCCTTACTTATCCTTATGTGTTCCATAAGAGTTCACTACGACCTATCGCTCATAGAGAAAAAAGAGCATTAACATTTTCTCCCTACGGGTTCACCAAGCGGTCCACGACCTTGATATTTCTGTGAGGATTGTGCACTCTAGTTTGGTGTTTCTGTGATGTTTCTCATCATGTTGTGTTTTGAGTTGTCCCCAGTCACGCCTTCCAGGTTCATGTTAATAATAATTTACAGCTGTCTTTGTTCTGTTAATGCTCCTCAGCCTTTATAGCTGTCTGGTTTTCAGTTCTTTGTTGTCAGCTCATCGTCTTTGTCACTCGTTTGCTGTTTCATTCATTTTGTCATGTTTTTTTATTTATAAGCCTTCAACCTATTGTTTTCCTGTTTCTCTTTCTTTATTATAGTGTCTTCCGCCATTTTTGGCGCTTCACTCCTTCTACAATTTTTCAGCTATTTTAATCATTAAACTATTAAAATGTTCAGCTCTTTCAGCTTTTATCCAGCTATGACATTTGGTCCTTCAAATCCAGGATTTCCAGGATTTTTGCCTCCATTGAAATACCTGGGGAATCCTTGGTGCAGAAGCTCTGTGTTTTTTTTTTTTTTCCCCCCAATTATTACCCTTTAAGTTTCATTTTCATTCACCAATAAAGCATTCAACACTGAATTTTGTTCTGGAAATGCAGCTCATTCTTGGTAAATGTTTAGGTTTCTGCCACCAAGCCTCACCTCCTGCATTCTGTGTCCACCACCAATTCCTGACAATTTTGTGGGGCCACCTGTGTCTATCCACCCATAAGGGCAGATGGGACAAAGGCTTTAAGTATGAAGAGACTATGAAGAGACAGAACAGTGTTTTAAAGCAGTTTTTCCTGCTTTAAAAAGGTCTGGGTTCTGTTAGAAACATTTCAGTCGTTGCTCCTTACAGCCTAAAGCTCGAGGCACCAGCGTCAAATCAGAAACAGACCGTCCCTGCCTGCCGTTCCTTCTCCCATCTTCATTGCTGATGGGGAGAAAGCCAAATCCAATCCTAAAAAAACATGGGTTATCTCGCTGTGGTCGTCGCTGCTTCTCCAGCGAGGCGTCAGACAAACAGCCGGCTGACTGCACCATCAGCCCATCTGCAGAGCCCACACCAATAAAAATCATCCACAGCTTCTCTGAATTCCTCCGCAGAAAGCGCTTTGACCTGGCGCCTTTCCAGAGAGTGAAATATTATCACTGGGAACACATGCAGACGAGCTCCAGCAAAACAAGGCCAGCGCTCAGTTCAGGGGGTTAAAAAGCCCCCGAGCAGCAGCTAAACGATAAAGGCTGCAGCGAAAGCGCATTAGGCAGACATGCGCTCCATGGCTCTCCAGCAGGTGTGAAGCTGGAGGAAGACGAGCGGCTCCATGGAGGTCTGCTCCCTCTCCGGCTTTGATCGCTCCCTGTCTTCTCATGAGATCATGTTTCCCCAGGATTAGGGTTTATGGAGTCCATTAGAGGTTTATGGGACACGTGAAAATCACAGCAGACTCTGCTTTGTTTTCCACCAGGCTTTGGGTCATTATTTGTCCATGAAAGTCTACAGAAAGGAAGGATTGTGGAGCCACAGATCTTCTGAGGGCGGGATGGGTCTGGGTTGGTTTAAATAGGTTTTCTGTTGTTTATGACCTTTTAATGCCAGCCATGAATTTTGTTCTCAAACCTTTAGGAGATTTTATAGGTTTCTGGAGACCCGAGACGCCCAGAACCTAAAAGCCTGGGGGAGAAGCTGGACATTTGCCCAACTGAAGGTTGAAAAGCTTCTTTTGTTTCTGTTTTCCTTTCAGATCTTTTCTCTGTTCAGTTCATGAAACGTACCGCCGTTTGTGGCGGTAAACGCTCTCACCTGGTCTTGGTTAAGAACAACACCTGCTGCTTGTTTCATGTTGACCTCGGTCTGTCGATCTTCTCTTAGTTCTCCGTCGTTTGCTTCGACGTGGTCTAGAGTTTTTGCCAGCCTGCTTCCTCTCTGCCGCGTTTGGGGCCTCTTCGGCCGCCAGTTAACAGACTGACGTTCTGCGTGCACCAACAGTTTTGGGAGCAGAGAACCAGGTTTATTTAAACCTCGTTAACAGCATAGCGGACCAAAGATAGCATAAATGAAAGGCAATAAAAAAAAGACAGTGTATCAAAACTAAAACAAGCGTGAAAAAAACTCCAGCAGCTCCAAATGGGGTGTTTTCACACTGAGATAGGCCTTCTGACTGTTCAGTTAATAATATACCACTGAAATATTCACACGCTCCTTAGGCTTGGTTAGTTCTCACTGAAACTGATAAAACCACATGAGAACGCTACTCAATCACAACAGCTGCTCGTTTTACTGCACAGTTTCCAGAAATGAGCCCTGAGAAACACAAAGAAGTTTAAACAATGTTCAGGTCTGGTTCTTTTTGACTATTGATGAGAGCTGCACCGGTTTTTGTACAACAAGGGATTCTTTTTTTTCTGATGTACACTATAAAATTTACATTTTTTTTGAGTCTTCACTGATCGAAATGCGTGTATGTACTCCCTTAGGTACGCTTTGGTCCTTGTTGGTCTGAACCATTGTCTGTATCTGAGAGCAGCCAGGGGTGAGGGTGACCTCAACAAGAAAATGGTTTTTAATGCAATTCGGTCACCAGTTTTTTTCGTGATACGGGCGTCGCCATGTTGGAGCCAGACGACTTCAGTAAGCAGTGATTGGTCTGAGTCAGTCTAAACGTTTCTGTGAAAACCAATCAGGAGTGAGCTGTACACAAAATTTGTCAAACATTTTGAACATTGAAGCTGACGACCAGCAGGCTCCACCTACTTATTTCTGATTGGTCAGTTTGTGATGTGAATAACTTGAACTACAGCAAAAATATAAAAAAAAATTAGGAATATCAAGAGTGTGTGAAAAAAAGGTATCAAATCTATAATGGTTATTCTGGCCTATAGAATAACTGAGTAACAGCTGTTTATGTCTCTATAGACGTCTATCGGCTTCTTGGAGCGCCTCAGTCCATTTCTCATATACAGTCAATGGTCTGCACTAAATCCTACCAGCGTCCACTTTCAAGGTGCTACGTTGATTTCTAAAATAGAGTTATGTCTATTTTTTACATAATAATTAAGTAATTCATCTCTGTCATGTGCTTTATTGATACCTAAGGATTCCTAATCCTTGCTGATAAAGGTTATGAACCAGATAATGGTAAATCATGTAATGAAAATGGTTACGGTAAAACAGGGGTGGGATTCCTTACCACCCCCCTTTCAAGCCATGTTTGATTTAATGTCTAATTATGACACGTCTATGTATGAATGTATGAATGCTGATTGTATTGTTTTGTGCATTATCCTTGCTTTGATTGCTTGAAATAAACCATTTCAAATCAAATCAAAAGATCATCCGGACTTTCAGGCAGACTAAAAATAGTACGATTTTCCTGCAATCTTTCCAGAAAGCTTCAAAGCCTGATGAGTTGATCCCAAATAGATCTCCAACTTCGGGTCAGCTGACATTGTTTACACCTGAAATAAATTGAACTTTCACTTAAATGCACAAAAGGTCGTCTTTGGCTCGACTGCTGACTGCGTGCGTGGTGTTCTTTGTGGAAGAGCACATTTCCGTAACAGCCTCCAACACCAGCGCTGAATTAGCCGGCCGAGCCGCTCTGAAGATGGACTGCAATGTGAGCGCGTGGACTGAAGCCGGTGTGTGACTGCAGCTGCAGGACGACAAAGCAATTTCCCGGCGTGCAGATCCGCGTGTGCAATCGATGAATCACACTTCTGATTACTCTGCAAGAGGAAATAGACTTTGTATTGTTTTTCCAGGACAAATGTGGGCTCCAGGTGAGAGAGATCCTACGTTTCAGAACCAAAGAAAGACAACCCAGAGATGAAAACGACCCCGTCTTTTCACTTTTCCCTTTCATTACACTCCAAACTGTCTTGTTCCTGTTGAGCACTCCCTCAGTCGTCTCCTCGCTTTGCTCCAATTCTTTCAAGGCAGCAATCTAGAAACCTTTGCGGGATGGAATCTAGTGGAAGTGACAAAACAATCCTGAAACTCCTCTGAAGCCCCCTTTTTCTGTCTTACAGTAGAACTGGATTCTAACTATCAACCTTTTATATACTCCATCTGTTCTGTTCAAAATGTAGCACCTTCATTTAAAAAAATCTATTAAGGACTATTTCTAGTTCAATTAAATGTTTCTGACCCACCTTAGAATAAACAGAATGTGTAACTTTATTTGTACATTCACAACTGCAAAAAAAGAGAAAGATTTAAATAAATGAACATATTTGAAGCCTGGTAAATAAACAGTAGGGTTAAAAAAAAATGAAGCTGTCACCATGGCAACCGCACTGACTTTTGCTCAGTGTGGCTGCCAAAAGGCTTAAAAAGAAATCCTTGATTTATTTTGGTTGTTTTTAAAAAGACATGAAATAAGAAAGTTCTAAAGAAATGAGCAGTTTAAAAAAAAATGTGATGTTACAACGACTGTCCCTTTAAAAATAAAATAAAACCTCATCCTGAAAATTTCATCCTTTTGACAATTTTTTTTTTGGGGAGATTTTTGCACTTTTATAGTTTTTCGAAAACGGTCACACGACTTGAGGATCCTTCATAACCTCTGGTCCCATCAAAGCAGGACTGTGACGGTTTAAAAGCAGCGTGAAACTCATGGTTATCGTGGAACTGATGCCGACACGGAAACCATAAACTCAGGTTGCTAAGGAAAGTTGGAAAACTTACTATGAAGCGGAGACCCAAAAATGCAGGAACACATTCATTAGCCACAAACATGGAAAAATGTATATGGTTACCATGGAGACATCCTTTTTGCAGGGGGAGTTATTTTACATCATTTTTATAGTGTATGATCACAGCTGATTATTTCAGTCTTTCTTATCTTATTTATGACCTGTTTTATTATTTCTTTGCCGGTTCTAGATCAGTTAATTCTGTGAGTTTTTTTTTTTTTTTAACGCTGTGTCATTTTTACCAAAAAACAAACAAACTGCTGGACCAATGCTATTCAGAAAAACCAAACAACAACAATGATCAGCCAAATTTCTACTTGCAACTGATTTGGTTTGCTGACATGTTATGATAGATTAGACAGACTTTAAAGCTTCCTGAATCGGATGTGTTATGAAGAGAAAAAAAAATGTTTGTCTGCTGCGGAGCCCAAAAACTTAATAAAAACTCACAGAAAAATAGAACCAAACATTCAAAGAGCCGCCTGGGTACATTGTTTTGGTTTAGAATTGAGTTATTATGAACGTATTAGTTATTTACTGGAAATTAAGGGAGCTGCTTTATCAGGCCTGCCCAGCGTGGGTGTGAAACTCAGCGGGAAGCCTTTAGCAGCTATTGTTGGTAGTGCTGAAAAGATTGTATCTGAGGCTGCAGCAGTCATGGCGGTCCGCTGGTGAAGTGGGTTCCAAAGCAAAGGAAGACACACAAAGCAGAGAGAATGTTCTCCCTCTGTGCCGAACAGGCAGGAATGACATGGATTAGGAATTCCTGCAGCTGCATTCATCCGTCTTCCTCTCTGATCACTCGGATCCATTTGCGCTCCTTTATCTGAGCCCATTTTCACAGCAGGATTATTTTCACACCCCAGCCAGGATGTTTGGAGCCAAAAACACTGTTCTTACCACAGATTAGCCCACAACTGCTGAAAAAGTTTAATCCTAAACATGAATTTCTGATTACATCAGCCTGAATTCTTTCATATTATGTGATAAATTATGATTTTATTCAGAATATTGCACAAAATAAAACCTTTTTTTTTAAATATGGACTATCGTTAACGTGGTCTTGTGTCTCTGTACGTTGAATAAACTCTATGCCTTTGTGCCCAGTGACTGTATGTTTCTTCAGTTTTCACCTGCCCCAGGACAACATGTATGTCACATGTTCTAGCTATGCTCAAATTAATATACTGTGTCCTAATATAAAATAAATAAAAATGTGCCCTAGAAGAGCCATCAAATACTGTAATTATTTTCATGGTTTCTCCATCAGCGGACAGTTTAAATGATAGCCAGTGGAGATGTTTCCTCCACTTTGCAGGTGTTTCATCTCTGAACTTTTCTCCGGACTCTGAGGAGCGATCTGCGCATGGATCAAATGAGCTTCTCAGCATCATTTGCAAAATACCTTAAGCGGTGTTTGTGTTCATTAAGACGGTTAAAGTGACTGAGCTTTGGGTAAATGTTTGTTCTCTCATTACATTTTACTTTGCTTAACTTTTCAGATGAGAATCAGAGCCAGGAACTGAAGTTCTGCGTCAGAACTTAATGATGATGGCGTTTATTCCCAAACATAATCGCAGAAATAACACGTGCGCTCCTGGTTCAGAATCTCTCAAAGATCCTCCCAGAGCAAAGTGCTCACAGTGGCGTTTTAATTATGAATTATGAAATGTTTTCTAGGATATAGTTTCTGCAGAGCGGCTGCAGTTCATCAGAAATGCATCTCTGAGTTGCGGGCGGAACCAATGATGTGGAGAAACCCTGTCCTCTCTGTGTTACTGAGAGCTCTCTGTTTACATAATCTCCCGCTAGTTTACAGCCCTTCACAAACCCCAACCAAACATTAGTCGTCCAACGAAAGTGGCGAGCAACACCGGAGCTACCCAGCCGTGCAGTTTGGGTCCAGACGCCAGCTCAGACGAGGCAAACAGAGACATACGTGGATCCGCAGTTTTCTGCGTCACAAATACGATCTTTTAAAGGCACCATTTTTTGATCCACGATGATTTAGGTAAAGGAATACTCACAAATGCACTTTTGAGCTTAATGTTCTTAATATGTGTCCTCCATCATGAAAAAAAATGCTACAAGAACACGACAAAAAAAGCAAAAATATATTTTTCATCGGAGTGAATCTTTAACAGTAGTGAACACCCCCCCCCAACCCCGAGAAATGTTCACCTTCAGCAAAAACAACCGTTTCATGATTTGAAAATTAGGTTTTACATTCAAAACTGAATTTTGGAATTTTTCTGTCACTGTTGTTTTAACGACATGACTGCATGTTGATGTGAGGTGTAGTGGTAAAGATGCAAATGCTTTCTATGGTGGGGGAGCGATTTATCCTCAAATTGCTATGAACGCACACGGAGCAAAGACCTACAGATAGAACGTGAGAAGACTCAAAAAATACATTCAGCCACAGAGAGTGCAGAAAAAATGAAACTCTCTGAAAGAGGATGAAAGACTGACTTTATTTATGTGAAGGGGCATGTGTGAACCCTGCGCCATCTACCTTGAACAGCCAGCAACGCGACTGCCAAACTCTCCAGCACCACCGCCAACGTAACTCTTCTAAACATCCGCTCTCGCTCGAGCAAAGGCCATCTCCTCCTCGACGTCAAGTAGTGCCAAATGCAGACATGGCAGCAGCCAAATGACCTCACCTTGCTGAGCGATGCCAGTCCTCTGAGGTTTGCTTACATCGCGCAACCCCGTGTCCACAGCCATGGAGGAGGGCTCGCCATGACCCACCATGAGAGCTAGAGGATAGCGTCTTTGACTGTCCTTGGCTGACAGACTTTTGAGGTAAGTTTATGTCAGCTCCCTGGCCCTACACCAACGCTTGTTGTGACTCTACCTGCCCCCAAAGTAAAACTTCATATCAGCAACTCCCTAACCAAAGACTTAGTGTCCTGTCTGGGCAGCTTTGGTCTCCATCAATATATTAACTTTGCCAACCATACTAAGTCACATGTACTAGACCTGGTTTGCTGCTCAGGTGTTGCACCTGTGGACTGTAAACCAGATCCCTTCTTTGGATCATATCTTGTTATCTTTTCATGTCAACCTCTCATTTTCCAGAACAAATCTTCCACAACTTTACATAACTGTCCTGATAGTCTCTCCACTCCTAACGACTCAATCTCATGCAACAACTGAAACCTCCATAACCTGCTGGATATCTCGACCCACTTGAACCCAGGTCTGTCTTGTTTAATGTCTCTGCACCCTGGTTTAAGATAAGATAAGATAAGATATTCCTTTATTAGTCCCACGATGGGGAAATTTCCTTGTTGCGGCAGCAGAACAGGTACAGAGAGCAATATATTAAAAAAAAGAAAAAAAATTACTCCCAACTTCATACAATGTAAAGCTAAAGGACGTCAACTAGAAAGACTTCACACTATTCACAAGGACATGTATTGTAGCCGTATCCTCCGTTACAAAGACTCTATCTCCAAGACCAAAAGCAAATATTTCTCTGGTTAATAAACTCTAGAGGAAATTCAGGAACCCTCTTTTCCTTCTTCCACATACAACGACTTGCCCAAATTCACTCGTACTCCAAAGGAATTTTGCAACATCTTGGCAACATTTTTCTTTTCAAACAGTCTTTCACCAGCAACCTGAATCTATCTCATGTCCAAGGGCAATGCCACCAGTTCTTCTCGCCCCGCGTCACCAATTTTCTGCATTTACTTTACCATCAGTTGATCAAATCAGTGAACTTATTCACAAAGTCAAAACCTCTTCCTGCCAACTTGAACCAATCCCCACCGCTTTGGTCAAGGCTACAATCCCCTCCTTCCTCCCCTCATTACTACCATCATTTAAGACCAGAACCGCTCCTCCTGCTCTCAGATCAGCAGCGCTCACCTCCATACTCGAAAGACAGCATTCAAAGAGATCCAAGGTTTGTCCTTCCAAAGGACTTTTTCCAAAAGCTGCAAAAGCTTTTGTCAAACACCCAAAGCTGTTTTGTGTGAAAACCTTTTTCCAAACTAAACTCACATTCATGGTAACTTTTGTTGTACGGAAAAAGTCAGCTTTTACTTTAATGAAGAAACACAAAGATGAGGGAAAGTCTGGACTAAACAAAACAGAAAAGATCTGTACCCAGGTCAGTTCACCAGGTAACAGCAATGTGGCTTTCGATCACACAAAGAGGTCAGCTCTCATTCACTGCAATTTAAACCAGTTCAACTTCACACTAGAAAAAAACATATTTACTGTCAAATATGTTGGACAACTGACGGATGAATCCTCAAGTCTAGAATGACTGAATTGGGCCTTTTTCAGCCTTATGTCCTTTCTGTTTGTCTGTTCTCAGGAATTTTACGAAATGTTGTCCTGTGAAAGCTGAAAATGTAGTTTGTCATGTTCGATTTTTCAGTCTGGTCTGGACTGTAAAACAAAAAAATGTGCTTCATGAAGTTCTGTTTCCAGGTTTTATTCTCAAGAAAACGTTTGTTAAACAACTAAGCTGTCAAACGTAGTGATTATGGACAGTAATTAGGAATTGGACTGAACAACCCCTCCCTCTCCAAATAGGAAGTACCCACCGGTCCCAAATAGCTGAAATCCCATAGACTTCTAATGAGACATAAACACATTATGTTCGTCTGAAGAACCTTTCTCTCTCTACTTCCTTTTATTAACATGTTCTTGCTAATCCTAAATTTTTTCATGATATTTTTTCTGTAGTTCAAGTTATTCATGTCATCAAATGACCCATCAGATGCCTCAATGAAAGTAGGTGGCCTTGAGTTAAACGTTCGAAGCGTTTGATTGACAGATTCTCAACAGATTTGGCCTTCTAAGGTGATTATTACAGATAAGCGAGAGTGTTTGCCATAGAAATGAAGGCGGATCAATCATGGCTTACTGAGAACGTCTGGTTCCAACATGACGACAAACATATCATGGAAAAATTACAAGTGAATTGACTTCATTTGGTTAGAACTGGAACCAAGTCATTTTCTATGGATGACGTCACACGCGATCCGTCCAGTTATATTATACAGTCAATGGTAGAGATGCAGCAATACAACTTACTTGGGTCACGGTTCGATACATGTAAAGTAAAACAAAATACTTTTCTGTTTCACAATTTACAGTTTTCAATCTTGTTTCTCTTGGAGAAATTCAAGAGCATAACAATTTTAATACTGACTATATTGTAGAACAGGGTTGTTCCAACTTGTTTGAACCAAGCAACTGAAAATATAAAAAAAAGAGAAACTCTGTAGTCTGTCCCAGTCCCTCCAGGATCTTCCGTGAATTATTTGTAGAAGTTGTAGCACAAAGTGCTTGAAGTTTCTTAAAAGTTGTGATAATGTTCAACTAAAGGCTGTAGGAAGATGTTTGCAAACTTTTCTAACCAACTGTTGCATTTGATTTCTTGAGGGGAGGGACAATAATTCACTGCATCAGCTGGTACAGCTACTAGAGCAATAGGAAGATAGATTTTGTTTTTAAAGCATGTCGTTCACAACGGTGTACTCAACCAATGAGGATGTACCGTACAATTCGGTTTAAATATATAGCATGGACGCTTTCCCTGTCAAACTGTAACTCAACTGGATTGCATTGTCTAGGAGTTTAAAGTTTAAAATAACAATATGTACCAAATAATTTGATCAACTTGTTGCCATCTTTATTTTCCTATTTTACATGATCTTTTTTCATATTGCTTAATTCTTTTTTAAGTGACCTTTCACATATAATTTCTAAAATACGTGCCACCTTAGAAATGGATATATTTTGAATGCTAAAAAGAGAAAGTGGCTTAATAATAGCTGCACTTGAAATATTCACTGTGCCACTTGATAACCATTCCTATATTTACAATTACCCTTCAAAATGTATGAGACCAACAACAAAGTTTAGCCTGGGACGCATATAAAATAAGTGTGGTCAATGCAGCAGTGTGCATCTTGGAGTGAATTCCCATCCGGTTTTGTGCTTGGTTGCACTTAAAATATGCGTCAATATCATCAGCCTGTTTGTTTTTTAAAGGGAAAGGTGGGAGTTTAAACCTTGAATTTTAGACTAAAATGTATGTCCTCCCCATTAGATGCATCCTCGGTTCGTGACTCAGTACACAGAGCTGGATGAAGTCTTTATGCCTCAAAGCTATTCTTTCTGTTACACTTAATTGTGTTGACTGAAATAAAAGAGAGAGAAACAAAGGTTCCCCTCCGGCCAGAACGCCTCTCACATATTTGTCAGTCACTCATCCCAGAACGAGATTGCTCAAACTCCTACAAGAGGTTTTTGGGATGTTTCCCAGTTCATGCAGGTGTACACATGTTCTTCCGGCTCCGTCTTTCCTCCGTTCCCGCAGGCCTCACATGAAAAACATGTCCATTAATGCAAGAGTTGCCAAAGTCAAGTTGCCGCTGCGGTGTGTTAATGGAAGAACGGTCATCATCAGCTGCTCCTCCCAGCTAAAGAATAAGAAAGTGTAAATGTTTATTGAACCCTAGAGGCACCTCAGCAAACCAGATCTCATCTGAGGAGACGTGAAAAGTCTCCCTTCGGATGGGAAAATCGGCTCCGTCCACTTCTACGCCTCCAGCTGCTAATGAGCCGCTCGAGGAAAGACAGGACGCGAGTCTCGCCGCGTCCTCGCCTGGGTTCATTCGCCTCACATCCTCTGGGTTCATCACATGCCTTTGTTTACTTTGGAGCACAAAATCAAAAGGGCCACAGGGAAAACGTGAGAAAACACCAACAAACAAAGCGGAACCTCTGAAGGTTAAAGGAGGAATTTCTTCGAATCACAGCAAAGTGGAGAATCTGATTCTAGTTTCTTGGCTGCTTCAGCTCGTCTATGCCACGCTCACCTCTGAGTTCAGGATGTTAATTCAACTTCACAAAACAAAATTCTCCAAACATCAACAATCTAGGATAGTTCTTGGTCCCCTCATCGAGTCCAAACCCCAGTCATGATTGTTCTGCCGCTGTGCTTTACAACAGCTTCTCAGGGTCTGTTCTGCCTCGTCTCTGTTTCCCAGATGCAGATAATCATTTTCCAAAAGGTACATCTGTCCTGGGACTTCATTAACTTCTACCAGACTCTCATCTGTTTTCCAGAGTCTTTCCAGGCCGGTTAAGAACCCGCCTGATGACAGAAGAACCTCAAAACTGACATTAAAAACTCCTCCAAATTTGGAAAGATCATTGTGTTTTAAGGCTTAGGTCTGGTGCATCTCTTCCAGTCAATGTTTGTTCGAGTGTTTTTTATTTTTTATTATCATCTCCTTGTTTTCTATGTCAGGAAACAATTTTGGAAAAGAAGCTTTGAGTTCTGTTGCCTCCTCTTCATGAAAAAGTCTATAAACTGGTGTGAAATTGTGCAATTTTACTCCTCCCAGCACTTCTTGTACTATCGTTGAGAAAAAAACAAGAGGATTTGAAACAGGGTCTATGCTTCTATCTTGTTATTGTTCTATTTTTTAACTATTATATTCCTAAATGTGTTTTACCTGCATTTTTGTCTTGTTTATCTTTATTCAAACATAAAAAAAAAAAAAAAATCAAAAAATCTAAACCAACTAAAAAAAAATGGCCATATTTGTGTCAGTAAAAGGGTTGATTGTTGTTGTACATGTCAAAATCCCTTTCTGATCATGCTTTGATGTTTTTTATTATTATTATGATGATGCCCTCTTTATCCAAAATAAAAAAAAAAAAACCTGTGTTGTCTATGAGGACAAAGTTTCTGCAGAGCAGCAGTAGTTTATCAAAAACAGCAAACAATTTTGGAACTTGTAGCCGTACAGTTTAGATCCAGATTCCAGCTCAGACGAGGAACAATAAACGTTCATGGATCTATTTGTCTGCAAGTGGATGATCAGAATAGAGCGGAGCAGGGAGCCTGTAGTGTTTCAGTTGCTGCTGTCACAAAAAAAACCTTTTCCCAACGCCATGCTCTGATTCATCCCGATTTGAATAAAGAAATAGTCAAAAATGCAGTTTTAGTCCCAAATTTTTTTATGTATGTCTTCCATCATGACAAAAATGCTACAAGAACATCCGTGATCATCTGTTCTCTGTGCTTAGATGCAGTTTCCTGACACTTAAAACAGCAAAACAGTTTGTAAGTAGCGATTTGAGGACAATGTGAGGCTGAGTCACGTTTATTTCCTGGCCTCAGTGGTGTAGTTATCAGAGCAACAAGCCGTTCCCAAAGGGTGATAAAAGAACAGGTCAGGCATTAGCAGGAACCCTTTGTGCAATAAGAAAAAGAAAAAGTGTACTGTTTTCCTATTCCATGCCAGCTCTGAGGATTCACCATTTGTCACATTTTTACGTGTTCTCTGGATCCCAGCCAGCCTCAATCGCTGCCTTCCTGCTCAGTAGACTCGGCTCTTGAATTTCTGCCTCCCTATCCGCTGACCTGTGATTTCCTCTGGTTTGTGAGCCCTCCTCAGAGCTGACAGTCTGAATTGGTTTTTGCTGATTTGCTGGACATTATGCCTGCTTTAGGTATACAGTATAAACCTGAATCGCAATTATAAGGGTCAAATATTACTCAACTTTGTGGGCTGTATCACAGCAGGAGGCTCCAGAAAACCGGAAACACAAGCTTCATCTATCACTCTGGAGCCTTTTGTCCTTTTTGGGATTCAGCAGCTGATGCAGGTGTGAAGCAGCGAAAATGCTGAGCTTTGTTTTCGGAAAAACAAGCTTTGGTCTCATCGTTCTCTCTAAACTTCAGAGGTTTTCGTCTTAAAGATCCCAACTTTATTATTATTAAGACACAGTAATGCGCTGCTTGATGTTGTGATAGTCAAAGGCCTTTGCTGCCTGCTCATGGCTCAGTTCAAACTGCCCTTAGGGGTGGATACGGCCTGTCTGCTGGGGAAAAGTGGTCAAACCTTTACTGTTTGTGCAGGTGATGAAATATTAGGATGGTAGACCGCTCAGTTAACCCTTAGAGAGAAAATCTTCCTGCTGGTTTTTTACGGGCATGTTGCAGGTGACAGATCGTAGCGAACACTTCAGCCACCTTCACACTGGGCGCATGGCGCGCGTTCAAGATCAGGCTAAACGCGCGCTCTTGAACACATGTTTAGCCAATGTTTTTCACACTAGACGGGCAAGAAAAGGCTGTTTCTTCTTCTTTTTGCTTTTCTACTGTTTACCAGCACCTGTCCGCCACCCACAGTTGACAGAGGCTTGGACGGAAATGTCAAAACAGTGAAAAACTCTTTCTTTGCTCCAGGGTTTTTCTTTCACAGCTCTTTTCTGATCTATGAAAGACTTGGTGTCACAGAAATCCAGCCGGGCACAAACCGTAACTATTCATTTCTGATCAACTTTCAAGTGGTTGATTCTTACATGAAAAGGGGATGCCAGCCAAACGTTGCTGCCAAATCAAAGTCCCTGATTGGTTTAAAATTTCAACACGTGTTCAACTTGCGTATCGACGCATGGAGACAAAAGTTTATTTTAAAGCGGAAGCCTGAAACACGCATTTACTGTACACACGTTTACATTGACGTTTTTCTATCAGAAGTGGTTGTTTGGCCGCGTGTCGCCAATGGCGGTGTGAACGTAGCTTAATACAACCTGGCAGGGTGAAACAGGTGAGATGTGTTATCGGGAGTCTTCATGTTTTTAAACCCCTGAATCCTGCATCTGCACAAGGAGGCTGTTAGTGCTGTTGACGTGATACATGTGTGCTCTTTGCATGCGGCCTGACTGTTAGAAACAAAGAAATGAGACAATCAGAGTGTAAGGAGACATATGTATCACGTACACACCCACTGCATGTGAGTAAGGAGTAAGGAGCCAGTACTAATGACCAGAGTGAACCACTTCATGAGTGCAGGTAACTTCCATCAGCCTTACAAATACTTCACCACACATTTACCACACACATGACAATGGTACGTTCCATTTTCATGAGCTGTACGAGCCTCAAGGGAACTGCAAGACACGTCTCCTCTGAAGATGCGGCCGCTCCTCTCTACGACCCTCCATGAACCCAGGCAACCCAAAAACCTGCAGCACCTGTACGGGTCAACCCCTTTCCACGTGCATGTGACTAAGGCTTTATATCAACATGTATGATGACCCACTAAAGTCAGATCTCTTCTTATGAAAGCAGGATAAAAAAGGGTGCATAGTTAGTCCTGACGGAGTCTTTTCCTTTTGGGCCATAGTTTGTTTATCCTTTCTATCCAGCTCCAAAGAGTGAAGATGTCTGCACAGAGTAGATCTGGTTCCTTGAGTCTGAGCTCCTCAGGTTGGAGCTGCAGCTTTTAGAAAGGGCACATCATTCTGCTGCGATTAGGAGAAGATGAGCTCAGAAAGAACAAGAAGACTCTGTGATAAAGAGGAAGACGTGCTGGCTGAGAGACAAAGGCTTGCAGAGGGAGCAGTGCTGTGGGTGTTTGTGCAACACAGTGAGAGGTGATTAACGTGCACTAATCTAGTATCAGCTTTCCACTATTTGGAGTCTTCCCAGTGAATTACTGAGAGTCTGTTGAATAAAGATTAAAGAGGGGGGGGTGAAAGGATGCAGGAATCCCCGATTTTCTCACGACATTTTCAGAAGTCTGTCCTCTCCACGCGTAAACACTTTCTTCTACCAGAAACATCCAACATTTTACCTTTTTTCCCAGCAGACTTTTCACTGAGCTGTTTCCCAGAGTCTAAAGGCGTCGTTTCTTTTTTTCAGGACTCGTTGAGTTTTCTGATGACCCCACTGTTTGGGGCTTCGAGAAGCAGCCTTTTCTGCTCATAACTACGTTGAGAAAGGAAATCCATCGATCGCCGCGCCGCAACCTGGCAGGGTAAGTGCTCATCGGGAGAGTGCTCCATTTTAAACCAAGCTGCTCGCCAGTCCTGCATCCAGCCAGGTCTGAGCGGCGGCCAGCGCTCGTCGGGGCGCCTTTCACTGCGGTTAAACACGCTTCAGGAACGACAAATAAAAGACTACAGCACAGACTCTGCTGTAAAAATAACAAAAAGTAACCCAAAAAACGAACCAAAAAAGAAAAAGGTCATTTTTGTTAAATACTCATTTGATTGGATAAGATTTGCATTTTATTTAAAGACCCAGTCCAAAGAAATAAGTGTATGTTGTGTTTTTTTAACATGGTCTTGTAACATTTTCTCACGAAAGGAGGAGGAAATGTATGAAAGAATTTAAGATTAAACTTCTGAGTATTTGTTTAAATTCTTATCGTAGTGAATCAGGAGGAAGTTTAAAAAAAGGGGGGAATTTTTTTAATGAGCTCCTGCCGCTCTGCAAAAAAATGTCTCTTTAAAAAACGATTCTATTAGATTTTATTCTGGCTACAAACAGCATAAAAGGACACGAGTGAAACTGGGTTTTTGATTGTCTGCTGAACGGCCACATGCGACGTCTCCTAGTGTTTATACAGCGATCCCTCGTTACGTTCTAAAAAATAACGCATGATGGGGGAAATCTGCAAATTACCGTAGGTATCTCTTCGTAGAAAACGAAGACAGCAAAACTAAGATTAAAGAGGACACAAAAGAACATTTCTACTCCTGTTGCTGCCAAACTTTCGATTCTTACAGTTAGACATGAAAATGGTCCAGACCAAATAGTTCTGACCTGTTTAAAGTTTGAGAGCTGTTTGAGTTTTCTGGAAATGTGTGGAACTTCTAGACGCTTTCCTGGAGTTTTTCGTTTAAAATGTTTAAATTCTGAGGGCTGAAATGCAAAAGCTTCAGTCTTCAATCTTCTGGAATGGTTTTATTGATTGCATCTGACAGCTGCAGTGGGAGCATGCAAACAGCAGCTGCTCTGATGCAGATCAGCCTCTGAGCAAACACGGTGGCAGTGAAGCAACTCGCAGGGCAGAAGTGCAGAGCCGCCGCGTTTCTGCGCTCGGCTTGGACACTTCAGTGATGCTGCTGACTTCATCGATCCCGGAAGGGAACTTAAAACTTTATTTTGCGTTTATTCAAAAAGAACTGTAAAGTACAAATCTAAAGTCTCAGAAGGAAAGAAAGGATTCAAACAAATGTGGATTTAGGTCACGGAGGAACTGAAGAAGCTGAGCCGGTGGAGCTTGAAAGATAAAAACATGTAACAAAAATCCAGAATTTAGACACTTTTTATCACGTTGAATGTTTGTTAACAATCATAAGTCAGTATCTCCATCCGTTAAAGTATCTCAATAAAAAGACGACTTCCTAAAATTCAAAATGACCGTAAAGATCCCAAACGATCAAATAGTTGGATTACTGTCGTAGCTGGATAACTTTGTGGGTTTTTTGCATTTTAACTTCAAATTTTACAGATAGGGATCCAAAAAAGCAAAATACTTCGCTAAATGGAAAAAATCTGGGATATCAGAGAAACAAAAGATACCAACATCTACTCCACCCTTTTCTAAACTTTTCTTATTAGGGTCAGTACAGGAGCCTATCCTAGCTACCTTCAGATAAAGGTGAAGTTCACCGTGGACAGTTCTCCAGTCCATCAGGGCCACACAACCCCTCATCCACACCAAGAGACATTTAAGAATGAGTAATCAACCTATGAAGCACTCAAGTGTTATTCTCACTGTGAAGCAAGAGTGCTCACCACTACACGCCCCTGTCACAAGCATCTTCACCTAAAATCCAACAGATGGTCTCCCTTGAAGCATAAAGCTTTTTCTTTGCTGCAAGTGAACTCTGGCGCGGTTCACTACAGTGTGAATGCAGACAGACAGTCAAGCGGGACAAAGATCACAAACGCATGAGGAAAGAACTGATGATTGAAAGCATAAATTAGTCTTTTTACGCTCTTCCAAAAACACGAAAATCCCTCCCAGCCATCTTCTTCTTCTATTTCCTAATCTGTTCATGTGACTCTTTAGCTTTAGGTTGAAACATAAATCCCACACTTTGGGTCATGTTCTACAGCAGTGGTCCTGGTTCTGGTTCACGCAACAGTTGGTACCGGGCCAAGACAACTACTGGATTCTCTCCACCACATCCGACTCATTCATTCACTCCGTCACATGTCGAACCCCCCCCCCAAAGCTAGTAAAGTTAGCCAAAAATAAACATATTTTGAACATTTTGGGGGGGAAAGAGACGGAAAGGAATTCGAAGAACAGCCTACCACTTCAAAATAACAGAACTTCACCTTTAACAGACAAAAACTAGGAGTCTTTACTCCAAATATGGATTTATTGTGACAGCTGTTCCCACAGACTGTAATAATAATGCAGAAAATTCAGCATCTGACTGTCTAATGTTGTGAGGATGTTGCTAATAAAGTTGTCCAAACGGTGGATTTGTGTATGTTATTCAGCTTTTGGCATTTGCCGTCAGTGGTCGCCACAGCGAATCAGCTTTCACTGATTCACACCGTTGCTTTGGCAGAGATTTTTTACCCTGCCTGACACAACCCTGTATTTTATCCGGGCTGTGGACCGGCACAGGGAGACCCAGGCTCGGGCCTCATGTGGCTACATAGTTAGCCAGCATAGCGTGAAGGGTCTTTCCCAAAGACCCATATTGGATTCAGCTCATCGTGTCCCCTGAGAATCGAACCCTGACTTCCCATGTGCCAGTGCGGCACTTCTGAGCCGTTTTCAGTTTTGTTGTGTTTATCCGTCACACCTTGAAAGTCAGACGACGTCTGATTTTTTAGCTTTCACTGTGACAGTTATGGGTTGTAGGAAAATCTAGATAACATTACATGATATCTAGTGATCAAATAAAGTTTAAAGCAGCTGCAGATGTTTTACAGAGGATGAAAGTAAACTTTATCTTTATGGAAATGTTGTCTGACTTTTGTGGGACCACTGATCTATAGGTTTTCTGGACATGAGGCTGCAAAGCAAATGTTTGTTCTGCCTAAATGCAATAAAAGCAGCTGGTGTGTAAACAAGCTGCAGGGTAAGTGCACGTTAATCAGAAAAATCTCCTCTGCAGTTTTTTTCATTAGTGAAGAGCAACCAGCCCTGAATAAAGACGATTCTTGAAAGGGTCAAAGAAGTTCAGCAGTGACTGAAAGGATTTCCTGCAGGACATTTTCAGAGGCTTTGAAAGCACCACTTTCCTGAAATATCTGACACTTGTAAGATAATGTTTGATTAAAGAAACAGACACTGAGAGAACCTGGAGGCCTCTCCTGCAGGCAGCACAAAAAAGACGAGGCAGAGGGGGTCCAACGTCAAACGTGATATTCGTCAGGGGGACAGAGCCCGCCACACAGGAAAAAGCCGGCAGATTGCACGACCTTCTGAGGAAACTCACCGCGCTGAATCCTGGGAAGAGGCCGACAGCCGACGCCGTGTCCAACGGCATCGGCAGGAACTGCTTCATCCCCAGCGAGCTCTGGACAGCAGGCAGGGTTGGACGCACCAGGGCGGGCATGAGGCCACTCGGACATGTGTTGCCTGCAGGAGGGAGAGCAAAGGCAGCATGTTGAGCCGCAGACGACAGCAGGAACGGCGCTCCGGCCAAAATGTGACGGCTCACATCCCAGTGAACCCACCATCCCACTGCACTCCATCCTCTTTAGTTCGGATATGTGTTTATAAAAATGCCATTCAGAATTCACCCTGATACACATGAGGAGCCTCCAAAATCTCCAGTTAAAGTGGATCAATTTACATTTTAACATAAAGGATTAACATCAAGCCACAGCACAAGTATCAGGAGTTCCTTCTTTAAAAAAATTAAAAAGGTGCAACATAAATGACACAGGTACTAATAAATATAATATTGCATTTTCAAATATTCTGCATTTTTTGTAAACATTTTTATTTGATTTGCATCCTTTAAAGAGATTTGTTATATTCAAAGCTGTCATGAATGTTCTACAATAAAATCACAAACTCAGTTTAAGTTTTACACAAAAGGTCTTTTTTTATATAATTGATCTGGGGGTTTTTTCAGAATAAGTTAAGAAATTGTTGATCCTACTTCAAAACTAAAGTTTGACAGCTACGTTTGGTTTATGAGGAAGAGAAATATATGTTTACCTTTAATAGTAAAACAAAAAAAAAGCTTTAAAGAGCTGCAGTTTTAAGATTTTTGTGGTTAAGAGTAAATAATTGAGTCCACTGTGGAATATCCTGCTTTTGTTGTTCATATATTTGATGTAAATAAACTCTATAAATAAAAGAATATTAATCAGAGGTAGGATTTAAAGGAGGACTAAACCATTAGCAAAAACAATAAGGAGGTATGAGATTTATTAAAAACAAAAATGTCAGTTTTACATTTACTTTGTTCATGAAAATAGAATTTTTTTAAGTGTCAAGTATGTGTTTAATGTTTTTTTGTTTTTTGCCATGTTTACCACATCCCATTGCATGATAATTCCACCACCGTGCCCGGCAGTTACTGAGGTGTTATTCTGGTTTGTCCTGCTCTCACTCACACTTTAAAGGTCTCAGCGGTGAAGACGGCGGGAAAATTTCGTCTGATGGCATTTCCATGAAGATTTCGCTGCACTTTTTGCCACGGTGGCTCCGCACTGGAACCGACTTTGGAAAATATCCTTTTGAAGGTGTTTTACAGGCAAAAGCGGAGGCAGTTTTTCCATCACAGAGACGGGCTTTTGTCTGTGAGGCTTCCTTCATCATTTCCTCATCACATCACAGATGGAAGAGCCCGATTTGCGACATCCTTTGATTTTTAATCGTCTCCAGTTAGAAAGTATTTCTTTTTAATTGCCGAAATAACCGAGGATTTATCCGTTTGTTTTATACATTTAATTGCTTTTTAATGTGCCAACAATTCTAAAAAAAAAAAAAAAAACAATTTAACAATAAAACCTTCTTGCAGTAAACAAGAAGATGAGAAAATCACCAGTTTGACACAAATTCAATGGAAGGTTGTGATTTATAAGCAACAAAAAAACAATTTTTAGTTAAAGAAAAGTTAATTATGGGATGTCCTTGAGATTAGCATTTTGCAAAAGAAACACCACAAGAGAAAACATGGAAACTGGTTTGCACATTACTAACACGGAAAGCAAAGCTGAAGAAGAATTACATAGAAAGACTTTTATGTAAGCTGGAAAAATGGCTAAAAATGTTTGATTCTTTTTCTTTAAACTTTGGCAAAAGCAGACCAAAAAGATCAAAGAGGAGCCAGGAGACCAAAGTCAAAGCAATGCAGCCTTAAATAGCAGCTTTTCCATCCCACAAATGCCCGAAAGCTTGATCAAAATTCTAGAAATGTGGACATTTCGTAATTAACCCGTTTTTATTAAATCTAATGGGAAAATTCATAACTAAGAATCCAGACCGTAAAAAGGTTTAAGCATTTGTTAGCAGGTCAGTTTGCAATCCCATTCCAATCACCTTCTACTCTACTCTTCTAAAAGTCATTTTCTAGGACATAGTGTCTGCAGAGCGGCAGGAGGCATCATCCCTTTGTTTACCCTCTCTCCCACTGGCTTACAGCCCCTCTTGACTCCAATCTAACATTAGCGGTGCAGCAAAATGGCAGCAGTATCAGGACTATCCAGGCGTACAAGTTAATTCCAGATTCCAGCTCTGAGGAGGAAAACAAAGACGTTCATGGATCTATTGGTCTGACAGTGGATGCATCAGAATGGAGCAGAGCAGGGAGCTGGAGGCCCGCTGGTTCTAGATTTTAAGTAACAACTACAAGCTTTTTCCAGCAGCACTTTTTCAGATTCACTGCGATTTGAATAAAGAAATACTTTAAATCAAAGTTTTGAGTTTCCTTTTCTATATGCATGTCCTTCATCATGAGAAAAACGCTATAAGGACATGTTGAAAACACCAAAAACACTATTTTCGCAAATCCTTATTGAAGAAGATGGGTTGAAAGGAGATTAGCTGAGTGATCCAGTTTGTTTGTTTGTTTGTTTGTTTGTTTGTTTGTTTGTTTGTTTGTTTGTTTAGACAGGGGCAGCATGAATTAATACAACATTTAAAAATGACATTTCCATCTTTACTCCCCAGACAGGTTGATGTAAAAAGATGAATGAAGTCAACAAAGAAAGGCTAACAAAAAAGAACAGAACAAAAGTAAAACACAGCAGTAAATCCACTAAACATAGCAAGAAAAGCAGAAAATGAACAAGAAAATAAAGAAATAAAATAAAATGCCTGATTATTTTGGACAATTACAACCCTGAATCCTCACTTCCCATCCTGAAAGAGGAAGTTTCACATAAACATATCTGCAGCACAACCATGTTTTATGTATAGAGTTTAAGTTTAAATTTTCGTCTTCATTAATCTAAAGAAGAAACTGCTTGACTTGGAGTAATGGATGACCTCCTGACTCCCTCTGATCTCCTTTGATCCTGAAGCAGAGCAAAACCTCTTTTAATGGAGATTTAAGCAGAAATTGTAGATCCATCTACATCCAATAGGTTTGCCCTGTTTGACCACCAGAAAACCTTCACCGTTCATCACACTTTTCTAGGTTCACTTACATGCTTGCTGTAAACACAGAAACACTTTTCAGGACCAGATTATTTTCTTCTTTTTTACTTCTTCTGCTTCACCACACGCTCAGAAACTCACCAAAATTTGGACACACACCAAGTAACCGGAGAAAATGAGTTTTGGGCATAGTAAACACCCCTCCCCAAAAACATGATGACATCACAGTGGGGAAAACCATTAAAAAAAAAAAAAAATGAATGGGACCAAAATCTCTAATGGGGCACAAAAATTAATTTTGAACTCGACGAAACCAAAACCCTCGTTTCGGGGACATCCAAAGGAAGTTTCAAATTATTATGGGATGGCCATAGGACCTACAGGTTGGCGACCATTGGCCAAGTGCCAAGAAAACTGAAAACCCAAATAAAAGTAGGAAGCTGGTTTAAGCTGCAGCTGCAGGATTGATTCAGAGAACATGAGAACATTTCTCCCAGCGCCGCCACTCCAACTTCCAGTTGAAATGAGAATGTAATTCAAAATCTTCTTTACCGCGTATAAAAAAGTAATGGTTTAGCCTCCTCAGATCATAAAAAACCCTGGTTGTTCCACAGCAGCCTGCAGACGCTGCTCTGTGCTGTCAAAATGAAAAACTCTCTGGTCTTTCCAGAGGGTTTCCTTCTCCAAAAGGTGCAAAAGAGTCACATAAATATGTAATCTGCAACACATCCTGGTATGGTGGAAATGCAGAGGGAAAGAACTAGCAGAGGAAAGCTTGTACTTTATCAGTTATTTTTCCCTCTAAAAGGTTGAAAGCTGTTTTTTTTTTAAATAAATGTGTTCCAAAGAAAATAGTCTGCAAAGGATTCATGTCATTTCAGCAGATAATTTAGCATATTTGTTTGGAAAACTGAACTCTAACAACAGCATTTTCATAACTTCTTTGCATGGATCCTTTTAAGATGGTATTTTTTAATGTTTCTATTTTAGTTTAGTAGTAAAGTTTAAATGTATTCCTAAATCAATTATGAAAAAGAAAACAAATCCCCAACTGATGTTGAAAACTACAAATGTGCGGCTGTCAGAGAGAAAAACCTAAATGTTTATTTTCATGTGATTATTCTGTGTTTTTTAGAGTTTACCACAAAACCCAGAAAAGGTAGACAGAGAAGGTTTTTGTTTCTTTATTTTCTTGGAAATCCTGTTGCAAACAGACTTTGTTACCCCGATGGAGTCTGCATGTTATTGACCGAATCAAGGAGTTTCCTGGAATAATTTACCAAAGGTCTGGATATTATTGAATAAACAAGTAGAAACTTCTGTGAGTTGTGGATTTTTAAATCGACTTTTCGTTGTCTTTTGAAGCTTTGTCTGGGCCAGGATTGGTCATCTCAATGGGATTTTTCGTTGTTAAATCAAGATCATAAATATTAAAATAATAATATATAATGATAATTATAGCCTCTTAATTCTTAACCTTCAGTTAAGCAGGTAAATTCTCCATTTTACATTTTTATTTCCTGACCACCAACAATGTAAATGTGTCCTTTGTAGAGAACCTTTCTGAACCTGAACCACTTCATAATACCAAGTTAACTCCTGTTTAGGATCTAGAGGGTTTGGGGCTTTTCAATGGTACCAAAAATAAGGGGGGCGGAGCTCCACAAATTATAGTTTTTGGTGGATTTAAAACTATTTTGAATGGACAGCATTTGCTTTCACTGGTAGTCAAGAGAATATAATAAGGGGGCTGTAAAATCTTTCTAAAAAGTGAAAAGAAAAAAGAAAAATTCAAACAAAAATCAACAATTTTGAGCTTTTTTTTTCCTTTTCTGTTGTCTATTCTCTAATTTCTATTGGGTATCAATTTAAAATAATTGTTTGCTTATTTTCTAGGCAATTACTTATTGGAAAAATCAAGTTGTAACATCACTAATATAAAACAATTAAAACTATGTTACTACATGCATAAAAATGTAGCTTTTTTCTTGGTGTTTGAGCACATTTCTGTGGTTTGACGGGAACCAAACAACGATTGCTGTGACAACAAGCTCTTGCATGCAAGTGAGGACAGCAGGTGCTCTTATTGTGAAATCTTCAGTCATAAATAGCAGCTGGGAGCAAAGTGTCTCTCGTGAGATGTTTCATTAGCAGGAGAGCACTGACCCACACATCTCTAAGCAAAGAAAAGTAAATACTCGGTTTTTACTGCCGTTGCCGCAGAGCTCTACAAACCACCAGCTGGAAACAGGACTGATGGCGGGAAAGCGCCAAAGAGAAAAGCTGCTGCAGCTTTCCAAAACATCAGGAATTAAAGATGCTTTTCCACCAAACTATAATGAGAACCGCATTTTCCTTAATGGCAGCTCACACGCTGGCAGACGCAGCATCCACATCGCCGCCTTGAGACAAATGAGAGCACGCTCTGCCACGTTTCAGTCCTCAGGCAGCAGTTGGTGGGGGAATAAAAGGCAAAAGTCATACAGGCACGCTGAGAAGTGGGAGGAGCCAGAAACTGTCGCTCACTCCATCTCCCTGCAGTTGCCATCTGTTGGAAAAAAGAGCCCCGCTGTCATGTGGAGGCCAGTCCTGAACCTCAGCGCGTCCCATCTCCTCAGCCTGACGTCAGGCCTCAGGCTCGCCTCACCCCGCCAAGTCCGCCATTCACCCGCCTGTTTGCACCGCCACGAAGACGAGAGATGGGAACGGGTTCATGTTTGGTTTGCTGATTGATAGGAAATGAAATCTCACTCGTCGCTGCGGCTGACATCTGGGATTTTCCTCTGCTCTGCCACATCACACAGATAATTTGTTCCACAAGTGAAGAAAAACATCCCGATGTAGGCCGGATCTCCGTGTGTCACTGTCTCTGACAGCGGGATGATGCCAGCAAATTGGATCGCACTTTTGATGCCAGCGTTTGATATTTCTCTTATCCGACTGCTGATGAACAGAACAACAAACAAGGACGACACTTCGGGCAAACTGGACCTCGAGGGTTCGGTGGAATCCAGGGACCATCCGGTAAATGGTCATCAGGTGAACAGAATTTCTTTAAACGACGTTTGGAACTTTAACAGTCCATCACATTTGTTTGCCAAATTCTTTTTTATAATATTTGTGGATTCAGAATGACAACAAAAAAAAGACACTTTTTAAATCGTTTATCTCCAATCGAAGCAGTTTACCTCTTCTGACCAGGAACTAATATACATCTACTGTAGATGTCAACTGGACATCCTCTCTACCAACATATAGAGGTCTCCTACACATCTAACTCTAACCATCTACTCTTACACTTTCTCTTCTAACACTTTGAGCATTAAAAGTTTCAATATTCATGAAATAAAGAACAACGGACACAACCCTGATCATAATACTTCCCCCACAGGCTGTCTTTTCAGCACTGATAATGAGGAGGATGATGCTCCAACACAAACTAAAGTCTTTTTCTCTTTTGTCTTTTACTTCACTGACAAACCTCAAAAGCTTTTTACTCCCATTACATTGAATTATTCTCTAAATGGAAATATTTTTATGACAGTTTTAGAAAGAAAAGAAAATCCACTCACTTGCATCTGGAAGAAGATGTTCTCCTCTAAGCAGCTCTGCCAGCAGAAGCACATTAATCACTGCACATTGTATCCAATGGGAGGATCCCGTCTAATGGCGTAATTAAATCCAGGTGTTGCTTTTTTCAGCCTTTCTGTGATTGTTTTAAGTTTCTTCTGAGTCATTTTATCATGGAAAACAACAAACGCCTCACCTTCGCCCCACACAGCATCTCAGAGAAACCAATTCCAGCTGAAAGTGTGGCTGAGGAGGATAGCAGGCGCGTTAATTCTGAAGTTATTCTGTCAGAAAGCGCGGCTCGTCACAAAGGAGTCCGTGTCACTCGCAGGCAGCAGCAGGATGAAGGTAAACGGATCAACCAAGCTGCTGCCGCTCCTCCTGAGGGAGGTGTAAATGCTTCAAATAAAATTTACAGGGACTGATCTTCCTCCAAGCTGCAAATGCCGAACTCAAGAGGAACCCCAAACTTATAAGGAGCCTGCCAGAACAGCTCCGATATTTCACTTTGAACTGCGATAATTGACCTGGTGTGAAATCAGAGGATGCTTAGTTTTTCTTTTTTTCATAATTTTTTTATTGTCTTTTCACGGATTCACAGTTACAAATAATCTTGCAGCAGTTTATTTCCAATGAAATTCATTCTTACAGAGTACACAATAAAAATGTTTTAAAGAAAACAAAAGTACTAAATAATGTCAGTAAATAATGTTTAGTGGAGGCTATACTGAGACCGGTAAAGCGGAGATGATCATGAAATGATCCTTCATGGAGTGGATAACAATGACAAACCTCAGCAGTTTGCTTTGGACAGAAAAAAGATCTTACGCTCGTCGTATGTGAGGACATCATGGAGTCTGACAGAGAAAGATCTGACTGCACTGTCCCTTAGACCTAGAACCAAAGAAATCCGGTTAAAGGTCAATGACGTCACCAGTATTTGAGCCATTTTGGGCAGAACCAATCACAGTAGCAGCATTTCCATTCCACATGTGCACAAAACTTTATCGAAATTCTAGAAATGTCGAAAAAACACCATTTCGCAGTCACGTTGTTTCCGTTAAATCCTAATTATGTCAATAAACACTAACGGTGACTAATGTGAACAATGCTTTGATTGACAGCACATACATAAACATTTCTGCCACGGCACTAGCGCTCTTCATGCCGTGGAGCGGCGAGCTCCTCACACGTGGGAGGGGCTACGGATGAAGCCGTTTTGGTAAATGGTGGTTGGTGATTTTACAGAGGAGCTGTGGATCCAACAATTCCGCATGACACGCTCAACACTTGATAAGCTGTGTGACGCTGTGGGACCTCTGGTGGCGCCCGCTGTGCAGCCACTTCCTACCCAGAAGCGCATCGCCCTGCGGTTTAACTTGAAAATAGCATTCCCGTTGTAGTATTTTTTTAATTTGTCCATTTCGGTATGCATCTAAAACCACCTCCTCCAAACGCAAAAACGTTGGGTTTTTTCCCGATAAATGTGAGTTTTTGGGAAAAAAATTTAAAAGGACAAATTTATTATCGCAAATACATTTTGCGAAATTTTACATTCACTGGAAACGCAGCTTGTGAGTGCAAGTTGTTCCGATCGCCAATGGACGTCTTTATCACATGGGTGATGGTTGAGGGTTCATCTGATGCCTTCTATCAGGGGAAATGTAGATTCTGTGAATACCATCAAACTGTAAAAGCCCATACTATGAAGGTTTGAACTTTGGGAGTTTAAACAAGAGGGAAACATCTGGAATTCTGTTTTGCTGATTTCACCTGTCGCAGGTTATTTTTAGGACGTAACTCCTGCGCTCAACGAGGGACCACTGCATTTGTTTCGTCTGGTTCCAAATAAAATACCACGGATCCTTATCAACAGTCACATCCCAGGTTTGCCATTCCTCCGCCACATCTAAGGGTGTAACGATGCACGTCGGTGAACCGAAGCGTTTCGGTACGGCAGTTTCAGTTCACTACTTTTTTTTTTTTCACCGCACATGCGTTGTAACAACCCAGCTGCTTTGTCACTCGTAGCAGGGAAACGAGAGCCGAGCTGCTAATAAACTAGCTGCCTTGACTGTACTTGCCTCATACTCCACACGCCCTCCAACGGTCAGAGAGAGAGTAGACAGAGAAATAGATTACTCCATCTCCTTTCCAGCATTTAAACTCATTTATTATGAACACACACAGACAGTGTAACAACATGAACATCACTTCTCTTCATAGCTCTCTCAGTGATGGTTAAGGATTCAACACGCAAGATTTCACACTTCCCATGGGTCTTAGTGGCTATGGGCGGGGCTAACCATCGGGTCGCCACTGTATTAACTTTGCGCCGAGGCGGAAGTAATGTTGGATGGATGGACAGACAGACAGAGAGAGAGAGAGACAGGCAGGCAGGCAGACAGACAGATAGATAAAAACTTTATTAATCTCCAAATTCAGGCAGCAAAAAAACACAATAAATAACAATAAAATAGCAGTTCATATCAGGCAGATTTGTTGAAACAGAAGTACCGAACCAAGCCCTTTGAAATTCTGAATCGAACCCACTTGAGATCTTAGCATATTGTTACACATTGTTACATTGTTACACCCCTATCTAAGCACAACAATCCGGCATGTCGTGGTGGGCGTCCTGTAACATGCACCATTTGTGCACTAATGGCTAGAGTGTGGCGTACGGACACCACACGGCAGCATCACCCGGTATCTTGGGTGCGTGGAACTTCCCATAGTTATAAAAATACTTCACGATACGCTTCCCACACGCACGACAACGGTACGCTCCATTTTCATGGCGCCCCTTGAGGTGGTCGTACGAGCCTCAAGGGAACCGTAAAACACACCTGCAGCCACTCTCCTCTACGACCCAGACATCCCAAAAACCTTTCTTCATGTGAGCACGGCTTTAAGCAGTAGCATTTCTGACAATGAAGGCGAAGCATCAGAAGGCGGTTTTCCTAAATAAAAAAGTCTGGGACTAAAGAGGATCTTTCCTTCATAAAGATAAATTAGCTTAAATAGAACAATGAAACAATCAGAGGAAAGGTTCGTGTCGCTCACGTTACCAAACAACAAGCCGCGTTGACGGGCTTCAGCACATTCCAGCCGATCTCCAGCTGAACATCCGTCATCATTAACAGCAGTAGGCAGAACCCTGAAACCTGAGCTCGCCGCGCTCTCACACAGCCACAGCTGGTCACGGACATAATTGAGTTCAAAAAATGCTAATATTTGAGTTCTAATGTGTGCTTCAGATTTTTGTTTCTGCTGGTGGAAGACGAGAATCGGGTAAAGAAAAAAAAAAAGAACGGCAGGAGCCGTCGCCTACTTAGCATGGAGGGTTGCTCAGGGGGGCGGCTTGGTTCTGAGGGGCCTGCAGGTCACCGTCATTAAAATAACTGGTGCAAGAGCGCCGGAGCTGCCTGCAGGTTCGTCTTCAGCCGGCTTCTGCACTCCATTTTCCACGTCTGCGGCATTTGTTCCGATTACAATATCAGTAATCAAGAAAAAAAAGGAAGAAGACTTAAAGGTCACAGGAGGAAGAGTGGGCCACCAAACAACCCCCCCCCCCCCACACACACACACACACACAGCTCATTTGTTTGGGATCCTCTGTGCTTCCAGCAGACACTGACACAAGCAGGTAAGGCGATTGGCTGATTTAAGTTTGTCTATGCAAATTCAGGCCACAGATGTGTAATCCAGACCGCACGGAAATCTGCAGAGAGAGCTCAGCCTCCGCCTGCAGCTCTCAAACAACAAATCTGAAACCAACGCATTCCAGATGTTCAAATAAAAGCTAAATCCCATAAAATGGGAAGTTATTAAGGTCTGATTTATCTGGAGGACGAATGTAAATAGTGGCGTCTGCAGTTCTGTTCTTACCAACGCACTGAGCCGTGTTCACCTGTCATGTTTTTACTGAGAAAACAGGTGGATTCCTTGAGATTTCAGCTTCTGCTGCTAAAGCTAAATGGAAAACTCACCGGCTAGGATCGAATTCAGCTAAAAGAACAATTCATGCACAGTGCTATATTAGTGATGGACACAACAGAAAAGATGCGCTTATAGATTTAGTTAACAAAGATCTGCATATGAAAGCTGAAAAAATATGAAATGGAGCAGAAGAACGGGCAAATATAAACTAAAATACCTCCTAAACTAGCCAAAAAAAAGGTTTGACATAAGGTGGAATGTAACAAAGAAATGTGTCAGGGGAGATCTAGTCTTTAAAAATCTATAATTTTACATAAAATGTCAGTTCATAAAGCTAAGAACAGATGTTTTTTAAACAGAACCAAAAAGCATCACTGCATGAATGCTAAAAATAGTAAAAAGCAAAACAGAAAAGAATTTGAAAAGGTTTGAGGGGAAAATCAAATTTAAAAAATGTATGACGGAATTAAAAACAGTGAAAGCTGAAAAGTTTTCACAATAAAGAATTAACTGCTAAACTAGTTAAAGAAAATTTGAAAATAGAGTGAAATAAAACTGGAAAAAGTTCAGAGGAAAATCACATAAAAAATATTTTTGTAAGTTAGTTTGCTAATTAATATAAAAGGAGCTGATTGTGAAAATTAAGAGGAAAAAGCTGAACAATCAATGCAGGATCACCTGCTAAAAGAACTGAAAAGAATTTGTTGAAATGAAGTCAAAAAAACTGATGAAAATATGAGGTGGGAATTAAATTTAAACTTCCTAAACTGTGAATCAGCGATAAGTATACAGATAGTTAAAATCACAGTTTAAGGTTCAATAGATTATAAAAGGGTTTAACAATAAACTATAAAAATGCACAATTATTTGCTAATCACCCAAATCCTCTGGTTATTGCTGTAATGCAAAAAATAGAAAACAAACATTAAATGAAATGCTAAATATGTTAAACATCAGAAAACCTTTCAGGAAATACATATTTTTTAATTAATTAAACCTTCATGCCTTTGTTTAAAAGTTTCTCTTTTTTATTTTATTTTTTGGTAACTTTTAGTCATAAAACTGTTACCTCGTTAAAAAAAACAAAAACTATGCGTCACTTGTGAACAACAGTTTCATCTATCTAGCACAGCGCCTCCATGATCAAAGATGGCGGAAATGAAAACATCCTACATTTTTTGACAATATTTGATTTTGATTTAAAATACAAGTTTTAGAAAGGAAAATAATACAATAAAAAGTGTAAACTATGAATGATTTTCTCACCTATTTGAAAACTTTTTTCCCCTTCTGTATAGCAACAGGAAATGTATTGTGATTTTGCACATCAATGTCAAATCACAGCGCCCCCTAGTGTGACTTTAATGTAAATGTTGCAACCGGCTGGTGGGACAACAGAGGATCGCTCCTCCAGAAAACAGTGAGACGGCAACAAAAACTGCATAAATGAATGGTGTACAAAAAAAGATAAATTATATAAATAGAAAGAAAACAAAAGACGCAAATATCTGTAAATAAAAATGGATTAAGATGCTGAACCTCAATTCCCCATCAACCTTTAAGGTCAAGCTGCTCTGAAGAACAGAATCCTCTGAAAATGTCGCCTGGATGACTGAAAATCTTAACAAACATTGTTTAAAAAATACGAAAATATTAGTCTGTAATAAGGAATCAGGCTAGCCGATGTAAAAATGTAAAGCACCTGAAAAAAATAAGTATTTTCTAAAAATGAAGACCCCCCCCCCAAATTCTTTTACTGTTTGAAAATGTGAAAGAAAAACGTAAATAACTGAAAATTAAAAAGTAATTTATTCACATTGTTTAAAAACAACTAATGAATATATTTCAGGAACTAAAAAAACGTAAAAAAAACTGTGGGTGCAACAATAAGGTTACAAAGCGACGCAGATGACGAGGAAGAACTGAAAGCAGACACTGGGGGGGGGGGGGGGGGGGTGAACTGGAATGAAAACATCTGTAGAGGATCATCAACATGAAGCTGGAGAGACTGACAGGACAGAGAACAACCCAAAACATCACTAAAAAACAAGAGAATATTTAAAAATGATGAGTTGAGCTCAACGATAAATGCTAAATTAGAAAAACATTACAGGCAAATAAAATAAGGTTTCATTAAACCAACCAGTGTAGAAAAAAATAACACAGAAAATCTGCTGCTATGTTAGACAAAAAAACTGTTAGATTTTTTATTGTTTGGTTTTGGGCTGTTTTCTGCTCATAGACTAAGGTAAAGCATGAGAGTTTGAGGGCCCTTCCCATAAAAATGTGATGAAAAGTCCAACAAAACACTAAACGAAAACCCTCTTTTTTGTTTCTGAACAGAAGCTCGACCAAATTTGATCGGAACTGTCCAGATACTGTCTAGATCTCAGAGAAAGACGAAGGAAGGGCATCTAACCAGCTGACTGAGCGACTTAAGGTCCTTTGGCTAAAGGAAAACAGTCAAACGGACTCTTGTGGTAATTGATTTGAGAAAAGTCGCCACAGTTGAAGAGCCACATTTAGTCAGAGGAAACCAACCTTCCCTGAGGGAAATGTTGCTCTTGACACGCAAACGCTGGTTTATTCTGTCAGTTGATGTAGGGGTTGACCTCACGGCCTGTCCGTCATTAGATGAAGAGCAAAATGGTTGATGCACATTCAACCATCTGAGGATTTTTGGACGCTTTTGGTGGCAGATTTTTTTTTTTTTTTTTTTTCTTTTTTTTAACTTGTTCTGTCCAACAGCTGAGCAAACAGATTAGAGCTGAAGGCTTTTTGTGTTGGACAGGTTTTACTATCACAAAAAGAGGTTATATAGCTTCGAAAAACTAGAGTGTAGATTTGTATAAACCCCTTTTTGTCGTATTATTTTTTATTTATTTGTTACATTTAGTGTGTGTGGGGAGGGAGAGGGGAAGAATGTGAGGGGAGGGTGGAAGAGAGTAAAAGGAAGAAAGGTGAAAAGGTGGGGGATACAAGCACTGATTTGACTAAGTTATTAATTTAAGCTGTAACAATTATACCAGATCTGCTGGAAAGACGAATGTTACATCAAAGGTGAAAATCTGACACTAAGATGAGCGAGAAAAAAAAAACTGTCCATCAATACACTGTAGGTAAGGAGGAGGGATGAAGCAGACAGGGAGCAGTGTAGCAGTGTGCACGTGCACGTGGGGGTGGAGATACATGCATGCTGCCGACGTGAACCGTGTGTTCATAAAGGGAGCCAGATCCTACCCAGCCAGACCAGCCAGACCAGGAGAGGGGAGGAGAGCCCCCCAGGCCAGAAGCCCCCCCAGCATCCGGACCCAGGCAGCCCGGGAGGGGAGGAGGAGGGGACCGCCCACCCCACCAGCCAGGCACAGAGAGGGCCCCCCTACAGGGGCCCCCCCAATGCCCAGAGGCACAAGCGAACCCAGTGTCCGGCCCCCAGGCCACAAGACAGGAGCGCTTAGCCGTACCAGGCGGCAGCCATGGGGGCCTTGGTGGCAGATTTGAAAGAAGGTTTGTCTTTGTTTTTAATGATGGTCAAGCAGATGGGGGGGGGGTGTTTGGCTGGTGTTTGGTCCTCTGAGTTCACCTTCCTGCAGGATTTGTGCGGCTTTTTTTACACCTGCGGCATTATGTGGAGAGTCTGGGTGGCCGGAAGGAGTAAAAAAAACACGATGTCTGGAGGACTGGCATTAGTTATTCATTGTCTTGCTTTGGCTCTCCGCCTGCTGGTCCTGGTGTCCTGCGTCCGCCGCATCCTCGGATAAGATCCGTCCAGAGAGGCCGCGGGTCCACTCAGCCAAAGATACTATGCCCCCCCCCCCCCCCCCCCCGTCCCCCCCAGCACACACAAATCCAATTATGCGATAAATCTGGAAACTCATTCCTATGCTGACGAGGTTCCAGATGTGATTAGCACCTTTGTGTTTTCACGCCGTTTGCTAATTGTGTTTTCTGACCCTCTGCATCACTGCACTGCAAACCAATACCCAGAGACTTTAAACCTTTAATTTTTGACGTTCAAGATACTTTATCAGCTTGGAAGTTGTTTTATCTTCTCTTTAGCTTTTCTCAAAATCCGTCGAGCATTTTTTTTTTTGTCTCGTTAAGAGCTGTGTCAGGGCCGGGCAAACCTTTTGGCTCAAAGAGTTCTGAAATTTGATGGAAGGGATGAACCAGGAGCAAATGATTGCAGCGATTTGACGATCCATTTTCTTTAGAGAAAGAAATAACATGGAATCTGGACAAAACAGGCCTTTCACTTTGATTGAAAATTAACATGCGTATTGTAAAACAAAGCCTTTTAGAGTTTTTGTTGAAGGTTTGGTGACTTTTTCTTTCATTTTACTGCCAATTGGACCAACGGGTTGATATCCCCGGTAAATGGTCGGTAAATGTCAGTCCCACTTAGAAACACCCACGAGCGTCAGAAAAACAACAAACACCACAAGAATGCAGAATCACTTTCTGCACCTTAAGGACTGTCAGTTTGTTTGTAGTGCACTATCTATGGGGAGACACCAGAGTTACAGAGGAAAAAAACATCAATAAAGATAATATCATTTATTCCAGGTTAAATAGCTTAACGGGCTGCGTTCGGCCCCCGGGGCCAAAGTTGGTCCACTCCTCAGCTAGGATCCAGGATTGAATTACTTTATTTTAAAGTTCAATACAGTTAGACGGACATTCACTGTCAAGATTTTAGAAGCAGATACTTAGATGTATGTTCTAAGGAAAAAAGGCTAGTTTCAGATTCTATGAGGATGTACAAACTTGAACTGAGATTCTTATCTTGTTCAGTTTGTTCTAAAATGAGTCGTTTCCACTAATTACACTAATTATTGGTCACTGTAATCAAAATAAACTACAACAGGCTATTGCTTTTTGCATTTGCTTAGAATTAGCAAAAAAAAAACGGCTCGTTATTGGGCCGTAACATTCAGTTTGAAGTTAAGTTAGCTTTTTTAGCTGATGTTTCCCTTTTTGAATGTTTGTGTGGAACTCCTTGTTTCTAGATTTTGATCTGATTTCTTGTTGAGTCAAAATGATTGCAGAATGGATGGATCATTTCCCTACTTTCTAGTGATTTTCTTCATTGGATGAGTGTTCTTCTCGCCTTTTTTTTGCGGCCTCAAACAGAACCCTTTCAGTCCAACAAAGTGGCTGCGCAGTTTCGCCGTCGCCCGCTTTCAGTCTGCAAAACAGAAGCTGTGTCTGTTGGCCTGTCTGTGTCTGAGCCAGATCCGACCCTCGTTCCTCCCATCAGGCCAAACGCCGGACGATTGAAAGGTGGGTTTTAACGGCTTTTCTTTTCTTCAAAGAGGTCAAGAGTCAGGAGACGTTGTAAATCACTTAAACTGCAGGAATGGAGAGAGTGGAGGGGGTGGACAAAGATGTTATTAATGTTTTAAGAGATGCTATCTACCTTCCCCTGCTGTGCACTCAGGTCTGCATGCATAAATGCTCAACAGCTCTCGTCCTGTCTCCGAGGGAAACCTTTTTCACCCTCTTGTTTGGTTGTTTTTTACCCAAACCCGTCTTCAGGCAGAGACCACAGAGCTTTCACCTCTCAGCATGTCGGCTTAAATGGGCCTGAGCTCCACCCACCCATCCTTCCACCCATCCATCCATCCATCCATCCATCCATGCAGACCTTCATTTTCCTCCAGCTTTCACACCTGAGAGAGCTGAAGCTGTCTGTGCACCTGACAGCTTATTCATTTGGAGGCAGCTCAGAAGAAAATCCTTCCCTCCGCTGCACGGTCAGTAACTTCACACCGCTTTAATCCCCTGAAAATAAAGACAAGCCTTCCACTTAACAAATCCCACTCTGAAAACTCTCCGTAATTATCCGTCCAACCCGAGACAGGCGTGAGAAGAGCACTTAACCAAAAGTCACACAAAGTCTTCCAGAGCTTCTTCAAGTGTCCTACATAACAACTAACACCTTCCTACAATTCTCCAGGCTCTTAACTCCGAGATTCCTCTGAATCCTGCAAAGTCAGGTTCTCTGGAGGATCAGGAATAGAATATTCCCCGCTCCGATGCCATCCCTCTCCAGCTGTAACTGATTTACATGTAGAAGAGGCTGGAATGCACGTTTTCCGTGTGTGACAGAGCACACATGAGGTGAGGAACTTCACGCTCCTTTTTCTTTAATGGAAACCATGCCTCCAGGATCCAGTCCAGAACAAGTCGGATCACACATGTTTGCGAGGAGGGACCCCCACCTGGGGGTCGGATGATGGATGTAAACACACGCTGAACACAAACACAGCACTCACCAAAGAACATGCTGCTCTCCATCGCTCCAAAAGCTCAGGGGTTTGCTGTATTTCCTCTCTGGTGCCCAGCAAATGTGTGTGTGTCCATGTGCAGCAGCAGCAGCAGCAGCAGCAGGCTGTGCATGTCTCATACACTCCTCAGTGGCGTGCGTGTCCGTGCGCGTGTGTTCAGTCCAACAGCAGCAGCAGCGTCGCTGAGCGCTCTCCAGCTGCACGCCGCTGTTCTGTCAGGCTCTGGATCTGCCTCTCTGACTCCTCTCACACCGGTCCTCCCCTGCATTCTCGTCCCTCCCCTCTTCTTTAGCTCTTCCCCTCCTCCACCACCACCTCCTCCTCCTCCTCCTGGCCCCTCCACTTACTGATCCTCCTCTCTCCTTTCATTCTCTGCGCTCTCCAGCCTCCTCTCCACCAGCGCCTCTCTCTGTTTGTCTCCCCTTTGTTTTTATGTGTCAGCCGAGCTGCTTCTTCTCCTCCTCACTCCTTGCTTTTCTTAGCTGTCACTTCTGCCTTTCATCTCCTTCCATCCTCGGCTTTTTCCTCTCCTCCATCTCTCCTCATCACAGCATAAACAGAAACTGAAGTTGGTAAACATGTAGATTAGTAGTTAAAACCTGTGGACAGAATTAGCATCTTTCAGCTTATTTTTCTGCTGCTACAGCTGCATATTTCCTACTGGTGATAACTTTCAACAGCATGTTTAGACTTTAAAAAAAAAAATTCACGCTTGAAGAACAGGAAACATTCATTTACTGGCTGCTGAAATGAAACTTTAGTGTCTTCCTGAAACAACATTCCAGCATATTTTAAAATAGATGTTTAAGACCATCTTCATTTAAAAAAGGTAAAAGCTAAAAAGAAGGTTTTCCTTTTCTAAAAAAGTTTTGATGTTTTTAAATGTGTAACAATTGGATGGATGGAGGGAGTGAGGGATGGATGGATGGATGGATGGATGGATGGATGGATGGATGGATGAAGAGATGGATGGAGGGAGTGAGGGATGGATGGGTGGATGGATGGATGGATGGATGGATGGATGGATGGATGGATGGATGGATGGATGGATGGATGGATGGATGGATGAAGAGATGGATGGAGGGAGTGAGGGATGGATGGGTGGAGGGAGGGATGGGGGGATGGATGGATGGATGGATGGATGGATGGATGGATGGATGGATGGATGGATGGATGGATGGATGGATGGATAGATGGATGGATGGATGGATGGATGGATAGATGGATGGATGGATGGATGAAGAGATGGATGGAGGGACTGAGGGATGGATGGATGGATGGATGGATGGATGGATGGATGGATGGATGGATGGATGGATGGATGAATGGATGGATAGATGGATGGATGGATGGATGAATGGATGAATGGATGGATAGATGGATGGATGGATGGATGGATGAATGGATGGATGAAGAGATGGATGGATGGAGTGAGGGATGGATGGGTGGAGGGAGGGATGGGGGGATGGATGGATGGATGGATGGATGGATGGATGGATGGATGGATGGATGGATGGATGGATGGATGGATGGATGGATGGATGGATAGATGGATGGATGGATGGATGAAGAGATGGATGGAGGGACTGAGGGATGGATGGATGGATGGATGGATGGATGGATGGATGGATGGATGGATGGATGGATGGATGGATGGATGGATGGATGGATGGATGAATGGATGGATAGATGGATGGATGGATGAATGGATGAATGGATGGATAGATGGATGGATGGATGGATGGATGAATGGATGGAGGGCTGGAGCCAAAGATCATGATGTTGTTTTTTTCTTCTAAATGTAGTGTTTCCCCTGAATTTAAATTTGGATAAATTTCTAGTTTTTCTCTTTTTTTTCTGTTGGGTGTTTAATCCACATGGAGGTGATGGTTAATTAGGTTGCTATGGTGATGGGAGAGCTGCAGTGATGTTAGCAGAGCCTTGAGGGTTTTAATTTTTGCAGGGTAGTAATATCTCTAAACCTGAGAGGACCTGGCTGCGGATGAAAAGGCGTTTTGTGTTGCTTTTGTTGTGTTTTCTCCCACTTCCAGGACAAAATGTGACGGTTGTGCTCAAATGTTCCATTGTATAAGTTTTCCATCCCATTCTTCTCTGTGTCCTCCCAGCAGGTGTGTCAAAAGTCCCGATTGTACTGTTTGGTGCCTTGTAGCCCCTCCCCTCACTCTCAATTTCTAATGGTGACCTGCCAGAAAAATAAATGGCAGCTTAAGGGCTGTGTTCAAATTCATGGGATGCTTTGAGTGAAGAGAGCATCTGCAGGAGAAAAACATCTCAGTGATGCCGTCGGAGAAATCTGAAGGACCCTTCAGGTCCTCACAGCGCTGGAGGTGGCAGAAACTCCGGCTTCAGTCGACATCAGATTGATGTTTGTGGAATGAAGCTCTTCATTCACCGGGGGGTGTTTTCCTGTCAAGTCCCCAATTTTCTCCTTCTTGGAAAGTTGCCCCACTTTCTTCTGCAATTGCTTTTTTAAGTCAAATAGAAACAATCTTTTTGCAGCTGAAGCTGGGGTTTTTTTCCATTTCTTTGCCGGTCTTTACCACAGACCCTTTATGCCCCCAACTGATACTGATTCCACCCCCCATGGCGTCTTGTTTGAAGGAAGTTGATTGTAAATGATGGTTAGCCTTGGTATCCAGTATAATTTAGTTACGTCAAACTGGTGAATTTGCATCAAAGAAACAGGAAGTGGGAACAATATGGAACCGAAAGCAGAACCCGCTGGGACCAAAGGATCTAAAGTGCCTTTCTAACATCTTATCAGTTGGGCGCGGCGGGGGGGCTGCTCTCCTGGTTGGGCTGGGGCGGCGCTCTCTTTCCCTCCGTGCCTCCCTGCTCTCTGGCTCTGGGGGCCTTGCGGCGGTCCTGCTGGCCCTGGCCTGGGTGGCGGTCTTGGTCGCCCGGGCGGCGGTTGTTCCCTGCCTGTTCCCGTGTGGCGTTGGGGGGATTCCGGCTGCCGCTGCTGCAGCGGCGGGGGTCTTAGGGTGGGGATGGCTGGGCACTCTCCGTCCTTCTTTTCACGTTCCACCATCCATTTTAGAAGAACATAAACACTCACCTGAGCACAGGTGTTAGCTCACCTTTGCACTAACAGTTTGCATGGTTTAATAACTGAAATATTTCACACTAGTTGGTTTTAAGGCATAAGTATGCGTGTGAACACTATCTGTTTTGTGTACATGTCGACAGGTGGACATTTTTGCAGCTAACAGGTGTGTTGATAACATTTGAGTGTGTGTGGACAGGCCCCGCACCCTCTGGTTTGTCTGAAGATTAATAACCCCTATTGTTAAAGTAAAATAGGTCCAACACAAGAGGCCCTCAGCTCTCATCTGTCTGCCCAACTGTTGGAAAGGACAAGTTAAAATAAATAAATAAATAAATAACATCTTATCAGTTACAATGCCAATTTATGGCGGAAATACAGTTGATTTGGTGTTTTCCACATCGACTCAAATTTATGTAAAATGTCACTAAAGCAGCTGCTTTTTTAAAAATTATTTTAAAATGATAAATGCTTTGTTTTTAGGAGTAAAAGTCAGGTTTTTCGCATACATAGGCCAAAGTTCGACTAATACTCAGGAGCAAATCATATGTCCATTTTTTTCAAGCATGAATAAGCTTAAATCTTCGTTATTTTCCTACAAACAACCAGTGGAGGGCGCCATAGGTGTGTGTGCCAGTATTTACGACTGACAGCAACATAGAAGAAGACGCGCCATCCAAAACAAACGTGGGGGAGAATCTGATCTGATGAAAGATTGTCATTCAAAAAAGTTGAAATGATCTCATGAATGTGGACATGGAGACGGTACTAGCGATGCTTTTGTAGAGCTCTTCAAAAATAAATAAAATAAACCAGATCTCAACATCATCTGTCCTCGATTGTTATTATGCCTCCATGTACTGTAGAGATAAGGCTAAAGACTTGACAATGGCTTTTCCTTCTCGCATCCGTAGCATTTCCCAGTAGTTAATAATCACAGTTTTGGACTAGCATTGAGCGTCAAATTTGACACACCTCCAAAAAGAAGATGTCTTAAGATCGTCTGAATCTACAATTCCAAAAGTCGTCCATCCAGTGTTTTCATAAATTGTGTTTGGAAAAGTTCATATCTAATCGTTTTTCCTTTGGCATATTGGTGACGTAGTCGCTAAAAAACAAAAGTAGTGAGTGTGTCTCTGATTTAAGTTAAAATCCAGAATACTGGATAGTCTTTCAGGGGTTAAGGAGTAGGGAGGGAATCAGACACAGGCCTGAGAAACAGAATGAGCCGAGAGGATGGAAGTTATGAGGGAACAAAAAAATAAAAATAAGAAAATTCTGGTGAAAACGTGAAGTTTGAGGAATAGGTGGCTTTTAAACTGCTCCATGTGGCCTCTGTTCCGCACACAGACAGGAACCCGGACACATGGAGGTTTCGGAACCAGCTTTTTGCATTGCAATCAACATTCCATTTTGCTCTCTCCCAGAATTCCTTGCTGCATGCAGCGATCTGTCAATCCCCCTGCTGTTAAGCTGCCTCCGCAGACGTCTGTCCAAAGACAAAGCAGGGTAATAATGTAATTACAGATCTCAGCTCCATGATTAACTTGCAGCTAAAGAAGTGTGATTACAGGAGCGATGTGACAGCTAGACAGTGATTAAATCTGTCATCCAAACCTCTTCCTTTTTGCATCTGTCACCCTTTCTTTGCTTTTTTTGAAGCTCTCCCTGTTGGCAGGGCGTCACCTCTGACTGTCTTCTTCTGTTTTTACCTAATCGCCTTCATGGTTTTCCTTCTTTCCTTCCATCGTGCGCCGATTTCAGGTCCTGGCTGCTCGCTTCTATCACGCCATCGTCAGGCACAAGCATGTTGTGAGAGAACTCTCATGTCCACATCGAGACAACTCATTTCCACCACACGTATGAAGGATAAATACGAACCGACGCCGTTTTAAACCGGCTGGGAGGGACATTAAAGCTCCATATTTAAGATGCAACAACGCCAAGACAGCCCACACGCACGTTACACAACCGGATTTCCACAGCCGTGGGTTTGACAGGAAAACAGGAAACATTTGAATAATTTGCAAATGCAGAGAACATCTTAAGGGTGAGTCATTTTTGCAAAATTTAAAATATTTTCTCTTTCTGAACAATTTTTCTCACAAAGAATGGGACGTTTAGGATTTTACGACATCAAATAAATCACGAGAAGACATTTAAGTAAAAAAAAAAATACAGTTTTAAAGGCGAGAATCTTAGAAAAATGCTTAAAATTGGAAGTGTTTAACTTCTGAGTTTTTAAAAATGGCCTCTCAAAGTTAACAATTATTTGATTTGGATTTTGTCTTGCTGGTAGAAAACCTCATAATCCATCATCTCTACTGCATTTACATATTGATAAATGTGACTCGTGGATCGAAGAACTGTATAAAAATCTTTATTGACAAAGCAAACAAAGACTCCCAGAGTCCCAGTGCAATTTATTACCTCAAGTTTTACATCACCGGTTGAGATTATCTGCTAAAACACTGATCAATGTTTAAGAATGTGTCAGGTACGGGGGTTGATGAAGGATCCAAAATGCCGAGACGGGAGGCAGGCGGTTCCAAGTAAAAAGGGTTTAATACTCATAAACAAAAAGTTCTGCTGAGCAAGGTAACCAAACAAAACCAGCTGTCAGGGTAACCAGGGAAAACGGGACGAAGACCATATGGACCAGCACAAGAGGAAGGCAGACATATACAAACAGGACTGACGAGACACCGGTGAAAACGATTAGGGGAGATTGGGAACCAAGGAAGTAAGACTCAAAACTAAGACATGCAGGAAACCTTCAAAATAAAACAGGAAGCAGAACTCTTATCATGACAGAAAGCAAAAACTAAGACAAAAAAAACCCCTAATCATGGCAGAATGAGAGTCCAAAGCTGGAAAGAAATTGTGTGTAACAGCAGACAAGGCAAAATATTCAGAGAGCATTTCATTTTAGGAGGAAGAGCATTACAGGAACAACACCGGACCTCCTAGACCAGGGGTGGGCAAACTATGGCCCGCGGGCTGGATCCGGCCCGCCTCCATGTTAGGTCCGGCCCACTGAACAATATCAGAAACCCATGTTTTTTTTTTTATCTGGCCACACGATCAAGACCTGCATAGAAAGTGACATTTTCTTCCCCCCCTTCTGCAGTCTGTGCTCCAACCTGAAACCCTCTAAAATCTCTGTCAAACAGAACAGAAGACAGTCTTTCCTTTCTACGTCGCAGTTCATCTTTCCTGGTTTCATTCTTTTAGAGCGATTATGTTTTTTTTTTTAAACAGAGCACCCTGTTCTGTGTCCTGATTGGCTGGAGACGTTGTCAATCAATCTCCCCCTTGTCTCCTGCACAGAAACGCAGAGGTCTTCAGATCAGAAATCTGTGATCGATCAGATCTTTGTTTTCATTCTAAGATCCTGGACCTAATTTCTATGAAGGTTTGAGAATTTAAACCAGAGAAAAGAGTGAAAATGTTCATGTCTGTGTGAGAAAAGTGTAGAAGTGAGCGACCTTGGGAGCATTTCGGGCAGTCAATCTCAAGCAGTTGGTTACTTAGGCCACTCCCCTAGGGCGGGTCAGTTAATCAACTCACCTGTGCAGCGTCCTATTTAAGTCCAGGTGTGTAAGCTGTTCGTCCTTCTTTACTGCAGCACTGCGTTCTTCGCCCCACCCTCCTCCCCGGCTTCCACCTGTGAGCTCCGTTAGGGGTAGTTATAACCCAAAGTTTATGGAAATTTGTCTCATGGAATTGCACGGAGTCTTATGCCAAAACTAAAGGAATGTGAAATGGCAATTTAAAGGAATGTGAAATGGCAATTCAAAGGAATGGGAAATGGCATTTATAAAGGAACGTGAAATGCCAACTAAGAGGAATGTAAAGGCTAACTTAGAGGAATGTGAAATGCTAACTTAGAGGAATGCGAAATGCTAACTTGGAAAAAATGTGAAATGCTAACTTAAAGGAATGTGATGCTAAGGAAAGTGTATGTTAAAGAATGTGAAAGCAAAACAAAGAATGTGAAAGCAAACTAAAGGATGTGAAATAAATATTTTACTGCGTTAGTTGACTGACTGAAAGTGTGCATTAAGGAGTTTTACGGCCACAAACGTCTGTAATCAGACTCCATGGATTTCACCGATCACGGTTATTTTTAGAAAGAAACTCTTGCAATAAATGAGGGAACTCTGTCCTGGTGAAAAGGTAACGCAGTTATATGCATAGCTGCAGCAGAAGACATAGAAATTTGCTTTTTACTGGATGAAAAACAGACGCGCAAGACACAGCTGCTCAGCTTAAGTGCAAACTGTGAGACGTGACGAGCTGCAGCCCTCAAAGTGTCAGCGGGAAAATGACGGCACAGGATCTACTATTTATTGGTTTTTCTTTTTAATGTATCAGTATGTTTTTTCCTGACTTTTGGTCTTTGAAAATCACAGTTATTTGGTCATTTTTTTATTTCATAAATAGTGTTATTTATTTTATTAAAAGGATCATGAATTAGTAAAACTTTATTATATGGCTTTACAATAAAAGAAAGATAAAAGAAGTTTAGAGAAAAGGAGTTCTTGTGGCCTCACAAGAAAAGGTTTGGGGACTCCGCTCTAGCATCCATGTGGTGTTGGAAGATCTGTTGTTTTTCATTCTTCCATCATTCAAACACCACATGAACGCAGCATTTCTCCAAGTTTTACATGAGGTACATCAAGCCGTTGGTGCAATTGGCTCTAAAATTAGAACAAAAGTTTTAACCTAAAAACTCTAAAATGCTCTGTTTTAAAATATAACTTTCAATACAAATGTTTTCATCCAGATTAAATGGTATTTCTTTCTCACTCCATGCATCTGCTCCTGCTCCGGTCCTTCAATACAATTTTAGAACCCCATGTGGCCCGCTAGTCAAAATAGTTGCCCACCCCTGTCCTAGAAGAAAATGTAGTCGATGCATCCAGCAAATTTTGGAGAAAAGTCTGCAAAAACTTTGGATCAGTCATACAAAAAACCTAGTCACATGCACCCATTCAGGGGTTGACCCGCTGCTGCAGGTTTTGGGGTTGTCCGGGTGCTTCACTGCGTGTTCACCTCAATACTGTCTGCGGGCCAGCGGCGTGACCATTTGACCAGCCTGTATCGACCTGTAAGCGCAGTTGGGACAAAAGCTAAAGGTGACGAAGCTCTCCTGTGCAGAGTTTATAGTATTTTGCAAATTATTTACTAAATAATGTTCTGTTGTTGCAGCAGATTGATCAGGAGGAATGCTGGACAGTGCAATCAAAATTTTAAATGTTGGTAAATTCTGTTCTTGTGAATAAAAAACACATATATGTGAACTAAAAGTGAGCTAAACCATCACACTCTGCTGTGTCTCAGGCTCTGTTCCAGCTCTTCAACCCAAACACTGTTGATGACATTTTTGACGGACAAGTTAGATTCTCGTGTTTGTTTTCAGTTTCTGGCTCCGGGAAACGGCAGCCTCAGTCCTGCAGGATCTCCTTTTGTGTGGGAGAAAGTCTGAGTTCTTTAGTTTGAACCGACGAATGACTAAAGGGTGTGTTTATTTTTTTGGTGCAGAATGATGGCATCAAAGACACAATAATCAACAGAACTTAAGGTTTCTTTTGGGTGGTGAAAACTGAAAACCGGGTTTCCAGACATAGATTTCTGGAGGGAAACCTTCAACCTGATGACCTCCGTGCTTGGTTTTTCTGAAGCACATGAAATCATTAGACCCGGTTTCCTATCAACTAAAGACTCCCGAAGCTCGTGTAAACACACCAAAAGTGGTCTGAATTGGATCAAGGCAAGAGGGAAACAAAAAGTTCTCCACTCTAAAACCCTCTGCTAACTTCTCTCCTAAAGTCCATCCACACCCATAAAGTCTTTGAATGAACTTTAGGTCACAGTGCTTAAAAAACACACATTCCCACAAAAAAACTAAATGTTATCAAACTAATAAGAATTATTTCTACAATAATATAAAAATATGATCCAGGCTATTTTCAGATAAAGTCTAAATTTTAACTGAAATTCCAGCATGATGGGAGCGAGGTCTGCAGGTCTCAAGGGAAGACTGAGAAAAACATGCCAAGAATGTTTGGACTCTCCCTCCTGTAAGCCTCAGGACGAAACAAGCTTTTTCTGTTTCTGCCGAGGCATTTCTGCCAGGTTTGTGTGTGTTTCTGTGCTGCACGGCGTGCGTCCTCCCGCACGCGCCCAGTCAGCCCTCCAGGACCTAAAGAGCGGATCTGACTGTACGGCTGAAGGTCAGACAGCATTGACCGGCTCTGAGCTCCAGCCGCCGGTATCGACTGCAAATGAGATCTCGTCTTGATCAAAGTGGTGTGTGTCTGCGCACACACGCGCACACACGCGCACACACACACGCTCACTCTGCCAGTCATCTGTGGCACCAGCCACAGGAAAATCCTGCCAGAAAAAGCCGTCTCATTCCAGGCTCGGCTATTTTGAACATCGCATGTGTTTCTGATTGACCCTTGAAAACTTCTCCAGGAGGCCCACCACCCACCGCGTCTCCTGCTTCTCCTCCTGAGCCCAATCTTTCTGAAAATAGCTTTGTTCTGTACCTGAAATGACACCTTTGTTTTCCCGCCTGACTTGCATCCTCCGTGCCTCCACCTGCCTGTGCTGTTAGCGGTGTGGAGAGCCTTCTTTAACCTTGACTCGCAGGTGTCGGTGCCACATTATTTGTCACCATAAATCGCGGTTAAGCAGCGACGGTCGCTCTGCAGGAAAAACCCCGGTGTGCCCGGTGTGAGCGGAGCCCCATTAATCTTTCTGTCACTCGCGTGACGCTTTTCATTAGTTATTTGGCTATCTGATCAACAGGCGCACTCTGAGGACTTTTCAAAGCTGGCTGCAGCAAACCCGAGGAGGACAGAGGCTGGAACATGCACCATGTATTTATGAGTCTGTCTTATGTTCGTCATTTGTCGATGTGCGCAGATGTTTTGGGTCGGTTGAGAATCACGCCGTTTGCGCGTATTTTACGTAGTTTATATGCAGTCATTACATAAATCGTACGCAGTTGTGTGTGATTTTTGTGAAACACAGACGCACATTTGTGGCTTTCCACGACCGTCCATGCATGTACCACCAACGTATAGCTATTGTATCGCGTATACGGCCCACTTCTCATGTTCAAATTGCGTAAGCGATGCACTAATCACAGATGATTTGCATGTAAACAGCGCAATGATTACGCACGTTTCATGTTCTACATTTACGTGTTCTTTGCGTGGTTTATTTGTGCTTCTTCGGGGGGTTTAGGGGGGTTCATTAGTGATTCATCTGGGAAAATTTCACCTATGAATGTCACCTAAAATGCACAACTTTTCTCATTTTTTCCACATACCACGACCAATTTCCATCCGTCCAATATGCGTGAAATGTACATAGTGGCTGTGTGACACGGTCCTAAGGCTGACTTCATTTCCCATCATCCCTTTGTTTACACCCTTTCCCATTAGCTTACAGCCCCTCACACCCCTGACCTAATAATTACAAAAATGGGGAGCAGTATGGGAGCTGTCCAGTTGTACAGTTCTGATCCAGATTCCAGCTCAGACGAGGAAAACAAAGACGTTCATGGATCTATTTGTCTGCAGGTGGCTGATCAGAATGGAGCGGAGCAGGAAGCTTGTGCCTTGCCGTAGTAGCTTCTACATCACAGCCACAAGCTTTTTATGGCCCGCAGCAGCAGTCACCGACTGCAAGGACCATAACGTTTTTCTGCGCCTTTGAGTAAAAATTTGACCCCTGCCGCATACTCGAAAAGTCACCAAAATGTGCACACACCAAGGATAAGTCTTGAGAAAACGGCATTTTCATTGGAGTGGATCTTCAAAGTCACATAAAACAGCAGACGGACCAAACGTCAACTTCTTTTACTGAGGTAATTCAGTGAATAATTATTAAAAAAGTATTAATATTCATTTTATTTGTTTACATTTGTTCAAAGTTTAAAATTTTTTTAACTTTTGAATAAATTCTGTCTTCTAACATCTGCCAGCTCAACAAGCAGTTGCGTTATACCTTTTCAAACATGAAATAACTCCCAGGATTTGGGTTCTCTCTTTACAAAACAATTAAAGGATTAAAGGATTCTTCGTTTAATCTGTAAGTTATACATCCTCTGAGAAGGTCAAACAGGATGTTTAAGGGAAGTTCTCTCCCTGCGTTCTGCTGCCTGTTTCCAATTACAGACCTTCTCCGGACCAGAAGGCCTGTCGGTGCTGTTTTAACGGGGAAGCTTTGATCCTTTTTGCTGGGAAATCTAAAGGCAAAAAGAAGAAGAGAAAGTTGGTGGGAGAACTGAGCTCAGAGCAGAAACATTTTTAAGTCTTATTAGTTTATTAGCCTGTGCTTTTTAAAGAGAATTCCTCCTGTAAAAGGAAACAAACTAAACTAATCTCAACAAGGTTCTGTTACAAGGCTAAAAAAAGGGGCCGTCCTCTTTCTGTTGCATATGTTTATTACTTATAAAGGGTTCAGATTATACAGACAACTTTTATGGTGATTACAGAGGCACGTCTGTGTTCTAAACTGGGCCGCATTTGGCAGCATCAGCAACAAAAAAAATGACTCATTCTGTTCCATTTCCTTTTGTTTTTGTTCGGTCTTTTCTCTTTTGTGCAGGCTGGCTGTGGCTCCTGCAGGGCTCCGCCCCTTCACCTGTCTACCACTTTATTTATTCATTTTAACACTTTAGTCAATTTGTTGTGTTTCTGTTAAAGATCCACTGTTTCTGTGCTCTGTGTGTTTTCCGTTTGGAACTTTTGGCCTTCTCGGCTGTGCTGAGGGCCTTTGTTTGTTTGTTTGTTTGTTTGTTTTTATGCTTCTGGAGTTTTCTCCCCGCTTGGAGGGGTGCCGTTTCTTAATTGAATTATTCTCCTAACTCTGCTTCGCCTCTTTGTTCCTGCATTTGGGTTGGATACCCCGTCACACAATCATGAAAAAAATAGTCGCGGTTTTTAGATATATGGATTTGTAATAATGTCAACAAGTCTAAAGGCCCGTACACACCGGGACGAATATTCGCCAGGCGTTATTCGCCAGCGTTTTTCGCCACGTTTTTTGTGTTCACACCCAGGCGATTTTCGCTGACGATTAGCCGAGCGAACATGAAATTTCATTCCCTGACATTAGATGGCGCTTAATGTAAAACAGAAATACTCCTGTACACAAGGTGGCGCTGCACAACTTTACGCTTCCTAAAGTCGCTTTTCCCTCAGAAGAAGAGAGCAAGTATTTACACGCTTGTCAGAATCATACAAAGAAAACATGAATATTTCAAGCACCAGTAGCTCCAACTGGTGCTTGGTTCGGGGATATTTTAGAATGTCCGTCATTATTTCTTCGCGGCTGTGTAGACGCAACTCGGCATCTATCTTCTTCGCTGGTATGTGTGCTCAGCAAGGCAGTTTTGTGTTTGAGCGCCCCCAAGTTGTGTTTTACTGTAACTTCAGAAGCTCCAGACACGTGTGCAAAAGCGCCATTCTCATTGGTCGAATAGATTTCGACGCGTCAAACCAAAAAAACGAACCCGAGGCGTTTTTTAAAAAGTGACGCTTTGGCGCTTGGCGTTTTTTCGCGTCGGTGTGCACACTCACATTGGTGCCCTTTGTTTAGTCACGAGGCGTTAAACGTCGCCGAAAATCGCGGGCGAAATTCGTCCCGGTGTGAACGGGCCTTAAGAGATTGAAGTCATGTATGTAAAAAATTAAATCAACTTTTCAAGATTTTTGGAATAGGAATTCAACCAAAAACAAATTTAATCAAATTTAATTGTGTCTCACCAATTGTTGAGTAGATTTTCTTTTTCTTCTGAAGGTTACGTGAGTCACGACCGTCATGAACTTCACATGGTGACAGAAAAATCCTGAGGCCTTTGGAGAAATGTTAGCAGCAGTGTGAGTCTGGTGTTGGAGCTAAAAAGATCTTAAAAGGTTTTGAAATCATGGTGAGACCTTCTACACACAGATCTGGTCAACCCAGCAAGTTCATTCAAAGAGGGGACCTTAAAAAGCTCAAGGGGGTCTACAAAAACCCTCAAAGGTCTTCACAAGACCTGTCCACAGTTTGTGTTAAAGAGGATCTTTCCACCACCAAATTGTTTACAGTTTACTCGGGTAGAAGAATAGAGCGGAGGAAACCTTTTGCTCTTCTGGAGAAACATCAGAAATTTACAGGGGAAAACCTTGACAAAGTCCAGGACTTCTGTGGTGACGTTCTTTGGACAAACGAGTCCACACTGGACTTATTTAGACACCAACCGAAGGCATGTTTCCAAAAAACAAAACCGGGAACCAACCATGAATTACGGAGGTGGAAGGGTCATAATTTGAAATTGCTTTGACTCCAGCCTGTGTCGCAGAGGGACTTGCCTGAGGGACACGTGAGAACGTATCTGTCAGAAAGTTCATTCGGAACTGGATCATGAAACAGAACAACGGTCCAAAAACTGGCTGAAAACTCAAACAGAGAGTCCTGGAACGGCCCAGATCTGGGTTCCTTTGAGAGGATGTGACCTGAAACAGGAAGGTCTTCAGGAAAACTTTCCAACCCACTTCAGAGGTAACTCCACACAGCTGAAGGAGTGTCTGCTCTTTTTCCTCAGTTTTTCAGATTAATTTTTAATTACTTTAGTTATATCACTATAATACTCAGTATTGCGAACATTGAGCTTGAGCCGTTGAGACAACTGTGTTGTGCTTTTGGGCTGTATAAATAAAATTGAATTGATTTAATTACACGTATTTGAAAAACAGCCTTTTATTTGATGTTCTTTTTTTTGTTTCATGACCATATATGGTGGTGATAAATCTTGTTTTTAATGACAGTGAAGGAAATGTGTTCAGATAAGTGTTTGAGTTGAGACACATTGGGTTTTTCTTCCAGCTCAAATGACTTTTCAGAGCATAAAATGAATCAGATTTTTCTACAAGCTTTGAATCTGCGTTTGGGTCATTGTTCTGCAGCAGAACCTTGATAGAGATCATGGTCCACCGCTAAATTAACTATAACTATTGGTTCAACTGAACTCCATCCCATCATACAACCACCACCATGTTTGACTGTTGCTCTCTTGTTCTGTCTTAGTTTGATTAGAGACAGTTGGAGACTCAAAACTTCCAGAGAGTTTCATCAGAACATTAGTCCAGAGGTTTTTAATCCAGATGTTCTCGTTGCTCAGCTGTGTCTTTCTCCTTCAACTATCACGGATGCGTGTTTCTACAAACGTTTCTTTCCAACCGTCGGATCATGACCTCGGACTTGAACTGATTCCTTCTTGCCATCAACTTCTGGCCCTTTTCTTATTCCCGGATGTGCCAAGAAAGATTTCCTCAAAGACTTTCTTAAGGATTAAGGGCAGGGAGCGTTCACTTTTTCAAGCAGTGCCAGGCAGAACGCCATCCTTTGACAGTTGAGATTTTGGATTATATTTGCTCTTTTTAAAATTTAGTTTGATGGCCTGAAGAGGCTGACACTTTTTCACTCTTTTAAAGTCGGTTTTCTCAGATTTCAGAATAAAAGTCCATCTTAACGTCTATGTTGATGCAGGTTTGAGCGGTTATCTCCTGCCTGCTCGCTTCCTCTGTGATGTAAAACACATGGAGAGGAAATGGTGGGAAACCCGACTCGAGCCCTGAAGGTTTAGTGGGAGGGACGCCGGCCACAACGCCCTCGGCTCCCTTGTAGGTGGGTTCCACACGAGCCACATTTGACATTCGGCTGTCTTGTGCAGCGGTGCAGCTCATAAACCCCCCACCACCACCTCACACGGCAGCCAGCAGAGTCGAACTCCAGCTACGGGCCTTTGGCGGAGTCGCCGAGGGCCGTGAATGAGTCATGGTCGCTCGCCGAGCCCAAGCAAATAAAAGCCAAACGCTGCAGCTTAATAACTGGTGTTTTATTTTCGTCGGCTCTGTTGTCATGACATTTCGGGTCAGCTCCCCCTCGTGGGTGTGGCTGCCGCTCAAGTTGCACCGTGTTACAACATATTGCATTACGGCTGCGTGACAGCGGGGTGGGCTGCATGAGAAGAAGTCCTGAGAATTCACTCCACACACACACACACACACAAACACACACACACCCATCCCCTGTTTGAACTTCTGAAAAGGGAAAGGCTGATCCGATGTCGTGGGTGTAATTCCCTCACTTCTCGGTTTTCCTGTGGAATCAGGATAAAAATAAAACAGGTGGAAATGTCAAAGTACACTTCCAGCTCAGTTTCATTTGACACAAATCACAACAAGCTGTGTTACTGATGCTGATGGGGGGGGGGGGCATTTAAAGGCGGCCGTTTCGGCAGCTGCACTGTGTGGATCTCGGTTAATCCATAAGCTGCCTGTGCTGCAGAGCAGACCCCTTTCATATCGATCCAATGACTCATTATTCTCAGTACGTCTTCTTTTCATCCTTGCTGCTTTCACAAGAGCTGTTTATTTCATTTCCTAATGATTTCATTTCCCCCCTTTTTTCATCAAAATATGAAGCTAACGTGAAGACATCCTTAATGCGTGCTGCTAAAAACAAAACTTAAAGACCCATGTCAATGAAAATGGTGTTTTCTGTGTTTTTACCATGTTTTTGTGACATTTTTCTGATAATGGAGGACACATATAAAGAAAATTAAGCTTTAAATCACATTTCTGAGTACTTCTTCATTCAAGTGGCTTAGAATCAAAAGCAGACAGAAAGAAAGCGGTTAGAATAAGATCATATTTGTGACGTGTGACACTAAATGTCATAATTATAATTAAAAGACCACCGGTATCGCTTTGAAAATAGATCAAAAGGTGATCCGTGGGACTTTAGGAACAACAGAAAGCACTTTGGGTCCGGATGCACCCAGAGGAAGTCATCAGAGGAGAGCAAACCGTTTCAAAAGGGCTAGGAGGTTCTGTCTGTTAGCGTCAGTGTAAACCGAAAAGCGGTCACATCCCATAAAGTGCTGGAGGGGGGAGCCAGTCCCTGAACAGAGGCTGAAATTGTCTGAAGCAATACCTGTCAGCAACTAAAAGCATTGTTGCAACTGCATCATTTTTTAGGAAGTGTCTCACTTCCGGTTTCAAACGGAGAGCAAACATTCCCTCGCAGAACTTGGAAGAGCTTGATTTCACTCAGATTATGAACAATTTTTGGTACATTTTTAAACTGGATGTCCATAATTATCCTATCATCACCTGTTTCTTTGTTTTCTTTGGTTTGATTTGTCTCAAACATGTTTTATTCCACAGACGTGTCATTAAAATGTTCACACAGAGACCCACAAATGCACACATATCCTTCCTGCACGTGTAAAAAACATCCTGTACGTGCAAAGGTGAGTAGATCCCTGTGTTCAGGTGAGAGTGTGTTTACTGCAGTGGATGATGAATATAGAAATAAAAAACTAAGGTCCCAGCCAGCAAGGCCAAGTGGGCTCCGTGTGGTTTCCAAGTGGGCAGAATATGTGGCCAGTGTACCGTAAAATCCGGGCACTGGAGCACACCTGAAAACAAGCCACACCCTTTACATTTTTAAAGGATTAACTATTTTATACACACACAAGCCGCATCTGTATATTCGGTAGAAGGCAAAGTGGCAATATCAGCAAGGACACCATGAGGGAATCCACCCACCAGAGAACCGAACACTCACCACCAAGGCCAGAGTCTGAGGGATCTCTGCAGGAGCCCCCATCACCAAACAGCACAAGGATGAAGGAGCTCGGAGAACGAAAGCCCCAGCCCAGCTAGAGACCATACCTGGGGTCCAAAACCAGGCCCCACCCACCCACTCCAGAGCTTTATTGGTCCTTCCACGTCTCCCCCTGCCTGTAAAAAACTGCTCCGGGGATTAAGAGTAGCAAGTCAGATTATCTTTACTTTGCTATTTGGTAATAGTATGAATGTTTAGAGGCGTGACATCTGAGAGCTGAAGCGCAAAGGAGGAAGATTTGTAAACAAACTGTTTTTAGTTTAATTTTTGTTAATCCTTAATCTAAGAAAAATGCGTAAAAGTGTTAAGATGACGCACACTGTTCCTACAGTCATTACATGAAGATTCAGTCTTCTAAGCAGCTTTTTAAATATTCTTTATTAGGTAATTCAAGCAAAAAAAAAAAAAGCTCACATCCTAAAAAAACCCAAACTGCATCCACTGCTGCCAGGAACTATTCATTTTAGGGACCAAAGACTTGCTCTGCTGTTCTTCGTGGTCCAAAGGACACTTTTGGAGGATCCTGAAAAGGCGTGGCATTATTTCCACTCAGACGAACAGCAAGAACAGTTACAAATTTCACCAACCGACCATCGGCGTGCTGGGCCGCCCCCTATGGCCCGCTTGTGTTACCTCAGCCTGAGAGGTTATCGTCGGGAAGAAAGGCGTCAAACTGAAAGTGTCTGTGGGGGAAAGCAGCCACAGAAAGTCCTGTTCAGAAAAGTGGCGAGCTATTTTAACCTCCAGACTGAGTTCATGTAAATGTACAGCATGATAGAAAAACATTTAGCTCACAATGGGTCTTTATTAACATCCTCTGCTTTTGCTTTTGTGTCTGCCTCAGCTGTGATCCTCCCGTTTAGTAACAGATAAAAGATAAGACGTTCCTTATGGTCAAAAAAAAAAAACTTAATAAACGTTTAGACTTTCTTTTATTCACAGCATCAGATTTTTAATCAAATGTAAGCATAGTGGGCATTTTCTCCACTCGTTTGCTCTCAGAGTGCTGTCACTTCGAGCCACATTCATCCGCTCTGGAGGTCTTTATCTCAGAGAACAAAAACAGTTTTCATTCTAAACAAACCATCGATCAGACGCAGAGAAATGCCACGTTTCGAGTCTTTCCCAAAGTCTGTGCAATCAGGTTGAGACGGACAACCAACCGGCAACCTCCCTACTGCTGCCAAATTGATTTTTATCAACAAACTAGGCTTCAGTATGCAGAATCTGGCTAGATCCACTGAAAACCTTTAAGCCTCCACGGTGGCTGTGCTGATGTCCTTCAGGTGTGTCCACTTTAGAGTTCTTCAGGTGTAAAATGGAAGTACAGCTTCCGTTTAAGTCTGCTTGTCAAAAGACGTCTATAAGAATGGATAAAAAGTATAATTTCATAATTAAAAAATAAACAAATGGCAAAACAATCCCTTAAATAAAATAAAAAATATAGAAATGTTGTCATTTTTGTTTTCATATCCTAAATTAATTGACTAATAAGACTCCATCACATGCACCTGTACAGGCGGTTGACCCGTACGGGTGCTGTGGGTTTTTGGGTTCAGGCCCGTGGATGGTCATAGAGAGACTTAAGATATGGATTTTAGTTAAGAAATACAACTAGTCTGTTCATTTTCTCTGAATTAAGCAGTAATCTCTGGCCTGTCTTTTTATGTGTGTGGATGTAATAACCCGGCAGAGAGCAGTCCGGGTCGTGCGCCTCCTAAGCAAACATTTTTGCCCAGAGCCTCAGAGGCTGTAAATCCCGGCTCGGCTGCTGCGGCTCCAGAAGCAGCAAACTTTTAGTGCCCTCCGTGTAATTTCAGCACCAACCGTGTTTGTGATCCTTGCAGCGATTTTACTACTACTTCCAAAACAGCGGGATCCTAATGTTAGTAGCAGAAATCTTTCCCCAGGTCTTAGGATTTTATACGACCCTCATATTTATATCCAGGTCAATCTCCCATTTTATTTTTATTTTTGGTTAATTAGTGGTGATCCATAAATCAAGCTCTTCTTGACTTTAGTTAATGATCACTATAATTAATAAAGCAAATCTCATTTAAGTGTCGTTTTATTTTTTATTTTTTAAATCTATGTATTTCACCATTTCTGTAATGAGTTTAAAAAATCTGTTTACATTCATTATCGCTTTGACTGCAATGCTCAAAACCAACCAGTCAATCAAACCAAACAACCAGTTATGCCAAAGTGTTTTTTTTTCATTCTAAACCCTCTGAAGAAAAACTTGCATCACATTAAATGCCTGCTCTGCCGTCAGCGTTGGACTTTGTGTTGTACTGAAATGTATTTCCATGTGCCAGTGGAAGCTGTGCTTAAAACAAATAAAGTAATCTAAAATATTTTCCATAACGTTCCACATCTGTTCAGGTCAGATTTTCCAATTTGCCAAATAGTTTTTGGCAATTTGGCTTTTTATGCCTTTTTTGTTCTTTAACTGTTCTTTGACTTTCTGAGGAACTCTGACTCCAAATATATTCTCAATGCACATATCAGAATACCATGTTTTATTCTTCAGTTTTTTTGCTACTTTCGCTCTCCAATTTTTTCAGTTCTGATAACCTTTTTTTGGGGGGGGGGTTCTGCATATTTAACATTGAAAAATAGTTTTTTTTTGTTTTTTCTTTGCTTTGCTTTTCTTTGATTAAACATCCTGAAGTTTTCTTCATCATCTATTTTTTTTGTCTGGGAACTACTTCTAATTATATGTCTTTAGATAAAAGTACCCAATTTCTTGTGTTTTCCATGTATTTAACATTCATCAGGTTGTCTTCATTAACAGCATTTTTGTCGTTGATGGTTTTCATCTTCAGCTGAGTTTTCTGGATTTCGATTTTTGCATCATCAACTCACATCTTTGGTGGACTTTTTGGGATTTTCAGCAGAGGCTATTCTTTTACGTTTACACGAAGTTGCAGAACAGAAAAAGGAATAAAATTACAACCATATTTGTCCAAAAAAGGTGACGACACCACGTTTCTGTGGTGAGTGGATTATTGGATGGCATTCCGTGTGTAATATTTGTTTTAAATGACCACAGCAGAGAGAGGGTCTGCTAACCGTGACGGAAAACATCTGACAGTCCATGGAAGATCAGGAAAGTCGTGCTCCAACAACTAAAGCAGTCTCAGATTTGCTCGGCGGCTGTGATTCCCTCCTTTCCCCTCTCTCCGCTCAGTCCGCCTCTGGCTCTCTCCTTTTGCTTTATCTGTCTCAGCAGCTTGTAAAGCCAAACGGCCAAAAAGAGATGAGCAGAGGTATTGATCTCTGGGGGAGGGGGAGGGGGGCGGAGGGGTTGCTTCAGTCTAACAAACACAAATTGATGTCAAAAGCTCATCACTTGAGGAAAAAGACAAGTTTGCTCAAAGAGATCTGAAGGAAAAGACAACATTAACTAAAGTGTTTGACGAAAGCGGGCATCAGGGTTCCTTCAGAGGGAGAAGGATGGAGTCTGTGACACAACATCTAGTGGAATGAAAAAACACCCGCAGTTCAAAGGGGAGTTTCTGTAACCCTGTAAGCCTGAAGTGAGGTGATCTAAGACGACAGGCCCTCCAGATTATCTCCAGTCGCTGCTGGACATTAGAGCAGGAAACAACAAGGGTTCAAACTCTGCCCGTTTTAACTGAACACGGATGTTCCTCTGACTTCCCGATGACCTGCTCCTGCATCCCGTCTGCTTAAGGACCGACTCCAGCACTAAATCAAGACTTATTAACAGCGTAAACATGCTTTTTTATGGGGAACAGACAGAGTAAACAGTGCCTTTCAGAGCACAGTCTCCCGGCGTGATTACCACAACGATGTCACAAAAAGCTTCTGGAAACTAGAAAGCAAACATTGAAACGTGGTAAATGATGAAGATTTAGAGCGAGATCGTCACCCTGTGACTCCTTTACAGCCACTCAAACAAAGAATTTCCGGCTGTTTTGCTAACGAAGAGTCGAGTCTGACGCTCAAACTTCAAAGGCTTGACCACATCGCTGCTTTACATCCTGATCCCTGATGAGGGGATTTTCAAATTAAGAGTTAAATAGGAGTAAATGAGGAGAACATGGAAACCTGGAGCGCCTCCAGAACCCATCTGATGCTTTGTAGAATGTAACTCTGCTCACATGACATTTATGAAACATGAGGTGTTTCACTCAAATACACTGTGAAAATGTTCTTTACCACATTAAACAGGTTGCTTCCTGTAGTTTTCTCTCACAGGTCACCGAATGTGACCTGCAGCTGCTGCAGGTCTCCAGTCACTGCAGTCCCTTAAGCCTGAGTCACATGCACCCATACGAACGGCTGCTGCGGGGTTTTGTGTTGGCCTGGCCCGTGGAGAGGAGTGGCTGCATCTTACGTCTTGTTTTTCCCCTCAAGGCTCGTTTGACCACCCAAATGGAACGTACCATTGTCGTGTGTGTGGTGGGTGCATCATGAGGGCTTCATATGGCAAATGGCAGTTAAATGCAATTATGACGTACAAGTGAAGCTGTCCTTACGCCACAGTGAGGTGTGAGCTCTGGCTGTTAACTGACCGCGCACAAATGCTGCACGCACGGGGTGTGCACGTGACACGTATGTGCCCGTAGGACGTCCACACAAACTACACTTTCCTCTTTTTCAACAGTCAGGCTGCACGTAAGGAGCACGCATGTATCACGTGAGCAGCACTGGCAGGCTGAATAACATTTTTTTAATAAAATATTACTTATTTTTGCGGCTCATTTTCCTATCTGGAAGTAAGACGACTCGATCTCTGAGGCTCCGCCTTTCTCTCCTTGTGGTTGCCGCCTATTTCACGACATCATCCTTGAGCCGGCCTCGGCGGCGTGTCTGCGTTTCGCCCCACGAAAACAGACGACATCTGAACTTTTGCAAAGACGGATGTGCAGATTGTGCACGGAAAATAAAAGCGTTTGGCCGATCACCGCTGGCTCCGCAAAGAAAGTGGGCGTGTGTGTTAGCCTGGGGGCGGGGCTGGCAGCACAGACTCTTCCTGGAAGGGGCGGTTCCCCACTTATTGACGTCACAATGTGAGAACCCAATGTAATGTATTAATTCAGTAGGTTGCAGGTTTTATATTTATCATCTCTTTTTCATGTTTAGACCAAACCTTCACACATTTCAACACAGTCATACCAGTATTTTAAATGTTGTCAGTACTAAACAATAAACTCACACTTTCTTTTAAGGCGACTATAAATGTCATAAGGTATCTTCACAATATGAAATGTGTGATACTAGGATTATTTTCATTATTTTATTCTATTACCTCTGTAGAAACACAGGAATGTGGTCGACTCAGTTTTTTTCTCTGACAGTTAAACTGAAAAAATGTCTCTCTAAGCTGGCTTGGTGGGATCAGTCCACTTGTAACCAGGCTTTTCTGTTCCACTTGTCATATTAAGTGGGCTGGTAAACTGTCAAGCATAATTTCAGGAAATAAGATGAAACGCACTAAGAAAGAGGTGCTGGAATAACAGTTGTTACCAGAATGTAATAGTTTGGTTACTGGTGCACATTGTATAGAGTTTTTTTTCCCACAGATAATGAACATTTTTCTGTTTGGTCTGTAATGTCCATCAAATAAACCGTGAGGGACAGAATCTAAAAAGAAAAAACAACAGGATACCACATCGGATGTCACCCCCCCCCCCCCCATCTTTTTATATAAAAATCTGCAGATGGAGAAAAACATTTGACACTTCTATTCCCATCCGTTGGCGGTTGCCATAGCAACACTAGGTGACACAGTGAGTCATGATCTACATAGGTCTGACGTGTAGTCCTGTCTGTAGGTATGTGGTAATTATTGACATGTTTCCTGTTTTCCTGACTCTGTCCAGAAAGATGAGTAACTGTTGCGCTCTGAGGAGATGTCTGTCATGGTTTTACGAATGCGTCTGAGTTTAGTTGGAATCCAGATGATGCTTTGATTCTCTGTGATGAGGACTGTCCTTTGTCTTATGCTGTAGTAGTCGGGTAGGTTCAGGCGTCCCCATGACCCCGTAACAAGCAGGTTTAGAAGATCAATGACTTTTTCTCTTTACATATGTCTGTTTCAACAGACTAGATGCCCAAATTGTAATTGCTGAAAGCAGAGAGACAAAAACATCGATTTTCAGCTTTTAACGGTTACTTTAAAATATTTATTTTGATTCATGATTTAGTTAAATTAATGAGCCATATTTCCTGCTTGGCTTATTAGTTTTCAATTTCATATTTGTGTTCCTGATAAGTGTGTCTTGTCCTGTTTTTCACAGAGCGACCAGCCATCAGACTGATGCTATTGTTGGCTCGGTATAGAAATTTTAACTTGCATTGGTAAATATTTGTTTTTCTCAGACATAAAGGTCTCTGGCTCTGTCATTAGTCTCTGATTTCTGTTTTTTTTTATTACATTGCCTTTTTAAAATTTAAACGGACGAAATAGCAACAATTCTATAGTAATTCCTCCATTTTTCTTAAAAAAAACAATGTTATACCATATTGTTATTAATTATTAAATGTTATACCATATTGTCTCTCAAATACATGTAAAAAAAACAATATGTACGGCATTTATCATGTTAAAATATGTTCTGCCTCTTCGGGTATTAAAATAAATTTACTTAACAGTAATTAAATAGCTTAGGAAAATCGATCAATTTGCTTTTTCAGTTGCTGTGATGCAATTCGGAAGGTGGACACGGGAGGGCGCTAATCAGCGGTTGGACCGCGGGTTCGACGAAGACAAAGCAAGAAGAAACCGCGTCCGGCTTTGTGTGGGTCCTATTTTTCAAACTAGAGGTTCGTAAATGCGCATTTAAATCATTAAATGATTTTTTGGAAAATTATTCATTTTTGTATTTTATGTACACAAAATGACCTTTAATCATTTAAAATCAGAATAGTGTTAAGTAATGGCTTTTGACTCAATGCTAGTTGTTGCTAATGCTAACGCCCGAGAGATTGTAATTTTAAAAAGCTAAATTGATTCAGGGCTGTGGATTTATTTAAATATATTATTTTATTATTTAAAAAAAAACATTTTATTACTTTATTAATTAGTTTAGTTGAAGTAATTTAGTGTTAAAACAAACTGTAAGATGACTTAACCTAACTTTGTTTAGCTAGCCTAGTGCTACAAAATGCATTGTATTTGTTTTATTTACTTAAAAAAAATGTTTTATTTACTTGAAAATAGAATTTATAACGAAGTGTGATTTATTCATCTTTATTGTACTGAGTTTTTAAGATAAATACAAACATATTATAATGGATTCATTTATAGATAAATACACAGATGAATGTTAATATAAATAAAAGGCTTTTTTAAATCTTTTTTTTGCCTCTGCCAGTTTTTTAGATATGTAGTCATATTGTCAGTAATTTATACATATAACGTATTTTCTATTTCCTAAACTTTTCTCTTCACAATATTTATGACTTTTTATTCTTTTTTTTCTCACCTCTTCTCACTCACAAGTGCTGTTACTTTCTTAACTAATCTAATTATTTGCATTTTAGGTGTTTCTGTTATTGAAGCCAAATGTCAACATTCTGTTAAACTAGTGTAGCCGTACCTCCGCAGGTGCGTGCCACGACGGCAGAAACGAGAGCGAAGACAATAAAGGAAAGGTCCAAGGCCTTTTATTTTGATATTGCCCGACCAAAGCAGCGGCACTGCAACCAGAAGAAAATGGTGGTAGAGGAATTGCAAAGACTTTGGTTTTGTTTGATGGACTAAAGTAACTCAGAATGAGTTCAGGTCCGTTTATACCTGACACAGAAAAAGGGATGGTGTTGCATCTGCAACTAGAAGTCATGCCGTGATTCCTCCAGCAGCTCAGCATGTGTTCCCCCTTTGTTTCTTTATCAGACTAGCTTTACACACCAAGAGGACAGAAGATCAGCCGGCCGCTCTTAACTTCCAAGCACTTGGACCAAAGTGGATCTGACTGCATTGGCGTCTCAGAAAAGAACTGTAAGTTTCCCTCTAAAACCTTTTTAAACACGTCTGGCATCACCTCTGAGTGTGCAATGATGTCTGTGAGAAGAAGAGGGCAGTGACAAAGAGCACTTCCAGCATTTGTGTGTTTCTGTAAGCGATGGATCCTGAACTCTGACCTGTTAGGATGGTATCTGTCTGCATGAGTTTCTCCCAGAGGTCTAGTTATCCTTATGCCTCCTGGAAGAAAGGTCTTCAGTAAAACCTGCCAGGTATTTAATGCCTTATTTTCTTAACATTATATAGTGGAGTAAAGATGTAATTTGCTCTTAAACCCATTTCAAGACCCATGTCGTATTATAAATTAACAGGAGGTAGTGTTGAAGACACTACAAGATCTCAGTGGGTCAGAGGGTGTTACGTTGCTTCTAAATGAATTTTGGACGCAGATTCAGTTTCAGGAATCGAGCGGCCCATTATTCACACTGTGAAAATGGCTTTGCAGAACAAAACCCGGGGGGTATTTTTGCAACAACAAGCACAAATCCAGAGTATAAGAGATCAATTTTCCCCCAGCAGTACTTCTTCATTCTTTTTTTTTTTCCAGCACTGAATGTTCAGACGTGATTAAGCGTCTGGCGGCCGACACCAGCATTCATATATTCGCTCCTGGTGCTTATAGTGTCTTTATGATCTGCTCCTAAACTCTCTTGGCTGGTCAACAAAGAGAGCCTTTGTAACCCCGCTGAAAATATGTTTGCTGTATTTTCCAGCTGAGAGAAGAGAAGCAGCAGAAAATGAATACCAGAGTCTGGCCTGTGCTGCACCTTTGTTTCCCCCCAGAAAAGCCCCATTTTCTGCTCTTTTATTTATCCAGAGTGACTGAGAATCCTGTCTTTTGTTGTAAAAGTATGTTTTTCTGTAGATGCATTTTATTTAGATTGCATAGATTTGTGTTGGGAAAATGGATCGAAGACCCACCCCGATCATCTTTTGATCTATTCCCAGAAAGCAATTATGATTTCAGCCCAAATCAAATAACATGACTTTTTCTAGGAGATAGTTTCTGCACGGCGGCAGAAGTTTATCAGAAATTCACACATACTGTCACGCATAGCTGACAGTTCTCTGTTTACATGCTCTCCCACTAGCTTACAGCTCTCACACCCCAACCTAACATGACTGGCGAGCTTTTACTTAGAAGAAAAATAAGAGTTGTTTTTAATCTGATGCTTGGATTATGTTGTGACTTCCTCTCTGTTTGCATTTGATATAATATACGTTTTTAAAATAACACCTATGGTTTTTCTTTGTAAAATTATGGAATAAATTAGTTGGTAGTTTTGTTTATTTTATTTTTTTTTTAAAGATTTTGTTCTCTGTGTTTGTGATTTCAAACTTGGAGCATCAAACCAAATGCTGTTGCTGCTAAAACTGCTCTGCCAAGTACCTTCTAGTAATTGTCTGTGTGAGATGCTCAAGCTAGCGGTAGCTCACAAATCCTCTGCTGCTTCGATATACAAACATTTTTACAGCTATTTGTGAAATGTTTTTGTTAAATATATTCCTTCATTTGTAATTTTTGTTAAAGAACATAAAAGCAGGGGGTCAATTTAAATCAAAAAGTGAATTTGGTATAAAAAAAAATCAGATTTCCTTTTTTGGCGAATCGTCCAGCTTTAATTTAAGAGAAGAAATATTCAGAAAATAAAATTTTGAGCATAGTTCTCGTTATGTATGTTCTCCATTATGAGTAAAATTTCACAAGAATGCGTTAAAAACACCAAAAAAATGCCAATTTCATCACAAAAGGTCTTTAAGTGTGACAAAATGATGTCAAAACTTTTGTCAGTGCGGTTTTCTGCCATCACTTTATGCCCGAACATCACTTTATTTTTACATTAGTGTCTATGAAATCCGTTAAATGCATTTACCCCACCTATGATTTTGCTTCACTGGGAATTCTACTTGTATATTCTTTTATATTTATTCCCACAAGGCCTCTGCCATAAATTAAATAAAAGACATAAACTCAAGGTTATTTACTGAGAGCCTCCAAAGAGTTTCATCGACGCCTGTAATGCACAGAAAGAATGTGCACCTTGTCACAGGATGACACCCAAAGCTCAATAAATCCCACCACTGCCACTGCACCACAAGATTAATGGAAACCCCCTCCATCAGAGCGTCCTGCTCTCCAAACCCTGCTGGGCCACCAGCAGCTGCTATCAAGGTTACGCACAGCCCTGCATTTTGTGATGGATCAGCATGCTTTCTTTTCCATCATTAGATCCCTGAACTCCTGTAAGCGGAGCAGAAGATGGCCCAATCTACAAAGACCAGGTCTGAAGAATTACACGCCCGTAGACGGAGCCCAGAGTTGGCTGCCCCACAACAATCACAAAGGAAGAAAGAAAAACGCTTTTTTTCCAGTTACAGTTTAATTAATATCATGCCAGAATTTAAAAATGAGCTGCTTTAATAATATAATAAATAATGTCTTCATGTTAAATATCCCCTTGGTAGCAGAACAAGCTCAGGGTGAGAAGCAGCTACACTTCCACCCTTATTTATTTAATGTCTGTCCTTCCACCGTTCCATTTGATCAGGAACGACTGCAAAAACGTGAAAACCTAGGGGGGCTGCCATAAATCTGCCCCTTATTTTCGTTCTTTTGTTTTTCATTTTTTATTTTCCGGTCGCACAACAATATCGGAGGCGCAGCTCGGAGTCTGTGCTGCGCTGGGAGCTGGAATTATCATATTGTCTTGTTAACTTTCAGCAGACAGATTCAACAAAGCCAAATCCCCGAAAGGCCAAATCTGAACTCATGGAAACAGAAACACACAGAACTTTGAATAAAGTGACAAAAAGAAAATGCTAATTTGACATCATGAGTAACTGAGACGTTCTAACAGGCTTTGGGGCGAGCTTTATGTGAGTTTTTTTTATTTTTACTGTCACTGAGAGGAGATTTCTGCCCAACCAAAGTCCCCACAAGAATTGACTTGGTTTTTATTTTAGATTATACTAAAGATCTTTTTTCTTTGAAACGTATTAAACGTGTATGAAATTTTTTACTTTACTTCCTAATTGAGGAGAATATTTAATATGTGGGGTTTCATTCAGAACATATAGAACTGTGGCTGTTAAATTCAAAGCTGTGTGAAATTATCTTAACTAAAGGAAAACATTTTTTTGGATGTAAGAACTATGTGAATATGAATTTTACAAAAATATTAAATAATGTGTTTATTACTTCTTATAGTACATGTCTACACATTCACAACAAATTAGGGCTCCACGATCTGAGGAAAACGAAAAAAAAAAACAAATAGCAAAACAACTAAATATATAATTTCCATTTCACTGCAACCGTTTCATTTAAAAAAGAGTTAACGTGTCTTAAATTATTCTCCAAATGACCCTCGTCTACATATTCGGCTAACATAAAAGGGCTCCTTACGATTGGTCAACGACGTGAAGGCGTCCATCCGATTGGTCAAATGGATTTATTTGATTCGTTAAATACTTCAAGCTGCCATAAGTTTGTTTTAGCACATTTAACGTGACCATTTATGGCAATTTTCGGCGACTTTAGCGATAGGAGTATTGCACAGCTTGATATCGCCATAACGATAAATTTGTGATTTATTGTGCAGGCCTACATCAAATGTAATATATTTTATACTTGGCATAAGGTGACGCATTCTTCAGTACCATGTCACATCATTTCCAAATATGTTTGTGATCCAACCTGTAGTTAAAGTGGCAGCGTCTTCAAAAAGGAATTGGACCAGTACGTTTTTATTCTAACCTGCTCTCATATGATAAATCCTTTATCACAAAACGTTGTTTTTAGCAACTTGTTTACATTTAAGTCTTCATCACGGGCACTTATATGGGGGTTGATGTCTAGGTTCATGGTGGGTCGTAGAGAGGAACGGCTACAGCTTAACGGGGGCCCCGGTGTGTCTCGCAGTTCCCTTGAGGCTCGTACGGCCACCTTACAGGATGTCATGGAAAGAAAAAAATGTAAACGAATGTCTGTATTTAGTTAATACAGACGACTCAGATCCTTTTTTGTCTTAGATTTTTGGTTGCTGATGTGCCGCCATTTTATTTTTAACTTTGTAAATGTGAACAAAGTTGAGTTCTTCATCTGACAGTAGTTTGATCACAAAGCTTAAGAGTTTTTGGGCTTTTGGGACCACCAACCTCTACTGTTGGCAGTGATCAGAGAGGCTGTGGACCTTGGTGGGGGCACTGATGTGGGTCTCTTCAGTCCAACCCTCTGAAAGTGGGTGTCAGACCTTCGAATTATTGTTCCATCGCCGAAGAACAGTAAATCTGTAAAGCTAGAGCTTCCAGCCCACAGCTCAGAGACGTCATGAAGAGCCAGCCTCTAGAAGGCTGTTCGACCCAGTGAGTCACAACTTGCTACTCAAAGTGAAGCTCAAAGTTGCCGCTTGTTGTCTGGCTGTGAGCGACAGACTCCAAACTGCTTTGGGGGGCGAGTGACATGACTGAAAAATGATTTAGCAGTTCTGTGGTGTGAGGAAGCAAAAACAAACAAAAACCAAAAAAATGAAGCTACTTCCTACAGGAAAGGGGAAAAGCTGTGAAGTTCTTTAAAAAAAATAAATCAAAGGGATTTCATTTAAAACTAGTTTAAAGCTAATTTCAAACTACATCTGCCTTAAGTATTGATAGGTGTAGATGTTCTTAGCGTAGGTCTAGATCCAAAGGAAGAAGCTATAAAGTTTAGGACTTCCTGAGCTACAAGTTCAAAACACGAGAAGGTAGTTTAGGTCCTCTGGGGTTTGTTCAGGCCAAACCGGCTTTTAGCCGCTCTTTTCTGCTGACAGGTGGAGATGGAGATATCGCCAGCTTAGCGTGCAGGTGAGGAAAAAGCTGTAGAGAAATATGAGGCAATGACAGTGTTTTAATATTCAAAACAGATCCGTCTTAAAGGGATTTGTAAGTGCAGAACTGGGATTTTGAATGTTCTGACCCATGCAGAATATTTTGGACGGAGCAAATGATAAGCGACAACCAGGGAATAGTAGTGGAGCTCAAATGGAAACACTTGTCCTCCCAGTACCTGCTGCATCCTCCTGTTGCTTTCTGACGATTTATCAACTGTCATGAGACAAAGACTCCCTGAAAGTGCAGACGAAGAGCAGAGTACTGCTCATTAACTTGCCTTTCCGTGTAATCGTGCTGCAGCGTGTGCTTCCCTTCAGAGACATGAAGTCATGCTTGTGAATCACGTAAAATGCTACTAGTGTGGTGATGTTGTACAGGTGGAAATAGACTACTATTTATGCATGAAAAGCTTTTGATTTGAACCAAACAGATGCGCAGACTCTTTACCTTGGAAGAGTCCGCTAATGTTTGGAGCTGTGTGCAACAGTCCAGTGAAGCAGTGGGACAGGAAAGAAATGGAGGAGCCAGAAAATCCTAATAACTTGAATCAAATATGATGCATTCAAAGGCCTCCTCACATTGGAAATAATGGCTTTGCCAGGTCCATATGCTGCAGTGCAAGTCCAGTTTCGTAGGTTAGAGACCCACTCTGATGGAAATGCTGCTTTTGGTGTTTTTAACATGTTCTTGCTGAATGTTTCTGATGATGGACATATATACAAACAAGCTCAAAATTGCATTTCTGAGTATTTCTTTGTTTTTAAATCGCTGTGAATGAGAAGCAGACAAAATAAATGCAGTTTGAAAAAAATAAGATCGTATTTGTGATGTAAAAAATACGCTGGGCGGGGCTGCAAGCTCCCTGCTCTGCTCCATTCCCATGCATCCACTTACAGACAAATAGACCCACGTTCGTCTTTGTTTTCCTCGTCTGAGCTGGAACCTGGATCTAAACTGTACGGCTGCGTGGCTCCAACATTGCTCGCCGTTTTTGTTGCACCGCTAACGTTAGGTTTGGGGATGTGAGGGGCTGTAAGCTAGCGGGACAGCATGTAAACTCTAAAGATCTCATCAACGGGGAAGGGGGCGGGGTTATTGGGCACCAACAGTCCAGTCCACTACCCACAGGTACATTTCTAATAAACTCCTGCCACTCTGCAGAAACTATGTACTAGAAAACGGCACATGTTTTATGGTTTTGGCTAAAAACAGCATAATCTTGATTAAATAACCACCAGGAACCCTATAGATCAAAAGATGATCGGAGTGGGTCTGTGCGAAAATACTGAAAATTGTGACTATGCACTAATATTTTTCACATAGACAGACGAGCACTAAAAAAAGAGTAAAACGTATAAACAATACAACAGCTTAAAGAAGTTTCTGCTAAAGTCAAGGTGAAATTTAAAAAGTCAAGAAGATCTTTTTTTATTAGGATCTGCAGCAAAAGCAACAGCAGGAAACCCTGTTCTTCTCGCCTCCTGTAAGGTGATGAACGCAGCACTTTTACCGGAGCCTTATCTGCAGCAGCACTAACACACACTCTTCTGCTCTATCTCTCAACATATAACCTGAGAAATGTGACAGCGCTGGTAGACCTGACTGAGTCTCTGCCTTTATCACGCTCACCATAGATAATGTTTCAACTCAGCCGGGGCTTTGGGGTTCATTCCTGTTTCATCTGAGGAACGTGTCACCAAAAGCCGAATATATGAGCTCCCGGTGTATCCTGCAAAGACAGAAAAGTCGTAAAGATAGTTGCAGCAATCCCCCCTCAGCCCTCATCTCACAAACAAGAGCTGACGGCGCTCAGGCTTATTTATTTATCGGACAAGAGAAAGTGAAAACACATCCTTTTGCATACAGATTGTAAAGTCACTCACCAAAGAGCCACATCTGTGATAATCTAAATCAAAATGTGGCGATGCAGTCAATGCATTTCAAGCTTGGTTTATTTTCATGTCACGGCAGTGCAATACTAAAAAAAAAAAAATCCGCTTAAACTGATTTTAGATTCCTTTCTGTGGTTAGGAAAACAGCTATCAGACAGAAGAGGGAAGGAAAAAAAAAGCAAGGAAAAAGATCAGGTCTGTTTCACTTTATGATAAATTGCCACTTTATTAGACACATTCTGTTCTGGGAGCTTCATCACATTTACTGATATGTGAAACACAATCCCTGTGAATATCTATCCGACTTTGCTTCATCAGTTTGTTTATCTGGAGGTGTCAGCGCGCAGCAGTAGCTCCTGCCGGCTCCTTTATTTACTCACTTCCACTGTTTACCACCAGCCTGCTTTTGGCTGCTCATTGAGCTGCTCTGATGGAGAACGCATGAGCAGCAGGTTTTCCCTGTCAGGGCAGCAATCCCAGGTCTGATCTCTAAACCCTGCAGAAGGCCCTTTAGTTGTTTGAGGCATGGATTGCAGTTAGTAAAAAAAATAAAGGTGGACTTTTTCTGTTTTAGCTTAGCATGCATTTCTGAAAGCTGACTCCCTCAGGAGTTGTTATCCTTTTTTGGGCAAAAGCCTCCAACTATTTAAAGCATGTTACACTCACAGCAACTTCTGCAGATGGTAAACTGAATCATAAATGTATTTTAGAGGATGATAATGCAATACTTAGTTTAAGTCTGTAGCAGTTCGGTTTGCATACTTCTGCCAAAAGCTGAAACCAGGGAGGCTTTGGCTGCTCTGATTGGTCACTTTTAATGGTCTGATCAGACACCATCAACCTTTCCACAAAAGCTCCAAAACTGAAGAAGTATTTCTTGGATGCAAAGCATGTTTATGTCCCAGTGTGCATGATGACTCATGGATATCCTTAATCATTTGCGAGGAACTGCATGTCTTCTTGTTCCATATTCATAAATCACCTCTTGTGTTTTTCCTTTTAGCCCTCTATGCAGCAGCTCCACGTGTACCCTTCTTCCTACGTTCATCTCCCTCTGTTTCAGAAATACAGAGTATGTCATCTGATACCTTTTTAGCTTTGTCTACCCACGGTCCAACTACCTTGGTTTGCTCATGTCCAATCATGACTATTCTCACCATACTCAAATCCTTGACATCTTTTCTTCAGCATAAGTCTCAAGAAATAAGTGATCTCACCATTGTCTCATAAATGCTGCATTCGTTGTCAATCTTACGTCTAGGGGTGTCGATTATTACTTAAGTAAGGGGCCATGGATTCACAGATCAAGTCATGATTATTATATTGTCATATATTATGTGTGAATGGTTGTTAGGTGATTGTCTTTGGATTATTTAACAACAAATCCTGAAAATGTTCTCCATCCTCGAAGTTTAGTGGACTACAGTTCCAGTAGATTGATGACTAGAAGACAGTAAATAAAGACGCAAAAACACCTCGATAGAACTGGAACAACTAGAAAAGACTCACAGTCCTTTTATTTGAACTGACTGCAGTGTTTCCAACAGAAAACACGTTTTACAAACTGGCTTTAGTTGAAAAACCAAAAATCTAACGTTAACGGTGCAACAAAATTGGCAATATTGAAGCTATCCAACTGTACAGTTCTGATCCAGATTCCAGCTCAGAAGAGGAAAACAAAGACGTTTGTGGATCCGTTTGATTGACAGTGGATGCATCAGAATGGAGCAGACCAGGGAGCTTGTGGCCCACCGGTTGTTGCAGCTGTGCCACTGCAACAGCATTTTTTCGTCTGCTCCTGATTCACAATGATTTGAATAAAGAAATACTCAGAAATGCCACTTTGAGTGTCATGATTTCACAAGGATGAGGAACCCAGATGCTGCAACCCAGAAGGAAGACAGGTAAGTGGAGGATGAGAATGGATTTATTGTTTGCTCCAGATGTGAAGATGGCTGGTTTGAGGAGTGTCCAGGTTAGACGTGGCTGTGGCGTGGCTGGAGGGTCTTGAAGCGGTTAGCGGCTGCCGAGAGTTTCCGTGCTCCTGAGGCGTAGAATGGAAGGTCCGTGCTGCCGTCACTCGTGAGCGGTAGGATCCTGAGACAGGGAGCAAAGAATTAGTTAGAGCCAGAGACTTGGAACAAAGCTGTAACGAGGCTAGAACCAGAGCAGTCACCATAAGGGGTAACAAACTGGCGTCGAGTAGTGGCGTTGATCTCCTTTTGAATCCACAGAAGATGATGAGGAGAGTGATGGCAGCTGGTGGCAATCAGGAACATTAGGGCAGAGCTGGAGGGGGGAGGAGACCGCCAGGCACCGTGACAGTACCCCCCCCTCAACGACCGCCTCCAGGCGGTCCGGGACGCCGATCCGGGTGGGCACGGAAAAAGTCAGCAAGGAGGGCACGGTCCAGGATCAGGGAACGGGAGACCCAAGAGCGTTCCTCCGGACCGTAACCCTCCCAATCCACGAGGAACTGGTGGCCGCGACCCCGGCGGCGGACATCCAAAATCCGACTGACCGTATAAGCCGGGGCACCATCGATGAGCCGGGCGGGTGGAGGGGAGGCGGATGGCGGGCAAAGCGCGCTGTCAACGACAGGCTTGACCTGAGAGACATGAAAGGTGGGATGGACTTTGAGAGCCGCTGGGAGGCGGAGGCGGACACAGGTGGGATTGATGACCTTTTCCACAGTATAGGGACCGATGAAGCGGGGGGCGAGCTTGCGGGAGGTGGCCTGAAGAGGAATATTACGGGATGACAACCAGACTTTCTGACCAGGGTGATATGTAGGACCCACCACACGATGACGGTTGGCCGTACGGCGATTGGTCTCCTTAGTCTGGAGCAGAGCAGCCTTGGTCTGATGCCAGATGCTCTGGCATCGGCGGAGATGGTCCTGAACAGAGGGGACAGCGAGGTCTAACTCGTGGGAAGGAAACAGCGGAGGCGGGAACCCCAGAGCAGCCTCGAACGGGGACAGGCCTGTGGCAGAAGAGGGGTGAGTGTTGTGCGCATATTCGGCCCAAACCAGATACCTGGACCAGTCAGAGGAGTTCCGGTCGGCGAGACAACGCAGTGATGTTTCGAGCTCCTGGTTAGCTCTTTCAGCTTGGCCGTTAGATTGGGGATGATAGCCTGAGGACAGGCTGACTGTGGCCCCCAAGGCCCCACAGAAAGCCTTCCAAACCTGGGAGACAAACTGGGGGCCCCGATCCGAGACAATGTCCACAGGAATACCATGGTGACGGAATACATGCTGGACCAGGATCTCCGTGGTTTCGGTGGCCGTGGGCAACTGTGGGAGCGGGATGAAAAGGACAAATTTAGAGAAGCGGTCTATGACGGTGAGGACGACCGTGTTTCCCTGAGAAGGAGGGAGACCGGTTACAAAGTCCAGGGCAATGTGGGACCAAGGACGCCCGGGAGTGGACAGCGGATGGAGGAGACCAGACGGTGGTGAGTTGGAGGTCTTGGAGCGGGCGCAGGTGGTACAGGCAGCCACATACTCCTTAACGTCCTTAGTCATGGAGGGCCAGAAAAAACGCCGACGGAGGAGGCAGAGAGTCCTGGTGACCCCGCCGTGACAGGCAAGACGTGAGGCGTGGGCCCACGTGATGACGTCGGACCTGAGAGATCGGGGTACATAAAGTGTTCCGTCAGGAGGTTCTGGGTGATTGGGTTCCTCACCTTGAGCTTGCATCACTTTATTCTCAATGTCCCAGGTAACGTTTCCAACGATGCAGGTGGAGGGAATGATGGGGTTCGTGGTGCCGTCCTGGTCATCAGAGGAGCAGTACTTCCGTGAGAGGGCGTCGGGCTTAATATTGCGGCTTCCTGGTCTGTAGGTTATGGTGAAATTGAAACGGTCAAAGAACAGGCACCAGCGGGCTTGACGGGAATTCAGTCTCTTGGCGGAGCGAAGATATGAAAGGTTCCTGTGATCAGTCCAGACAATAAATGGATGAACCGCACCCTCCAGCCAGTGACGCCATTCTTCCAATGCTAATTTAATAGCGAGAAGTTCACGGTTGCCCACATCATAGTTGCGCTCAGCAGGGGTCAGTTTCTTAGAAAAGAAAGCGCAGGGCTTCAATTTGTTGGAGGACTCTTCCCGCTGAGATAATACTGCCCCGACGCCTGAGTCGGAGGCGTCAACCTCGACCACGAATTGTCTAGCTGGGTCGGGTTGTATTAGTATGGGGCTGTAACGAAGAGGTTCTTGAGAGTGTCAAAAGCTTTTTGGGCATCCGAGTTCCATTGGTAGGCCCGAACAGTGGAAGTGAGTCGCGTGAGGGGAGCCGCGATGGAGCTGTAATTTCTAATAAACCGCCTATAGAAATTAGCGAACCCTAAAAATTGCTGAAGTTTCTTACGCGTGGTAGGGGGTTCCCACTTGGAGACAGCCTCGATTTTAGCGGGGTCGGGTCGAATGCTACCTGCCTCGAAGATGTACCCTAAGAAGGGGACGACGGTGGAATGAAACAGACATTTTTCGGCTTTGACAAAAAGCTGATTTTCAGACAATCGTTGGAGTACCTGACGAACGTGGTTTCTGTGCTGATCAGGATGTTTAGAGTAGATCAGTATGTCGTCAAGGTAGACAAAAACGAAGCGGTCGATAAAGTCCCGTAGAACGTCGTTTATGAGGCGCTGGAACACGGCAGGAGCGTTTGTTAACCCGAATGGCATGACGAGATACTCATAATGACCGAGAGGAGTTTTGAAAGCGGTTTTCCATTCATCACCCTCCTTGACCCGTACGAGATGATAAGCATTTCGTAGGTCAAGCTTGGAAAAGATACGGGCCTCCTGAATCGAGTCAAAGACAGAGCTGATGAGCGGAAGGGAATACTTGTCTTTTACCGTGATCTGATTTAGTTCTCGATAATCTACGCACGGTCGGAGTGTTTTGTCCTTCTTCTCGACAAAAAAAAACCCTGCACCGACAGGGGAGGAAGAAGGACGAATGTGCCCCGAGGAAAGTGCCTCTTGAATGTAAACCTCCATAGCGGCTTTCTCGGGGCCAGAGAGATTGAACAGCCTACTTTTAGGGAGAGGAGCGCCGTCCAATAAAGTGATTGAACAGTCGTAAGGCCGGTGGGGAGGTAAGGCACCAGCCTTAACTTTGCTGAAAACGGTGTGAAGATCGTGGTAGCAACTAGGCACGTTAGACAGATCGATCTCCTCAGGAGATTTAACGGAGGCAGAATTAGCGGGTGGAACAGCGGATTGCAAACAGTTAGCGAGGCAGAACTCGCTCCAACCAATAATACGACGATGGACCCAATCAAATTGCGGGTTGTGGTGACGAAGCCAAGAGTACCCCAGAATAATGGGGTTCTGGGGGGTTTGAGTTACGAAGAACCGGGCGAGTTCTCTATGATTACCAGAAGTAATTAATAACACCGGTTCCGTACGGTGAGTAATCACCGAAAGGTGTTGACCCCCCAACCCAGCGGCTCTAATAGGGGAAGGAAGGGACTCTGTAGGCAGGGACAGGCGAGTAACTAGGCTGTGATCTATAAGATTCTGTTCAGCGCCGGAGTCAATCAAAGCGTGGAGATCCAGAGTTTCAGAAATATGACTTAACTTGACAGGAATGCGGAGAAAATCTTTAGAAGATGACAAGACTTGACCCGCCCGCGGCCTGTCCTCTAGCGGGGGGTTTTGGAGTTTAAACGCAGGCTACATTGGTGTACCTGGTGTCCTGGTTTTCCGCAGTAAAAGCATGCCCCTTCGATCCGGCGTCGCTGCCTCTCCTCTGCGGAAAGCTTGGAGTGTCCAATCTGCATGGGCTCGTCGGTCTGACTGCGAGAGGTTTCAGACTGGGTTATAGGAGAAATGTGTCCGCCGTACCTTGTGGTGGATTAGCAGGACTTCTGCGTGGAGGCTGAGGTCTTTCATGCTGTCGTTCACGTAAGCGGGTGTCCGAACGGAGAGCCGCCGTGACGAGCTCCTCAAAAGAGTGGGTTTCTGGTTGCGAACACAGGTGGTCCTTAATGACTTCATTTAAAGACTGATAGAAGACCCCTCTCAATGCTGGATCCGTCCAGCCGGCTTCCACCGCCAGGATTCTGAAGTCTATGACGTGGTCGCTCACTGAGCGACTTCGCTGCTTAAGAGCCAGAAGCTTTCGTGAGGCTTCCTCCCGCTTACGGGGTTGGTCAAAAACCAGCCTGAATTCATTAATGAAGTGCTCGTACGATAGGTGGGTGACAGGATTGGCGGCCAGGAAAGCCTGAGCCCACTGCAGCGCTTTATTGCGGAGTGAGTTTATGATCAGGGTAATCTTGCTGAGGTCGGAGTCATAATACCTCGGGGCTTGCTGGAACAGGAGACTACATTGCAGCAGGAACCCTCCACAAGCTTCGACGTCGCCGAAGAATGGTTCCGGCTGCAGTCGGTAGTTTTCAGGTGACGGACCGGAAGCGGAAACTGCGGCGATGCTGGAAGCGGGAGGTGATGGTGCGGGGGTAGCCCCCTGGACAGTTAAATTCATCAAAGTTTGCGTTAGACCATCCAGGCGCCGAAAAAGTTCCTGTTGGGCAGAGGATACTTGCGACAGAGCGTCGGCTTGGCGGCCCAGGGCGATGCCTTGCTGGCTGACGGCAAAACGAAGTCCCTCTGGATCAGCTGGGTCCGGAAGTTGGCCAGTTTGTTCTGTCATGATTTCACAAGGATGAGGAACCCAGATGCTGCAACCCAGAAGGAAGACAGGTAAGTGGAGGATGAGAATGGATTTATTGTTTGCTCCAGATGTGAAGATGGCTGGTTTGAGGAGTGTCCAGGTTAGACGTGGCTGTGGCGTGGCTGGAGGGTCTTGAAGCGGTTAGCGGCTGCCGAGAGTTTCCGTGCTCCTGAGGCGTAGAATGGAAGGTCCGTGCTGCCGTCACTCGTGAGCGGTAGGATCCTGAGACAGGGAGCAAAGAATTAGTTAGAGCCAGAGACTTGGAACAAAGCTGTAACGAGGCTAGAACCAGAGCAGTCACCATAAGGGGTAACAAACTGGCGTTGAGTAGTGGCGTTGATCTCCTTTTGAATCCACAGAAGATGATGAGGAGAGTGATGGCAGCTGGTGGCAATCAGGAACATTAGGGCAGAGCTGGAGGGGGGAGGAGACCGCCAGGCACCGTGACATTGAGCTTAATTTTTCTCAAAACATGTCCTCCGTGATGAGGAAAATGCCACAAGAACATGTTAAAAACCCAATTTTCCATGGAGTGGGTCTTCTAAAGTGTGAGTGGTGATGATGCTAACATCAACATATAAACATATACAGTATCCTCTGTAAACAAACACCTGAGTTCATTATAGTTTCAGGATGCTGCAGCTCCTGCGTCGTCGCCCTCCAGATTTAAGCGAACACAAAGGAGGGACGAACAGGTTCATTTCTCAGCATTGCCTCACAGTGTGGGCATGCTGCACCGAGGAAGACTTTCAAAAGACAGTCCTTAAAGACAGGGCAGATAGCCCAGCCCATTACAAGGCCTCTAGAATTACATTTGTTCTCAGATCCAGTGGGAGAGCCAATACCTCGTGCTCCTAGAGATGGAAACAATTTAGCCTAGGGCCGGCTAATTCTCTAGGCCAATACACCAACTGACAGCAAAGGTACAAACCTTTTTTACAACAGAAAAATGATCCCACTCAGTGATTTTTCGACATAACTCACAAGTTATTCCCTCAGGCTCCAAGCAGACTCAAAACATCTGGATGTTTAACCTCTGCTGCAGCTCATGAGCGTGTTTTAACCTCTGCGCGTTTTCTTATGCTGGCAAAGTGCTGCACTCTGTCTTTTTAAACAAAGCATTCAGCATTTTTACTAAAGAATGAAGGTTAAAAATAAGAACTCAAAGCAGTTGGATACCACATTTCCAAAAGAGCAGAACACATTTTATTAAGTTAGATTAGCTGTTTTGTGATTGTGCATACATGCTCTCAGTGATATCATCTGTTGTTGGTTAAAAATGAATGAATTCATTCCACACAGGCCCTAAGCTCTTAACAGAAAGTAATGTAAAACAGTCTCCCTGGAGCTTATCAAAGTCACAAATGTACATGTTACAAAGCAAAACAATAAGGTTGTTTCAGGTTTAAGACCACATCAGAGGAAATTTGGGGGAAATTTGCAAACGTAGCAGCAGACTTGATCCCTCTTTAAATGTGTGTGTTATTAAACTAATAAATCTTACAGCCTGCAACAGTCAGCTCACATAAGGTCTAGGATGCCATTAGGAAATGATGATGACAGAATTTATGATGTGCTGAACTGTAAAGAGAGATTCCTTTGGATATTTCAAATAATTTAAGCTTTGCACAGTATCTCCTCCCGACACAGTTGCCTCTGGTGAGACATTTTTCCGCTTTAAAGCTGATCTGCTAAGACTGCCCAGACTGCAAGCAATGCCAGCTGAACGTGATCAGACATGGAAGACCTTGCTTTTGGATTTGCTGAGGCCCAATACTATCTGTACATGGCATATTAACTGTTTCTATGGAGTTCATTTCTCGTCCAACGCCTGAAGCCACATTCATATCTATTTTTCCATACTTGCACTCCAGCAATCAAGAACAAATCCGAATTGGAATGCCAAGATATTACAGCAAAATTTCAGAACATCTTGTTAAATGAAGAAAAACAAACATTTAATTTACCTGTATGTTGTTTAGATTTGGTGCAATATGTGGAATGACCTTCTTATTGCAGCTGATTCTGGCATCCTCACCATTTTTACCCCCCTCAAGCCTTTGATACCATTTCTCATTCCATCCTCCTCCAAAGGCTGTCCACCCTCGGCATCACCTCCATCCCCCTCCGTTGGTTCCGATCCTACCTCTTAGGCCACACCCATTTCATTCAGCTTAAATCATTTAAATCTCAGCCTTCTTCTGTTCCTTCTGTTGTGCCACAAGGTTCTGTCCTTGGTCCTCTTCTTTTCATTACTTACCTCCTACCCCTTGGAAATATTTTCCGTGAATTTAATATAAAGCTTCACTGTTTCGCAGATGACACCCAGCTCTATGTATCTAGCAAACTTGACTCTTCTCTTCCACCTTTCTCCCTCCCCTCCTGTCTATTAAACTTTCTGAAGAGTCTAGGTGTCATCCTGGATAGTTCATTATCTTTTCAGTCTCATATCAATAAAATTACTTGGTCTGCCCATTTTTACTTGCTTTATATTAATCGCCTGCGCCCCCCCTTCACCGTCCAGCTGCTCGGCTCCCAAACTCTGGAATTCCTGACCTCTGTTACATGGACTCCTTACCCGCTTTCAGATCTATAAACTCAAAACTCATCTGTTTAAATCTGCCTTTTCATTCTGATTCACTTTTGATTTTCTATCTGTTAATGAATATTTTTGAACTTCCTGACCTTTATTTTTACAGTGTCCCTGAGTTTCCTTGAAAGGCGCTTTTAAATCAAATGGATTGTTATTATTATCATTAAACCGGCTGATTTGGTTTGAGATGATGCTTATCCAACTGCCTCAGTACCAAACAGCATCGATGCTACACCAGCAGATGTGCCAGAGTACTTTGTAGATTTTCGAGTTGGACTCTGGTACTTTTTGGATGTTAGTGATGAGTTTTTGATATCTTGGGAAAAATTCGAGCCAGGTCAAAAGATCAAGTTTAATCGGTTTCTCCAGATTTTTTTGTACGCTTGCCTGTTGACAACATTCAGCATTTTCGCACTGTAAATATTTGTAATATGGCCAACAGAAATTAAAAACATCCACCACCTATTGATGGGTTTAAAGTCTTTAAATCATTCAAAAAAATGTTTCCAAAGGAGAAAAGTTTTATCTTAGGGAAGCACCGAATAAATTTAGTAAAGCAAATGTTCATTTTCTTTTATTATTCCAGTAGCCTTTCCAGTAAGTGTGGTAGTGTTTTTCATTCAGGCCTTTGTCTAAATGTTTCTTCACATCCTTCTGCAGAGCTGTTTGTGTTTTCAAAAATAAAAATCATAATCCAAATAATAAAATAGAGTTTTTACATTTGTTCTCTTAATTATTCTCGCTTTTTTCGGTAGTTTAAGGGGCAGAAAGGATGTTTTGACAAACAGCAGTTTTCAAAGCAAATGTCTCAGATCCTTGAATTCCAGCATTAATGTCTAAAAATACATAGATTTTTATATTTATTTTTAAAATAATGTGTAGGTTTTCTGATGAGCTTAAGTGCAGAATATACTTTTTATTTTTTTCATAGTATTAGCATCTTTTTGAGGTTGATCCTCATATCCTTTTTGTTACAGTAGCTTAAACACTTTGCTCTCCTTTTGGTTTCACTTCCTAAATTTAACTGCAAGCCATTAAAAAGAGGACAAGTTGAAGGATGAGTTGCAGATGTTAGAGGATTTTCATCCAGGTCAAAACTTTATGTTTTAAATATTATGAGACTTTGGTAAGACTGTGGGTAGCCGCTGAAGTGTGCACATAGGGTGCATTACAGTCACATTTGCTTTTAGACCTTCAAGAAACAAGAAAGTGATGAGTGCAATTTCCTGCCAGCCTCATGAAAGCTGCATGACTCCAGTTTAAAGTTCTTTTAAAACTGGACCACTTGAAGATTTAAGCACAATGTCACCCATCAAGCCAATTACACTGTTTGATCCTAAGATTAAATGCTGAATGATTTTCCCACACATGAAATGAGTGTGGAATTAAATCCTTTCTTGTTTTAGCTTCAAAAGATCTCAAGTAGGCCCATTTCTCCTCTTTTCTTCCTTTGTTGGGGACGTGAAGAGCCTTGTCCCAGTTCTGCAGGATCTCTGTTACTCAGCGATAATGTGAAATGTCATTTCAGGTCTTATTTTGCTTATATCTGAAAAGCTGAATGATGAATGAAGGTAATGGTTATTTTTCTGACTTTTCTCTATTTTTTTGTGTGTGTGTGTGTGTGTGTGTGTGGGTGTGGGTGTGTGTGTGTGTGTGTGTGTGTGTGAAACGTCTTGAAAGACCAACATGAAAGCTTGTTTCAGTTAGTGGGGCTTTAAAGGATCACACTGTGTTTGGTGCCGGGAAGATTTCCAAAGCAGCAGAGTAACAGAAATTAGTGCTGCCGTTGTGGTGATTGAGTTGTGTGTATGTGTGTGTGTGTGTGGGGGGGGGGGGGTTGTTTCCTGTATTTTTAACCAGCTCTCCATTCCCTAAAGCCACGAGCTCGTCAAAATGACAGCTCCATCGACAACACAATAGTGACACATTGAACCGAGGCGAATAAGGACAGACTCCACCTGAAGAATAAGCGGCCGCAGTTGTTCTCCGACAGCCGCGTCATTAAAATTCAGTGGAAATAACAAGCTGAAAGACTCGAGAGCAATTACCAATCCTTGCATCTCCAAGAGAAGAGGAAGTGTTAATCTATCCAGTTCAAAAGTTCAACTGTCATTTTTTTTAAATTGTTTTGTAAAATCACCATATAGGGATCCTTAGAAAGAAAGGAGACCCAGAAGATGTAAAATCAATATAAATGTGTCTAAAATGCACCTGTACAAATGTCTGAGTCCATTTATCAAGCCGGTTTGTGTTCTGCGCGTCTCCCATTGCTCTCATTGGCGTCATCCTCTGACAGGCTTCATTCCAGCAGTCTCTAGCCCCAGGTTCTTTGTCATTCCTCATTTTTTTCTCTGATACTGCTGCTTTCTGAGGCTCAGGCAAGTCAAACCTTCACTGTCACCCCTCCGGTAATTAATAACAGGCTTCTTTCAGGGGAGTTCTTCTCATTTGTTTTCTTTTGTTCCGCATAACTGCACAGCTGTGCCTCCACGACGTTCACACTGATGGTCTTTCGGCAGGAAAACGCACGTACATCCATAGTGCATGGCTCGTATGTGTTTGAGCCAGTGGACAAAGGAGGTTTATAATGTTCAAATGGTGCTATTTTGTAAGCAGTCTCTGTAAAAATATGAGGGCTATAATGTTATCATCTTCTAAATAACAGTAAATTAATTATTACGTCAAAGCAACTGTTGCTTAGTTGCAAAAAATCAAAAGGATACATCCCTTCATGTTATTGTTTATTCATTTTCACTGCTTATTAATGAAAAATGAGGTTTTAATCGGGAAGGAAGAATTTAATCAGAAATTTAACGCCTCTCAAAAAAATACTGGAAGCAAAAAAAAAAACATTTGCTGCATTTGCTGTTTTTGTCTGGGAATCATGCCAGCTTGTATAAACCAGGACTTCTGTTCAAATTAGTGCAGAGCATGTGGTGTTAAGTCGTGTCCAAAAATGGAGATTCGCACAAAGAAAACAAAGGGAGGAGGGAAAATTGCATCTAAATTGTACAACACTTAAGTTAATCACAGAAGGCTATATGCTGATGAAGAGAAGATCATTGTAAATGATTCATTGAGCAATTGTCAGATTTTCCTGGAGTGGTTGACTGTGTCACAATGATCCCATAATGCAAATGGCTTAGACAGTGGAAACCAGTCTCGCTTAAGCCAAACTGAACTACTGCTCACTTGTATGTTTTCATGAAGCTAATTCAGAGTGCTTTGGTTTGACAGGAACTGACTGCCAAGTCCAAGTGATTAGAACATTCAATGGGTGTGAGGATCAATCATGGCAGTTCAACCAGGTGCAGCTAACCTACACTGATCAGCCGTGGTCAGAGGGGGGGGGGGGGGGACACTAAAGAGCAAAAACTCAAAACATCTGCCGCAAGGACATGTCCACCAATACAATAAAGGAGAGCCAGAAAAACTGCAGAGTTAGCTGATTGTTGAAATAAGTTACAAAAGGTCGAGTTTCACATCAGTTCCAATTAATGTCCGAGAAGTCCTTTAAAATATTAAGTTACTTTGCACGAGTTGGTGTCAAAATGAGTTAAATAAAATAAAATTGCACAGTTTGAAACACTTTTACCAACGTCTGTGCAAAAATTAGACTATGCTGACTATATAAATGTCTAGAGTGGGAGAATAGGATTCATTCAGCATCAGGTGTGCAAGGTTTTGTCAAATTCCCTCACTACTCCCGTCTTTGTAAAACATTCAGATTTATTAGTTTTTTTACTTCAGCTAATAAGCGACATCATATCTGGCATTGAACCCTTTAACATGGGTGCTGTTGCTGACGACACCGAAATAACACACTTTGACGTACTGTAACCCATCATGAATTAGCAGATTCTGGTGTGGAGAAAAGCAATTTGGTTGATTACGTGAACATTCGAAGAGTTACGGTGGTCAGAAAAGTCCAAACACAAGTTAAAGGGTTAAAAAAGAAAAGACAAGTAGTGAGCAATTGTACGTTAAAGTCAAGGGCACTGGATAGCTCCACACTATATAGACTGTTAGAGGTTATATGAATTCATGAGGGAATTTGGACATAGTCCATGTTTTCAGAAATGTAATTTTATTCCTTTGGTCTTTGCTGGCTATATACAAGATGAAACAATCAGGAGATGAGCTAAAATAAAATGACCTCAAGTCTTCTGACTCCCTGGACTTTAAGGTAATGCCATTTTGTATTTTCACTGCAAAACAATGAAGTCGTGAATTACTTGGGTGAGGCGACAACCATCCAATTCTGGATTTATAGGAAGCAAGTCAGAGGTAGCACACGTTTTATTTTTTAAAAACTCATCTCAACATTGTGTTATTAGCACACCACTAGAAATCCAGAGCTGCATTATATTGCTGTTAAACATGAAAATGGGTGGGGCTAATGGCAACACTTGTCTGTGAACTGTAAATTAAGTATTTACATTTAAAAATGCTTTATTTTTTCAGAGTGATGAGACCCAAATATTTTAATAGCCTTTAAAAATATTACATAACTGTTTGAAGCAGTCTTTCTTAGTCTTTCAAAGGAAAAGAAATGTCTTGGATTTTTTGCCTAAAAGCTGAAGCCCACCCATCTGAACACAATGTACTTAGTCATCATGATGCAGACAAGTCCCCTAAAGTGCTGCATGGAACCCGAGTGTAGCAGTTCTGATAAATGCAGAAGCATGTGGTCTGCATCTGGAGACTGTTTTATAGCACAGCCAACACGTATAGCTACTGTAGCTACACCTCTGGCTTTCTCAAAATAAACCCAGCAAACCTTGAGATCACAGCATTCCTGGAAATATGTAATGTTGCTCATATTCACAGCCTCCTGCTCTGCTGGAGAAACCTCTCTAGTCAGGGTTTTGTTCAGGTCTGCACAGTATCAAAAGCACAAATGCTGCTTTTTATTAACCTGTTTTTTTGGCCCTCGAACTCCAGCTCTGTTTGATGTTTATTCTCCACATCAAAAAAGGACTTCAAATCTGTCTTTACTTAAAACTCAAAGGAAAGAGATCATTTGCACAAACTCCCGCCTTTAGAAATTCAGACATTTTGTTGCAGAACGTGAAGCTGAAGCGATACAGATAGGATTCATTTTCGTCAAGTCTACGAGGATGCACGGTCGGCACGGCAGTAACGCCAACAGTGATTTGATTCCATTCATGAACTGTTTCAAATCACAAGCCCACTTATTCTGTAATTATAGCGGTGAGGTTCCTGCCAGGAGACCCATAAATGTTTGCTAAAAAGGTTCTGAGCCGGCTCAACCAAACACTTACATGCCTTCCCTATTGCTTTTAATCACACAAATTACATCTGCCCAAACTGTATTGATTTGTGAGTATTTGTGTAAATACCAAACTGTGAGACTGCATTTCTGCACAATGGACACTTGAGTGACCAACAACGCCAACTGCAGCGTAGAGCTTTTTTACAAAAAAAACAGTTTTGTTGGTTTTTTGTGGCTGCACGGTGGCACAGTGGTTAGCGCTATTGCCCCACAGCAAGAAGCCTCCTGGTTCAACCAAAACACCAATGGGGGACCTTTCTGTGTGGACTTTGCATGTTCTCCCTTGTGCATGCGTGGGTTTTCTCCAGGGGCTCCAGCTTCCTCCCACCATCCAAAAACATGCTTCATTGGTGACTCTAAATGGTCCATAGGTGTGAATGTAAGTGTGCATGGGTGTGTGACAGACAGCAACCTGTCCAGGATAGGCTCCGGCAGCTCCGGGACCCTGAAAGGGACAAACCGGGTTTAGAAGACGAATGAATTCATAATATTATTTTCATGCAGCTTCACTGTGTTTTACCCAAAATAAATAAAATATGTATAAAACATAGATTATAAAATTTTTAAAATAAATATTATTAATAACTAGTAATACATGATTGTTAGCTGCTGTCCCACCACTATGTCGTGACATACGATTATTATAAGTATTATAACACTCTGGTGCAGTATGTACCAGTATGCACATATTTTCATTTTGGCTTATGACCAGCAACAATCAAGAGAAAAAGAAAAACAATGGTTCTCCGTGGATACATTTGTGAATTTGATCAAAGAACCAGCTTCAAATAATCTAAAAACTGGTTATCTCGTGACTTTTTAGGAAAAAAACGTTTAGCTGAGAGCCGTCCAAAAGAGCGGAAAAAAATTCTGAATGTGGAGCCTTGCATTTTATTTATCCATGAGAGGTGTTTGTCGGTGGATGAATGACCTGAGCAAGATAATGTTTGAGTTTTTAGTACATTTATTTTCACTATTTGTATTCAAATCCCACTCCGATTATCTTATGGTTTATTGTAAAAGTGTTCCCAGTGGTCTTTTAATTATGATTGTCATTTTTCGGTAAAATAAAAAAAGCTGTCTCGTTTTCTAAGACATGGTTTCTGCAGAGTGGAGGTAGTTTATTCGCCTTCGTGTTGTGGGCTGAACCGTTGGCACGTTATGTTTACACTCTCCCCCGCTACAGCCCCTCACAACCCCAAGCTATCACTAGTGGTGCAGCAAAAATGGCAAGTGGATGCATCAGAATGGAGCAGAGCAGGGAGCTTGTGGCCTGATTTTAAGTGTCAACTACAGCCTACGTGGAATACGCTCCCAGCTTCTCAGAAAGTTGATGTTGTGACAAGGAATAAAAAAAAAAAATCACACCATATCTCCTCAACCATTTGCCAATCAACGCAAGGCAAATTATTCTGAAGCAGGAAAATGCAGCTTTGTGCCAATCTCCAACAGTTTACGCTTGTTGGCAACTGCATCTGTTAAATGGGCACACACAGTTCTCACAAGCTATGGGGCGCCTTTGGCGTTGATGTAAAGACATGGCATTTCTGGAAAAAGGTGCAAAAGCTTGGAGTAGTCGATGGAAAGTAGTAGTTGTAGCTCACACAATGAGACACAACAACATTATTTACTACTGAGACAAAGAGGCATTAAATCAACGAGATGCGACACAGACCAGACATTTTTTCTCGTTGTGTAATGACCATATTTTATTTATTCCAGAGGCAAAATTACTGAGGACATAATCCAATCCTAATTCCTGATAATCCAGGGTTGAAATCTCGAGAGGTTCGGGATTAGTTAGCTCCAGAGTTGACATTAAACGAACTACTGCAACTCTTGAACTGTTGATGTAATTTCAAAAGATTTTGAAGCTCAGAAAAGTAGCTTTGCACAGATATGCAGCATTTCATAGTAGTTAATTCATTCATTTCATTTTTTAAGACCGTTTTTTCCTTTTTTGGGTCACAGGGCTGCTGGAGCCTATCCAGCCACTCATGGGCGAAGGCAGGGGACATCCTTTAAATTGTTTATGCAGTTATAAGACAACTGATTCTTATTGGGAAAAAAGCAGCTTTGGGATGAAATGCAACACCCTCACGTAGTGAAACGTTGCATTTCAGCGCATGGCGGCTTTTCTAAGCTTCAGAATCTGTTGGAATTACAATAATCGCGTAAACAGTTTCAGTAGTTAGAAGAGCGTGTCTTCTTTCTCGTCAACAGATTCTGTTCCAGCATTAAAGGGTTAAGGGCGGAAATAGAACCAGTCACGGTAATTAAAGCAGACATTAATTAATCTTGTTTAATGTCATTGATTTAGCATGCAAACCACTGCACACACAGATTACCCGTTCACATACAACGTTCGTGGTTAACCAAGTCCCTGCTGTTAAAAAGGGAGACAAGACTGATTATAAACCAACAGTTTAAATCGGGAAGCAAACCAAAGTTTACTTCTCCATTTAAGCTTTAATACAGAGAAAGATTCTGCTTCCTTTTTTTAATATAAAAACCAGGTTAAAAAAAAAACACTGCCCTTTACAGACTTTCTTTACTCTATGTTTTCAAGCTCGGAAGAAGTGGAGAGTTTCCATTCGGAAGATCGGTCTTCCTGAGATCACCTCCAAATTGACAAGACTTGATTTAAAGGCTTGCCCAGAAGTAAAACAAAAGCGTGGCAACAAGAAAAGAACCTCATGAATTCAAACACAAAAGCTGCTGATGATTTGTGTCAAGAGACGAGAGGTTTGCTCAGCACTGAACGCACTGACGCACAAAAACAAATGTCAGCAGCTACACAATCGCAGAGCAGCCCGCAGCCGGCTTCTCTGATCAAATAACAGATGATATCATGGAAGACCCTGTTAGGGCACTTGAGCTTTATCATAAATGATGCATAAACAAAGGAGGAGGCGCAGGGACTCTTCCTCCTTCACCTCACATGATTAGTAGAATTACAGAAAAGGAATTCGATTTCAAAATAAAGTAAATGAGGTTGAGATTTAGAAAAAGATCTTTATTTTTTCAATTAAGTCAGTGAAGAAATATATTTTCTTTAATTAATCACACCAAGTGCGAATTAAAAACAAGTCTAACGAGGTTTCATCAAAGACCTCCTGAAGGGTGGCCCCAAGCTCTACGAGCAATGGTTTGGAAAGAAACAAATAAAGAATGAAATTGTCCTAAACTGTGAGTGAAATGGTATAAATATTTTGAAAATAATAATGGAGTAGATTCATCAGTCTTTAACCAAAGAAGAAAATGTTCTTTGATGTGTTGTCACAATCTTTTCTCTCACTAATTTCTCTTTTCTCTCACTAATTTCTCATTAGTTAGCTAATGTGTGATTGTGTGAAAATCAAATCAAACAAGAAATAGCTCAAAAATATTGAATATTTGTCATGGTTCTAATCTGTCTGTAGAAAGCTGTGTTAATATAATTGCCTTTTTTGTTTGAGGGGCTTAAAATTGATTCTATTTTTCACAAAATTTGTTAAAAAAATCAGTGGTGGATGTTTTTAAAGCTTTTGTACAACTACAGCACGATATCATTTAGCAGTTTTGTTCTTACTTTATTCAGTGGATGAACGAACCATTGACTGCATGAGGCAGTGCTTCCCAAACAGTGGGGCACGCCCCGATGCAATGCCAGTAGTAGCAGCTTTAGCCACAGGTAATACGGGCAATTGTCCGGGGCTCAAATTTAACCGGGGGGGGGGCTACAGCGGCTCAGTGCTTGGAAAATAATCTGCAAAACCTTTTCTTTTTCGTGGGGGGGCTTGGCAAAAAATAATTGATAAGGACTGGCATATGGGAACTGGAACGTGTTGTAGACTGAGGATGTGTGTGTGTGGAAACCACGTGTGTAAGAAAGAGGGGGGAGCGTGTGCAGCAGAAGTGTGTTGGGGGTGCGTTCATGTTTGATATACAGAGTGAAGGGGAACTGTAATAAAAGAAGGTTTCCCAGAAGAACGTTGAATGATTCTTTATTAACCCGCTCTGGAGGCTCTGAGGGTCCCAACGGGGAAGTGAACCCCGAAGGAAGATCCGCCTTCGGCATTTTCCGACCACCATCAGAAAGAAATCGCAGAAAAGGTTCAACACATATATTTACAATATTAATTAATTATTTATTTACAAAGAAAAACGGTACACAGAAAGAGTTTTCAAAGTTTCAATAATATACCTGAGCTTTTCTTTCCAAACTAGGGGTCTTCTGGGGGAAACCTTTTATTACTGTTCTCCTTCACTTCGTTACACCAAACATGAACACACACACACACACACCCCCGCGCTCTCACGCACTCTGGCGCTCTTTCCTCTTACACACGCAACGCGCTGACCCACACACACACACACTCATTCTACAACACCTATGTAGTTAGTTCATTAGTTAGATAGGTAGTTGTTACTGTTATTTGTTAATAAAGAATAGTGCGTTGTGATCATTACTTGTACCGGTTTTCATTTGCGACGCATTCGCCGGGAGATTTTGTGTTTTGGAAAAGTCTTCCTCCTCAGTGACAGATTTGAAACGCGTCAGATATTCTTCGCCGCACACTCTCTCAGTCTCTCCTTCGTTGTCGCTGTCAGTGTCACTCTGAGGTAAATTCTCTCCTGAGCTTGCACTGTCCTCTCCATCACGCAGCAGACCGGCTTTTCCAAACCCGTTGGTGATGGTGGATTTTTAATCACACTGCCTTTAACGTTTGCTTTTAACTTGAAAGCTGCGTCACATGCATTTCTTCTTGCATTTTCCATTATGAGGGTCTGTTCGTGCTATTCATTCACAAAGCAGGAATTTACAATAAGCTTGCGTCTTCCTTGACACATAAACCGTATTCCCCCTGTCTCACTCTTACCCTTTCTGCTTGAGCGCCCCTAGAGGCTGTTAGAAAAAAATGCATTAAAAAAAAAAGAAACAAAAATGCATAAATTAGCCACACCATTGAATAAGCCGCAGGGTTGAAAGCGTGTGACAAAAGTAGCGCCTTAAAATCCGGAAATTACGGTAGTTTTTTGAATGGAAAATCCTGCCAGCGGAGGGCTCTGTATCCCTTTGCCACCAGGGTAATCCACGGCGAGCTGAGCCGCGGAGCAGAATCGGATTTTTTCAAGTGGGTGTGCTCTGAAGCACAGAAGTTTGCCTGTAAATGTAAGTAATAACTTTTTGTTTGCGCTTGACTTTTTAAAATTGTAAAACTGAAGTTATACATTTTCCTAGCTCTGGTTGCTACTTACTTCTGTGGACGACCGGCGATTATTGATTACATCATCGAGTGGGAGGGATTTCTGAAATAGAAGACACTGTCCATGTGTAGGGCTAAATGTAGGGGTAGGGGAAGAATTTGGATTCGGCCTAGGTTTCCATCCTTTACCAAGATCCTAAGAATGCTCCTGTCAATCGATCTCGTTCTTGTCATCGTGAGTCCCTAGAGCGTCTCTACCGTCAACTTTTCTCTGTTTGCTAACACATCAGTGAACTACAGCTTAAACAGACTTCCTACTTGTGTGGATTTGTCTGTACCTCAACTGCCACCTTCAGGAAAGTAGAGAAGCAACTCTTGCCATTTAAATTCAATGAAAAATCATTGTTATTTACTCGCCTAGTCCCAAGTTGTCTCTGGGTTTTCAATTTTTTTTAGGGCTCAGCCGCTACCGAATGTTCAGCATGTTTACTAAACCACATAGGATTTGCTTTTTCGTTGGGCATGTTTTTAAAAGCTTTATACTCCGCTTTTCTAAACCTGTAGAGCTTTAAAGTTTCAGGTTTTACTGAAGATATCATTTATCTGAAATCCAAAATTATCCTGTAATTCTGAAGGGATTAGATATATTAAAAACAATCATTTTTGTTATTTTTATTAACCTTTAAGACCGGAGCTTTTGCTGGCGATAGCAAAATAATACAGATCCTTTGTTTGACTGTTAATAACTGTTATTAGTGTAATTCCAACAGATTCTGATGTGGAAATGGCCCCTGCCACAAAGCTACTTTTGTCCGCTACAGAATCCATTGGAATGACATTAATTGCGTAAACGATGGAAGAGTTATGATTATTCAAAGAATGTCAACCCTGGAGCTAAAACCCCAGTGTTGAAGGGTTAATACTGAAACTAATTTCCCAACACCTGAATTTTTTGTAATATTTGTTAAATAAATAAAAGATACAAATGTGGTCATCATTTCTTAATTCTTAAATAGGTTGCCTCCTATCCTAACCTCTTCACTGACTGCCAACGGTCAGTCTTGACCACAAACATGGCAGAATGACTTTAGAAATCGGGCGTGCGAAAGTGTTTTCGGGAAATGATGGGAAAGTAGACCCGGCGTTATGTCTGATGGCTCTGGTGCTCAGGAAACTCCTGCTCCGGGCCGGACTGCTCTCTTTTATCTGATATAACTTTTACCTTATTTTAAAGACAACACCATGCCAAATCTGAGTGACCTGACCTTGTTGGAGAAGTGAAGTGCTCATTCGCCGGTCACCATGAAATATGAAGCAGTACATCCAAAGCCTCCATGCTGTTATCACTCTCACCATTGACACCCTATTTCATTTCTACCTTGCCACTGACCTTCATTCTACAATGCATCCAGCTGACGTAAAACCTTTCCTGTCCTTTCTGCATGGATGATGAACGCCCCACCTGTCCTCTTCACCCAGCACAAACACAGGAGGGGGTGGAGTGTGGAGACCACCACAGTCTTCCTCTCCTCTTCCTGAAACTGACAGTGGACTCTTCAATTATTCACACTTTGAATAATGTCGTCCTCCGTCTCTATCCGAGCTTATCCTGGCCGGCGACTCTTATCTGAAGGCTGAGTAATGGCAGAGTCAATGAAAGGTGGCAGGACTTTAAAAGAGCATCTCTGCCGTTGTTTTTTCACGTGTGAGCCGACCAACACCGCAGTTCAGAGTCCAGAGGAGACGGCGATAAAATGGTTTAGTGTAAACAGCGTCACAGACAGTTTGAGATGATCTCAAGAAGTTAAATACAGAGTATGTGCTGCAAGAACACGTCAAATACCCGCTAAGGCCTAAACTAATGTGTTAAAGGATGCAAGCATTCTATGCCACTTCTTTGATGCTGTCTTTTTGCTCTGATGAACTCTGGGTTTGTATTTTGAAATCTTTTTTTTATAGCTTATTTTCCTATGAAGTGATCACATCAGTGTTTTTCTTTAAACATATTCAAAACTCAAACCGGGGGCTCTTGCTGACTCCTTTGATGCCAGAGCCAGAGGGGAAACGGGAATGCTGTAAAATATGTCAACAAACTTTACCACTGCAGGTTATCTGCACTTTACAATATAGAAGCTGTGCAAAATCAACCAATGCCTGCTTTTATGTTCTTATAGTGCTGAGTCAGCAATAGCATTGTTATTTCTGTTTGATAGTACCTTAAAACTTGCCTTTAAAATTCTCTTAAAATTTGCCTTCCTGCAAATAAAAATAAAACTATAAGAATGCAAATAAATACATTCTAAAATAACACAAAATATGAATCACTTGCTCTGTCATTTTGTTGTCGATGAAAATTGAATGAACTTTATACCCTTTACTGATGTAACAGCTAAGAGACTCTGGTGTCTTGATGGAGTTGATAAAGCGGGACAAAATTGTATTTGTAAATCTTGATTAACTTTGGATGAGTTTTCGTCAGGCATGTTCTTTATAGATACACATCAACTGGGAGAGACAAAATGTCTTAAGAAATGTTAGGAAATCCCAACAATTGACGTGGATGCTGTTAAATAGAATGATCCATTTTGGATTTGACCAAATTCTATTATGCCTTCTCTCGTCTTTCCTTTGTACAAGTGCGTCTCTGTATTTCTTTTGCCTTTGCTTCTATAATATTTGCTTTTTGTGTTTTAGCAATGCTTAGCGCATGTGTTGTGCACTGCAGTCGGCCAGTCCAATCGAAAATCCTCACGGAAGTTCTGCTTTTCAAAAACACAAGTCTGGCAACTGGCAAAGTGTGAGGTGACCCTATCAGAATGAACTTCGCTCTTGTTTATGTCAGAGAAAACTTGTATTTAGTGCACAGAGTACCAACCAACCTTTTCTCTATGAGGACTAATAGATTTTGGAAAATAAAAATACTTTTTTCTTCTAACATGTTTTTAAGAGTGCCAATTATGCTGACAAGTTTTCTAGTTTTGAAATGTTTACTTTTCTAAAATGTTTGCAATGATCTCAGTGATGTAAAGATTAGGCATAATACTTTATTTTTGAATTTAAACTACAGTTAAATGAAACACAATGATATTTTTGTATAAAGTAAACAAGGTATATCTTTGAAATCATCAGTAAATGTTTTCAAGTCACTGCTTTATTTTTGCCAGCTCTACGCTGTTATGTCTAACTGTGCGGTTAAACACTGTAGAGGGAGGTTCTGGCAGTCATATTTATGAGAGTACCAGCCTGGTGGTGAAGAACTCAGGTTAACATTAAGCAGACCAGTGTGACTGCTGTGAAAGGTTGGTATGTGGTGATTTATAGAGGTTTTCAAAGCACATTAGCAACCAGAAATAAGAGAAGAAATTACATTCTTCAGCGAGACAAGAAAATGCTGGATGTCCTGTAGCCCCGATCAGAGAGAATGTTGACAAAAAAACATGTATGTGCCTCATGAGAGGCAGATCCCACAAGTGACACAAAAAAAATCACATCTGCAGGAAGTAATATATCAATTTACGCTCCATCAACACCACTCAAAAATCCATCTGTCTGTCATCAGTCCATCGTGGGGTTCGCTTACAATCAATACCAAATATGTATTAAAATAGGTCTTAAAACATAAAAAACATGCATACCTTTTAACAAAATGAAAGTGTAAATACATGCAGTATCAGTGCAGCTATAACAATAACTTGCACAAAGTAAAGATAGCAATCAGGCCTCTGTAAGTCAGTCAAACAGCTGACATTACTCATAGCGCGATAATTAGATTCTGAGTGGGCATTTAATGGCCTAAGGCTTCCCAGAACTTGGAACTGGCATCCATTAGATTGAGTAGATTTTAATCTTTGATATTGGCAATGCCCCGACACTGACAGTGGGGGTGGGTTTGGGGGTGGGGGACTCACATCTTATGAAAAATGTGTGTAATAAGATTTCCAAAAAAACAAAACACACAATTTTCCACCAATAGCCATGTCCCATGAACAGTATGTTGAAATTCCAGGATGACCACCATCTATAAATGGGAATTTAAAAACCTATTTACTGGCTTGTTGAAAACCATCAATTGTGGAGGTACTTAGAGGTTGTGTGAGTACGCTAACCCCCAACCCTGTTAGTAAAACGTAGACTGATCGATTTGATTTGATTTTGAATTTACACAGTTTACACATTTAGACATATTTTTATATATTGAAACCATATTTTCCGCCTTATGATGTGGAAAATATGGAAAATATATCATTTTAGTATTTTATTCATACACTATTCAGTGTATGTATGCATAAATGTTAATATGCTATTCCAAGTAATGTAAAATGGATAATTTTTCTTTTAGATGAGGTCTTGAATTTAATTAATCAGTATTTCAGTCAGACAACTCTTGCAGAAGAACATTTATTTCACGACATCTTTAGGTTTTCACAACATCTTTAGGATGACATTCACAATTTGATTCACAACTTCGTTTTGGCATAAGGCTCCGTTCAATTCCTTGAGACAATTATTTTTCCATACACTTTCGGGTAACAACCCCCGTAACGGAGCCCACAGGTGGAAGCCGGGGAGGAGGGAGGGGCAAAGAATGAGCGCTGAAGGTAAGAGAGAATGAACGATTGTACACCTGACTTAAATAGGACGCTAAGCAGGTGGGTTAATTAACAGACCCGCCCTAGGGGAGTAACCTGCAATTCTGCCGAGTGTCTGCCCGAAATGCGACGAGTCGCTATTTCAGTCAGACAACTCTTGCAGAAGAACATTTATTTCACGACATCTTTAGGTTTTCACAACATCTTTAGGATGACATTCACAATTTGATTCACAACTTCGTTTTGGCATAAGGCTCCGTTCAATTCCTTGAGACAATTATTTTTCCATACACTTTCGGGTAACAACCCCCAACACCAAGATCATCCAGAAGAAGAAGAAAATGTGAATGTATAATGTATAATCAGTGTGTAAATAAGATGAGGTGTGTTTTCGGCAGCATTCCATTTTCACTTCATTTCATTTCATTTCATTTCATTTTCCAGTATGACTGCTATGTGTTTACCCGGCACCATTGACCGTTTGGCCGCTCCCTTCGAGAACCACTCTACGAAGGGAACATGCTATCTAGTGTATCTGCTATGTGTTTACCCGGCACCATTAACCGTTTGGCCGCTCCCTTCGAGAACCACTCTACGAACGGAACATACTATCTAGTGTATCTGCTATGTGTTTACCCGGCACCATTGACCGTTTGGCCGCTCCCTTCGAGAACCACTCTACGAAGGGAACATGCTATCTAGTGTATCTGCTATGTGATTTCCCGGCACCATTGACCGTTTGGCCGCTCCCTTCGAGAACCACTCTACGAAGGGAACATGCTATCTAGTGTATCTGCTATGTGTTTACCCAGCACCATTGACCGTTTGGCCGCTCCCTTCGAGAACCACTCTACGAAGGGAACATTCTATCTAGTGTATCTGCTATGTGTTTACCCGGCACCATTGACCGTTTGGCCGCTCCCTTCGAGAACCACTCTACGAAGGGAACATGCTATCTAGTGTATCTGCTATGTGTTTACCCGGCACCATTGACCGTTTGGCCGCTCCCTTCGAGAACCACTCTACGAAGGGGACATGCTATCTAGTGTATCTGCTATGTGTTTACCCGGCACCATTGACCGTTGGGCCGCTCCCGTTCACCAGGGGAGCATACTATCTGAAGAGAGAGAGAGAAAAAGAAGACTGGAGGGGAGCCAACAAGATTACACAACCTGATTCAATTTAAACACCATGCATTTTATACTCATCATTCGCGGCTTCTACTTGAGGGAGGACTTCTCTTAAGATAATTATTTTCCTTACGCTTTAGGGTAACAAAAACCCCCAACGCCAAGATCATCCAGAAGAAGAAAATGTGAATGTATAATCAGTGTGTAAATAAGATGAGGTGTGTTTTCGGCTGCATTCCATTTTCACTTCATTTCATTTCATTTTCCAGTATGACTGCTATGTGTTTACCCGGTACCATTGACCGTTGGGCCGATCCCTTCGAGAACCACTCTACGAAGGGAACATGCTATCTAGTGTATCTGCTATGTGTTTACCCGGCACCATTGACCGTTTGGGTCGCTCCCTTCGAGAACCACTCTACGAAGGGAACATGCTATCTAGTGTATCTGCTATGTGTTTACCCGGCACCATTGACCGTTTGGCGGCTCCCGTTCGAGAACCACTCTACGAAGGGAACATGCTATCTAGTGTACCTGCTATGTGTTTACCCGGCACCATTGACCGTTTGGCCGCTCCCTTTGAGAACCACTCTACGAAGGGAACATGCTATCTAGTGTATCTGCTATGTGTTTACCCCGGCACCATTGACCGTTGGGCCGCTCCCGTTCGAGAACCACTCTACGAAGGGAACATGCTATCTAGTGTATCTGCTATGTGTTTACCCCGGCACCATTGACCGTTGGGCCGCTCCCATTCACCAGGGGAGCATACTACCTCAAAGAGAGAGGGAAAGAAATGAAATGGGAGCCGACATAAGAAGTACTCCTACCTGATCTTAGAACGTAAAGCCCACGTCCGCAAAACGCTGTGCGGAACTATAATTCTAGCCGCCATGGACGACCCTAGGATGACACAAACTTACATCCAATACAATGCTCCCGATGACATCCTATGCCATGAATGAAATAACCCCATATTTGAAGCTTCCATCACATACTATGACGGGGTTAACGGCCATAAACATTTCATCTGGCATAATATTCACACAAGCTTAGTAAAATCCATTATTCTAAGCTGCCATCACACTATGACGGGCTCGACGCCATTATATACACATTATGCATGCTACTCACGCAGGTTTAATAACTTCCATTATTACGAACTCCAACGACAATACCACAACGATCTTAACGGCCACAAAGTTTTCTCCCATTTGGCATACCAATTAAAATGATTGAATTGATACAACTTAGAGCAACCTAAATTTTGAGGCTTCCACCTGACAAATAATTTTCTTTCAACATTTATAATCCAAGAATTTCACACTCATTCTGCAGCTGACATAGATTGATTCAAGCCAGAAGTGTCCTTGGAACGCAGAGGAGGTCCACCACCCCTTCACTTTCAGTGCAGCAATAGGTACGTTGAGCAGTCATCGTTGCAGCACCAGATCAGGGAATGCATGGGTGACATCATTTCCTGGAAACGGAGAAGCTGATCGGGGCGTGAGGGTTCGCAGGCTCAGGATGCGATGCATAGATAAAAAACAAAGCAATATTAGTCTTGACAAGAATATATAAATAACCCAGAAACTGATCAGTTTCAACATGATTGAGATAAATTAAATAACAGTGCACTGTAATAGTGAAATATATGACCTGCACGAAATCTTAACACCAATTTTTTTTTTTTTTTTTTTTTTTATATATTCCAATGATAAAAGTAACCTTTGACAGTTTCAGAGGGACGCACCTTCAGGAGGCCATCGAGGAGTAGGAGTAGTAGATGGGAAGAGTAGCCAAGGAGATTTGTAGATGAGGAAGGTCAACATCCCACGTAGCAGAGGATTACAGCTCGGCTGGATTTGATGCCTTGTATATGATATTAATGGTTCTCAAAATTTTTTTATTTAGCCAAGGGCGACTGGATACTGCAAAAGAGAACTTGAGAGCCATGAGGGATCATAGGTTTTGATATTATTTTTGCTAGACTGAACCTTAAGCATTCAGAGGCGGAGTATAACAAGCCTCCAAATGGGGATGCATCTAGCAGAGTGCCATCTGCTTAGAAAAGGCAGACCGAAGACTGACTTGTGGACACAAGATTTAACTCTTGAACTAAGCTTGAGAGCGCAAGTGATATATTTCCTATGGTCAGGGTAGAAGTTGCTCAAAGTGTTAATTAACCAAGTCAACCGATGACACAATACTATCATTCAATATTGAAACAGCCTTAATATAATCTCCAAGGATGAAATAACCGGACGACCCCTTAAGAACCATCAGAGCTGTAGATTCTGGCGGCCGGTCAAACACAAACCACTCTTCTTAAATCCTTTTCCCCCAAACCAGAAGGCGCAGACACAGGAGAACAAGTGGAGGAAGCCTGAAGACACAACAGTCATCACAAAACCACTCCAGGCATAGAGAGGGAAAGATCAAACGCAAAACACGAAAATCCAGAACAGGAACACGCGGCCCAGGATCGAACTACCCCCAGCCGAGAAAACAAGGCCGCCACGAGACCGACACACTCACTAATGCGGCCGACGCAAGTCCCTGAGGACAGGGCAGGACCCACTGGGGTACACAGAGCAGGGAAAAAACAGGCGGAGCAGAACGTGCGGGGGCAATGAATGAGGATCGCTGAGTGAATAAAATGAGCCATAGACGCTGCATAAGAGAGACCAATCATAAGGGAAAATGTCCATAGAGCAGAGACGGGTCCAAGAGACACTGATTCACATTCCAACTAACCAGCAGCTACAACAACGAAGAAAACAAACAGAAGAACCGCCATAATAATAAAGCCAGCATCAAATTAAAGACAATCAAGATGTACATACAGCTCCCAAAGAACAAAACAGCAATAGAAAACAAATGCTAAAAGCCACGATAAATTCAGCCAGCATGAGAAACCTGTCCAAACGAGGTCTGCCAGCCTTCACAACCACAGAAAGGACCCCACAACCCCTGAAAAAAAATAAAACAACCGGACGACGCAGAACTACGCAGCAGAAAAAGAATCAGAAGTGCATCATAAAGGACCCGGAGAAAACTACAATTCCCAGGGTCCTTAGGGGCGTGACGTCACCGAAGTAAACAGGAAGTGAGACGCAGCCATAGAAAACTACACGGGAAAAGTACCGCATGACGCTCACCGTGGATAATTGGGGTGACCACGGCAGACGAGAAGACCCGACTACTCCTGATCGGGGGGCACGGACATCCCGAACATCGCGGAAAGCACACCCCCTGCAGATGCACGCGACCGCGGCGAAACGAACGCGCTGTGCGCCGTCAGCCGCCCGCGGATCGTCAGCCGCCCGCGGATCGGAGGAGAAATTAAGGAGAGCAGACGCGGCGAAACCAAAACCCCACATCAGAAAGATGGGGATCATCCTTCCCAAGGACGGGGGAACACGGCAAGACGCCGAAAGAGAAGGAGACCCGCGGGCTCGGAGACCGGCGAAGAATGAGCGCTGAAGGTAAGAGAGAATGAACGATTGTACACCTGACTTAAATAGGACGCTAAGCAGGTGGGTTAATTAACAGACCCGCCCTAGGGGAGTAACCTGCAATTCTGCCGAGTGTCTGCCCGAAATGCGACGAGTCGCTATTAAAAACATCTTTGAAAATCTACATTTTTCTTCCCTCAAATTTGTGGACACTCTTTCATCCCTCCCAACCTTCAGGTGATCCAGAATTCTGCAGTTTACTTTTAGCACCATAGAAAACCACATCTGTCCTGTAGGAATACTTTTTCAACCAGGAAACAGAAGTAACAGAAAGGATTTAATGTGTGTGATTCATATCTGCAGCCTAACCTCATTTGCTTTAACTTTCCAAAACTTCTAATTGCAGCCTACATAACAAAACACTAAAACTTTTAACTGCTAGCTGTTAACTTTTCCTGGGAAAGAGGCTCTTTGCTCAGTGATAAACATAAAAGCAATGCAACTTTAATTCTCTTTAGGGGGAAAAAATTTGTTCCAAGTCAGTCAGTAAAGTTTCTTCTTTTTCTGAATGTTGTGGACAATGATGGTTCGGTAAAAAGAGCTCTTTGGGAGCTGAGGGTGAGTTTTGTTTTGCTTATATCCTGTGTCAAACCGGTACCTTTGACATGATACTAGTACCCAAACGGTGCTTGAACTGGTGCTTAAAAAATTTAAACAAACGAGGAAAAGAAAAAAAAATCAACATTTTTCCTAAAACATTTACGTGTGACAACCACAGTCTTCTTTCTGAGCATTTTCGGAGCACATGTCACTCTTATTCATCAAGTCGCTGAATTTGAATAATTTGCTGTAAAGTAAAGACAAACTGCTAAAACACTGATGGCCTCCCACATTCTTATAAGAGTTCGCCCACAATTGGTAGAAAAGTAGAATGATTGGCTAGAATTCTACAGCAAAACTGAATAGAATGCAAGTGTCTGAAACAAAGCGCTGAAATCCGTACCAGTATAACTGTATGTGCTGCTACCGGTACCAACTTAGCACCCATCCCTAGTTGGGGCAGGGAGTTGGAATTGCCTTCCTGGGGTCCTGCACAGTATCGTTGCTGCGTCTAGCACTTTTTCTGGACTGAGATGTCAGACGTTTTTTCCAAAGATCTGCTTCAGCCACTTCTCCAGTTTAGGGGTTACTGCCTCGAGTGCTCCAATTACCACAAGCACCACTGTCACCTACACCTTTCAAGCTTTCTCCAGTTTATGCCTTTGTCCCTGGTATTTCTCCAATTTCTCATGTTTCTATCTTAGTTTGATCAGAGGACACTGCATGAAAGGGGAAGGGAGGATGAGCACTACAATGGAGGTAAAAATTATTTGGGAAAGATATAACTTCCTGTCAGAGAAAGGCCTCCTCTCCCCCCATCATCCCTCACCATCTAGATTAATGTTTTTCAACCCCATTGGTCGGAAATCTCAGTGCCATCTGTTTTGATCGTGGTATTCTTGACAGCTGCTCTGATGGTAGATCACATAGCGTGTTAGAGGCTTCAATACCTCTCTCCTCCGCCCGCTCCAGTGATGATTTGCCTTGCTTGCAGATTTTCCTCAATATGCAGCACTTTGTGGGATGGCATGCGTCGTCTGATGAATGGGGAAGACCCTTCGCCCCTGCAGCTGCCTCTCAACTCAAGTCATGAAAGCTGCATAAAGCTGCAGGAAAATCTGCTGGTTGTAAACATCTCAGTTGCTTTTCAATTTCTCTAATCGCCAAGCAACTTGTGAAAAAAACACCACAGACTAAAAAAACTACAGCCACTTGGCTCACTTTTCCAGCTCTTTACCCAGAGACTGTAAAGCTTAAAGGTTGGACACTTTTCCTTAGAATTGTTCCAAGCAAGAAACACAATTCCAGATTTGCTCAACCTGAACAATTAGAGCTGACCCTCATTCCCAGAGCATTCCTGGGGGTTTGGCGCTGCAGTACAGCCTGGCACTGGTGCTGCCGACGGAGAGGGTTTAAAAGTGTCGGTATTGCAGGGGTTTCCATCACCTCAGCTGGTTACAGCACAGAGAAACACCCATATGGAATCCATATGTATGAGCAGCGTTACTCTGAATAGGTTGGAGGTGGTCGTGGCCAGTTTTAACTTTATAGGAACAAAAGCTTTGATGCTGCAGCTTCAGCTTTAACAGCACAGCTGCCAGAAATCCATCGGAAAGCCCGTTCTTGTATCTCATGAGGAACACAGACAAGCTAACAATGACCTCAGACTTTGTCAGTATTGTATGTCAAATTCAACATGTAAGCTGTGTTTCAATGCAGGACATGGAAGGGTACATTCTTTTGACTGTAGAACATGGGTTGCCTTTGAAGCTAAAGTTGCTTAAACTTATCAAACTTGGTATAGTCTGGGGTAGTTGGGTGTAAACGTGTTTACTTTTTAGCAGCGTTTCTCATGAGAGCGACTGCAGCACATGATGCTTCCAGTCAGTAATTTTCATGATCATGCAGTCTGACTGTTAGAAATGAGGAAATAGACACAGTTTGTGTGGACGTCGTACAGGCACTTAGGTATTACCTGACACCCTGTGCGTGCAGCATTCGTGCATGTTCAGTAAGTAGCCACCTTACTAACTGCTAGAGTGTAGCGCAGGGACACTGCGTAAGCATCACCCGTACGTCGTAAGTGTGTATAAATGAGATTAGCCTTAAGAAGACTGAACAACATACCTACAGCACAACAATCATGCAGTCAAACATGGGCCCACCAGGCTTCCCCCTCTGTTGGAATTTTGAAAAATACCCAGCGCTCGAGGGCAAGGACCAGAACCAGCTCCTCAGGGACACCGACCCTACCAGACTCGGATGGGATGTGATCCCCGAATCATGGCCTGGCCAGAGAACTCAGGGATCTCTCTCCCTGCTAGGAGAGAGGGGATATTTTTGTGAATGGATGTTTTTATTAGTTTGTTTAAGAAAATCAGAGATCGGTTTTTACAAATTATTCTTCCTTCTTTTATAATCTGAAGCGAACTGTAACAAGCACAAACTACCACAAAGAAATTGAAATGATGCAGTTATCCTCTTGTTTTATGAAAGGACAAACAAGTTCACAAAGGAAAATAAACGTTTAAGTGAAAAGTTTTCCTGCAGTACAGCTGGAAATTTAGAATGACATCTGGGGTTGTGGTTCCAGTATCTCACAATAAGGCCCGGGTTTTCACTCTCCCCTTTTTGTTCTTCATGCTAAAGTTTCCTCACAGCGCTCTGGCTTCACTCACAGTCCAACATTATGCTTCATGACTTCATTGGCTTAAACTGGTTTCAATATTTAATTAGCTTTTAATTCCAAATGGGCCCTTAAGCAAGTCTGACTTTTGTCACTTGTTCTGGATGCATAAACCGTCTTTTCTTGCTCTCATGACTGTTAGTGACCACAGTCGCATCCCCAGCGGCTCTCATGTGGGAAACACATCTCCATCACGTGACAGAGATCCCCTCCCAGCAGCACTCACCGATTTTTGTGCAGAAAGTCCTGAGCAGACTCCACTCTGATGAAACACACAGATACATGGAGCGCCTGCTTCCTCTCAGATTTCAAAGCCTGATATGAGTCACAAATTTCCGCTCCGTGCCACATCTGTTCCTGTCCCATCATATTTTACCACACACTGTCCCTTTATCTTCTGACAGCCTTTAATTTCCAATTCATCATTATTATGCGTTTGTGTGAACAGCTTCCAGACATTATTCAAATGAGAGCGTTGGCGAATCGCATCCTCCTTCGGGCTCAAACCCAGTGACAATGAACTCTGAAGACAAACTGGGACTGATTCCCTGGATGTGATTGTCTGGGAAATTGTGGTTTGGAGGAAACATGGCCACCATCTGCAAGCGCGTGAAGGCAGATTGTGTGTGTTTTCATCGGCTCATGCATGCATGTGTTTGTGTGCAGGTGTTGGTAGTGGTCATGCACACGGATCGGTGTGGCAGACTGATCGGCAGAGAGGCAGGCCTGACGATGGCGTTCATTACATGCATCAGTGCGCACACAGAGCTCCGACACAGCCATCACTCTCACACACAAACACACACAGTGTGTGGATCCTGCAAACAGGATAACCTTCCTGTGATCCCGCCTGTCTCACAAACCAACATGAGCTTTGGGGAGAAAAACCAGCGGGAAATAAAGACAAATCCCTGTAGACCTGCACAACAATTTGTGCAAAACTTTCAAATACTGTGCAAATCCAAACATTTTTAGTATATAGCTAGAGCTGTAGATAATGACTTGGGTCTGATTCAATTTTCCAGTCAAGATCAACGATTCACTGATCAAACCTCGGATCTTAGAATTTAATACATTATGTCTGAATGGTTGCCATGTTTGTGTCTCAAGAAAAGTCAGACGGCTGGATCCAAATGCAGCAGGTTTGTTAGCCCAGCTAAAAGTCCACAAAGCTAAATCAGGGTCCGGCAGGGAGGGGTCAATAATGAGCATGGGAGATTCAGAGAGGAAGCTAGAGTAGTCAGGATCCAGGCGAGATTCGGGGCAGGCGGCAAGCAAACTGAGTCAGAGACAAAACAGGCTCAGGAAATCAGAAGATCACGTCTGGATATGACGCTCAGTAATGCATGCAGAGTGGCACAAACAATACCTCACACAGAGAGGCTCTGTGCAGTGCTTAGGTAGACTGAGTGATTGCAAATGAGAGTCAGGTGTGTGGCATCCAGAAACTTGGGGGATGCTGGGAGAAATAGTAACAAAACAAAAAACACAAAGTTTTTGAAAGAAAGAAATGGTTTTTATCACTTTAAACAACGTCACGCTCAAACGTTTTTCTGTCAACTTCCTGGTTGACTTCAGCAGTAAACAGTGTTCTTTTTAACCCTTGTGCTATCTTAGATGACCCCATCCTTACATTGACGTGTTCTGCCTACCATGACAAAGGTGGATAAAGGTGGAGAGGATTTCATGTAAGATCACTAAACATTGAAGAAAAAAGGTTCAGCGCACTGTCTAGTGGGTCTAGATGACCCAACTCCCAACGTTAAAGTGCCTAGGATAGCACAAGGGTTAAAAACACACTTTAGACAGTCACATGACGTCACATCATTAATCACTACATTTTTATAATCTTCTTGATTTCCTATTCATTATATATTTTAATAAAATTCTCGACTACTACGAACATATTTCACTAAACTGAACTTCTGTGTACAAGAAAAACTATGAAAATGACAACCTTCACCGACACTTTAAAGATTTATTAACTCCTGGTTTCTTTATTTTAATTATTTAAAAACTAACAATTAAGTTTCTTTTTGTACTTTGAAGAGACAAAACAAACCATGATTGTGTACTTTGTGTACACAAACTTTCTTTCTTTTTTTAAATCTTTTTTTAAGACTTGTAAACACCAACATGTTTTTCTCCAGAAGTAGAAAGAACCTTTAATGTCATTTTTTTATTCATTTACATCCTTGACTCGGAAAGTCTGCATCTCTGCCTTCATTGTGTAACCCGTGACTGTGTAGGCAGCAGGGAATTTATCTGCTCTCCATTACTGCTCGCCTCCATTCCAGCAGATTCAGGTCAAGGAACTTGACAAACGACATGCTGTGTCTCAGCGACCCTCTGATCCAATCAGCACAGAACACATAGACTAAATTGCAGGCTAGATAATATTGCTTGCAGACTTATCATTAATTACTGCCATTCTATCAATATCTAATTATACTGGCTGTCTGGATGAGCAAGAAGGAAGATGAACCCTATACTGGAAGTCTTTAAATTGGCAATAGAGCCACCAACCCGTGACACTGTCCATCTGAAAGCAGCTGTTACTGGACCAGGTCGTTACGACTCAGAATGGCAGCAGATTTCATTTTAGCTGTTTAATCAGCGGCTATTTGACTCACAGGATGCAAAGTGAGTGCAATTTATTTCCATTAACTTCCTGGCGGGGAGGATAAAAAGACGGCAGCGGCTGATTGAAAAACACCACCTTAAAATGAACCCTTGCATTCTCACCTCATAGTGTCATTTTATTTTCATGGATTTTGTAATAACATGACCCATTTAAACTAATCAACAAGGTTTGTTTTCCAGTTTGCTGGTGCAAAACTTTGCTTTTCTGCTGGAAACAAAAGGAGATTCAACATGTGCCATTAACCCTTCCTTAAAAGAATTTCTTCTATTTTTCCAAAATTACTAGAATTTCTTATGGTTTCTTCTTTTTTTTTCTGTCCCGAATTCCTTTTTTTTTTCTTTTTTCTTTTAGAGGTTTTTCTTTACCGAGAATGAGGGCAGGGATGACCGGTTTAGTTAAGTCTGTTTAGTTTTCTTCAGCCATTACCTATTGAATGCTATGACTTTATTATACAGTTACCGGCATGAAGCCCATTGAGACGACTATGGTTGTAATATTGGGCTATATTAGTAAAGTTTAATTAAATTGAAAGTCAATGTTTGTAGAAAAGTTGAGTCAATTAAAAGAAATGTAATCTTTGACCCACCGTGTTGTTGTTCTTTGAACTACCGTAACTCCTCAACCGTTAACACAATTATTGTAATCCCAACAGATTCTGTCTGGAGCGGGGAAAAGCAGCTTTGTGTTACTATCCAGCACTTTATAGTAGTAAAGAGGTTATCCCATTGACTTGAACTGACTAATTTTGATGAAGAGAAAAGCAGCTTTGGGTCAATGTGCAACACTTACCGAAAAATTTTGCATTTTGGGCCAAATCAGTTTTTCTCAGCTTCAGAATCAGTTGGAATAATAAATCATTACATGCACAGTTTAAGAGTTAGTGCAGTTCAAAAAGTGTGTGTTATGTCACGTCTCTGGTTCAGTAATAAGGTATAAACCCTTTAAAATCGGAGTTTTCGCCGGCAACAGCAAAATAACACACACTCTTCAAACTATCATAACTCCCCAACCGTATTCTATCAGGTTTTTCCCCTTTAGAATCAACTGTAAACTGAGTGTCACACTGTATTTAGAGGTTGTTTTTTGTAGCTGACCTGTTGATGTCATATCTGTTGGCCTCAGACCAAACTAAATAATGAGACACTGCAGTCTGCAACCATAGAATCAACACCTTTAAAATCTTCCATTGATTTTCCAAAATGAAATCTTTAATGATCCAAATATCACACACTTGCAAACTGAAGCAAACAATAGTTGCATTATCCTTGTCTACTCTTTGGACCTGATATACGGAATGTTTGTAATGTAAAAATTTGGGCAAATTCGATAGGTTCAGTGCACTTGATTTACTAACATCATTTCAGCTGTTAAACAAAAAAAATCGTTGTCATTTCGTTGATCAAATTTTCTATTGAAGGAGTGTAAAACATGGACCTTTCTAGGACATGCAAAAACTTTGTAGGATCTGGTGCAAAAGGAGCAAACTATCACACACGGCAGGATTCATAAAATGTAAAGCAGTATGGCAGCCATAGTTTTGAGTCTTTTGTCTATTGAAATGCTGACACAACTTCATGCACAAACGCTGCAGAAACCTTTTTGAGGGAGAGGCTTAGACACCGCGACAGGCGTCATAGACGCCGCATCTTTTCTGCTCGGGTGAATGTTTTTGAAATGCCAGACGTTTAATGCCTATCTAGCATGAAAGTCTTTAAGCTTCTGGATGGGTTTAGGGTGGATCTGAGATAAGTCATGGAAAGGAAAGCTGACAATAATTTTGTCTCTGGGCTTTCTCCTTTTTGACAAAGTCACATTTCTACCTAGGAGGTTTCTTTTGTGGACTATCCTCTCTTCTCCTCAATCTGTCCTGCGTTCCTCCTTCTCTTCAAGCTTCAGCTGCTTTGTTCTGGGCAGCTGACATTGATCTGGGCCATTTCTGCCAAATGTGTGCTTCAAAGGCCTGAGTATCCTATCATAGCACTCATGTCACAGGAAAACCTCAGTGTAGATGTCAGACCATCTTTGAGTGCTGAAATCTGTTTCATGTGTTCCAGCAGAACACTGGTCCTTGAACTCCTCAACTCTACATTGCATTGATTTGTCATGCTCTGTAGCCCACACTACAACCTTATTTAAGGGGCCAGTCTATTCATAAGCCTTTTATAGTAAACCATATCCATACATCTGATAATATATTACCTTTGGCACACAAAATAACCCTTTGTGTTGAATGAAATGTGATTTCTGAGGCACTGCCCATGACGTCGCTCGGCAGCGAGTCTGGGTCTCGCCCACAATATCCAAACTTTAGCAAAGATGGATGTTTAGATTGTGTAAATAAAAGGAAAGCGTTCAGCTGATCACCGCTAGCTCCATGGAGAAAGTGGGTGTGTCTTTTAGCCTAGGGGTGGAGCTGGCACTGCAGACTTTTCCTGGAAGGGGCTGTTCTCGTCAGTTCGTGAGAACCCGCTCGTTTTCGTGGGTTGGGAGGGGCTGGTACAGGGGCTGGTTTGCACGGTAGAGACCCTCTACCATGCAATGTTGTTTACATAATTCTAAGCTGATTATCTACAAACAAGCGAACAGAGGCTTTTGTGTGCGCTTTAACTAGGTCCTTAGTACATTTTGGTCTCGTTTTATTTTAGGCTTCTCTTTTTGTGGGAGTTGTAATCAGCTCCTCCCACAAATGTTAGATCACGACCCGATTTCTCAAGTTATCGGATTGTGCAAGTACAAAGATAGAGACAGAATATTTGGATGTCTTTTATCCGATTACAACAGCTTAGGTATAGTCATATGCACCCAAACAGGTCTGTAGAGGGTCGTAGATAGGAGCAGCCAATTTGAGGCCCATCTTAAGAGGAGCACAGGTGTGTCTAGCAGTTTCTTTGATAGTCATTGAAAAAAGAATGCACGATTGTCGTGTGTGTGGTAAGTGTAGTGTGAAGTGTTCAAACGGCAAATGTATGTTGCATGCACTTATGATGTACGAGTGACGCTGTTGTCTTCGCCTCTTCTTGGCTCATTGCACAGATTTGTGGGGGACAAAAAAAATGACAAATCCGTACGACACGCCTGTGTCTCACCTACTTCATCCTTACTTATCCTCTTGCATTGTAGAAGTGTTCACTACGACCTGTCGCCTGCAGCATGCCCGTAGAAAAATGTGCACAAACATTTTATCTCTACAGGCTCACTGAGCAGTCTATGACCTTGATATTATGTGCTGGACACCTGATTGGTCTTTAAGGTTTGCAGATTTTTCACCTATAGACAGCCATTATCCACCCATAAGGACGCTCCTTTCTGATGCATCCACTTGCAAACATCTGGGTCTTTGTTTTTCTTGTCTGAGCTGGTATCTGGATCAAAACTGTACAGCAAGAAAGCTCCAATATTGCTCGCCAGTTTTGTTGCACCGCCAATGTTATGTTGGGTGGGGGCTATATAAACTAGCAGGAGAGCGTGTAAATAGATGGGTGACGGGAAATGGGGGTGGATTTCCTCTGAGCCAAAGTTCCTGCTCACGACACAAATTTCTAATTAACACTGCAGAGAATAAGAACACATCAAAAACACATCAATAGATGATCGGAGTGGGACTTTGAGAGTTTGTAGAAAGGCTGAGAAGTGTCTATAGATGTTTTTATAATGTATTTTTTAAGGTTTTTGAAGTAATGCTTTCTGGTAAAAGTAGGAATCAAAGTTAAGTCCCAGTCTCAAACTTTTTTTAAACGGATGACGTCCAGATGCCACGACTCAACTTCAAGGCAACACCAGGTTAATGAGACCCTTCATTGATAAGTTCACTATTTGTTTCACTTGTACTCCTTTTTTTTATTTTACATTGAAAAAAATATTTTGATTGGGGGGATAAACAAATGTCTCCTGCTTGGTGACTTCATTTGAAGTTTAAAGTTTTGTTTTTTTAATAATACCATGAGCATTCTTTACATTTTAAATAATATAGAAGCAGTTTGTGTACCAAAAAATACTCTCATGTTTCTTTTAAAGGAAAACCAAATCCTGTACTTCCAATATTGCTTTATCTAAGAAAAGATTGATACAATTTTTAAGTATTCAAAAGTCTTACTTTCGTGACTTTTGTGTTTTAATGTTTTTTAGTGTAATCTTGGAATACACTAACTAAAATGTTCAACATTCCTGAAACTGGTTCAGTTTGCTTCTACTCTCTGCTCAGGAGATTTCCGATGTCAATGAGGTTATTTTATGGCCTCATAAAATCAAAGTACAAATGAAAAAATGCTCCCCTTTCCATTATACTTAACATATAATTAGTAATAAATAAAAGTCTTTACATTTTAAAGCAGTGAGGAACAAAGTAGAGTTGAAAGGTCTCGGCAGATAAAAGTTTGGACCAGTTACAAAAATCTCATTAAGGTTTTAATCAGCGTACTCTGAGCAGAGACACGGCGCTTTAATAGAGCAGACTGGTTATGTCGGCAGTCGGATCACCGCTGCATTAATGTGCTTTCCTCCAGAGGACAGTGCAGCTGTCCTTGAGTAAAGCACTTAAGTGCTTTTGCTGAGTAAAGGCTGAGGGGTCGAAGAAGAAGGACTGCAGATGGATTGACGGCCTTTGAGGTCCAACTTACACCTGAGTGAAAGAATGGAAGACAAACTAATGCAAGCTACACAGAGAGCTATTGATCACAGCGCTCAGAATAAACTTTCTCTCCTTGTGGGTGCCGCCCATTAATGGCGTCAACCTAGAGTCGGCCTCGGCAGTGTGTCTCTTTCTTCCACGAAAACAAACAACATTCAAGCTTGAGCAAAGATGGGTGTTGGTTTTGTGTAAATAAACGGAAAGCGTTCAGCCGATTACCGCTAGCTCCACGGAGAAGGTGTGTGTGTGTGTGTTAGCCTGGGGGCGGAGCTGGCAGTGTAAACTCTTCTTAGATGGGGCTGTTCCTCACTTTGTGACATCACAATGTAATAACCCACTGGTTTCTGTGGATCGGGAGGGGCTGGTGCTCAGAGAGCAGGTTATTTAAAGGAATGCTCAGAAATGCATGAACGGATCAAAATACCGCTTTAGGGTTGTTTTTCGTGAGGAATGATTATATTACACTTTAAAACGTTGATTTTGCATGATATAAACCCTTTAAGGGCAACACAAGTCCTGGCCAAAGAGAACTCGGACAAAATCCCATATTTTGTTTCAGATTTACAGTGTTAACAGACAGATGCTAAAAACTCCAGACAGAAACAGTTGGTTGCTCAGATTTTCCTGGGAAACTTTCTGATGAATGAACAATAGACCAAAGGCCTGTACACACCGGGACGAATATTCGCCAGCGTTTTTCAACACGTTTTTTGTGTTCACATCCAGGCGATTTTCGCTGCTGATGAGCCGAGTGAACATGCAATTTCATTCCCTGACATTAGATGGCGCTTAATGTAAAACAGAAATACTCCTGTACACAAGGTGGCGCTGCACAACTTTACGCTTCTTAAAGTCGCTTTTCACTCAGAAGAAGAGAGCAAGTATTTACGCGTGTGGTGGCTGCCTACACTGCCACCCCATCAGGGCAGTAATATCCTGCACCACACCCTACATATCTGTTCACTTTATTTTTGCATATACCTTTGGATTTCTTTTTCAAACATAACACACACATTTGATAACATTTATTAGCATGCTTCAGTTTACTTTTTTATAATTTGATGGTTTGTTTGAGTTACCAGTGCTAAGGGGAACCATTGTTGCTGCTGCTGCCATCTGCTGCTGGAAAATCAAGTCAGGCCTGACACAAGAATGCATCCCAGTCAGCAGAGGCCTTATATTCAGCAGGCAGCTAATTGGACTGAACCATCGCCCAGTGGACAAGGAACTCTTTCTGTGTTTCTTTACTTTAGTTTCTATTTTGATCTTTATTTTTATTCATTTGTGTATGTTAAGTTACTATAGGTTGGACTTTAGTTTAGTTTGTTTGTATTTTGTCTTAGTCATTTTAAGTTCCCCCTTGTGTGTCTAGTTGGTTTGATCAGCCACTATATATGTTCCCTTGTGTTTCCAATGAGAAAGGTCAGTTTAATTATGTTGGTTTGTCTGTTCAGTTGTCCTCTGTTACATTTAAAAACTTGAGTTAATTTTGTTACTTTGACCTCTTTTAAGGGCCCATTTTTGCCCATCTACACCTTTGTAAAATAAATTAGAAAATTTTTGATAAAACTATTTTGCTGTCCTTGTCTTTTACTGCTCGGTCCACCACATAATGGTGTCAGAAGTGGGATCAGCAGTTTAAGGACAGTTTTTTTTTTTTTTTTTTTTTTTTTTCCCTCTTCCCCCCGGCAATCCCCTGAAATTTTTTTTTGTGAGCCATGCAACGAGGAGGAAGGACTACAAGAACACGCATTGAACATAAAGACTACAGCACTGCCAACATGGACAATGGAGAAGAGGAGGAGGCTGGAGCTTCAGGAGCTGGTACAGGTACCGAGGGTGAAGAGCCAACATTACAACATCTCACTAGTATTCTCCAGGCCTTCATGGGACAACAGGAAGCCAGAGAAATGAGACTCCAGGAGGAAGCAAAGCAGCAGGAACACAGGCTAAAAGGCCTGCAGCATCAGTTCCAACTTTTGCAGATGGAGGTGCAGGCCCGGACGTCACCTGTTCCTGATTACACCTCATCAGCCCCTGATCCAACAGAGGAGTCTGGTTCAGATGATCGGCTGCCAGAGGCCGTACATCAGACAGCAGGGGCACAGCAAGTAACCACTCACCCTCGCTTCTCTATGGATCCCAGGTTAGAAAAGCTAACAGAAAACGATGACATTGAACATTTCCTAATAACTTTTGAACGCATAGCAACAGCGTGCAAGTGGGTGGAGTCAGACTGGGTTTTCCGCCTCATCCCACTGCTCACTGGTAAGGCCAGAAGTGCCTATGTTAACATGGATGTCGATGATTCTTTGAACTATGAAAAAGTTAAAACTGCAATCTTGCATAAATATGACATCAGCCCTGAGTCTTACCGACAGAGATTTCGTTCCTTGGAAGTGGGCCCCGACGAAAGTCCCAAGGAGCTTTATGCCCGTCTCAAAGAACTCTATGATAAGTGGATTCAACCCAGAGGTAAAACGGTAAAAGAAATTGGTGAGATAATCATTATGGAACAATACTTAAGAATGATGTCTCCTGAGCTTCAGGTCTGGATAAAAGAACATGGGCCTAAATCAGCAGCTGAAGCCGCAACACTGGCAGAGGTGTTTGTGGCTGCTCGCAAGAAAAATGTACCATGGAGCAACCTGCAATGGAAGGGTATAAAAGACTCACGCAGGCCAACAGCCCCACAACACCACCACCACAGAATGGCTCCAGGTGCACCGAGAATGCCTGTGCATGACGATCAGATGAGTAAACCAGCAAAATCTTCCAATAACCCACCAATCTGCTATTTGTGTGGGCAGGAAGGACATATTAAACCCCTTTGCCCAAGAAATTCAGCCAAGCTCACTCAAATGTGTTTTGTTCCGTATCAGAGCCATGCTTTGGAAAGTCGAGCTAACCAGCCTATTAAAATGACCACTGTTAAAGTGAATGGGAAATGTTTCAATGCACTGATTGACACTGGCAGTACACAGACTTTAATTCATCGACAACATGTACCAGTCAACCTTGTTTCCACTCAAGAGACAGTTTCCATCTGCTGTGTACATGGTGATAAAAGACTTTATCCTACAGCTGATCTCTACTTGGAAATTCAAGGACAGATGTATCTTCTGAAAGTAGGAGTTGTTGAGGACCTTCCTTTCCCAGTTGTTTTGGGTCATGACCTGCCAGTTCTTTATGACCTGTTGGACACAAGAGGAAGTGCTGTTGCGGTTACGAGAGCTCAAGCTAAAAATACAGATGAGAATCTGCCACTTCTCTGCGCTTTACCTTTCTATGATGCTGAGCTTGAGACAAAACCCGGGAAGTCTCGCAAAACACGTAGTCAGAAAAGGCAAGAGAAATTTAAACGCGCTATGGTAGATCCGCCCGTTGAAGCAACTCCAGAAGTGGGTTTAGGGTTCAAGTTGCCATCTAACATTGTTGAAATGCAACAAAATGATCCAACTTTGTCGTCTTGTTTTGTAAAAGCAGCAGAAATGGCTGAGGAGTCGAAGAGGGAGTATCTGGTGGAGAATGGAGTTCTTTATCACCAGCAAGGTAAAGTGAAGCAACTGGTGGTTCCTCTGTTGGTTCGAGATGTAGTACTCAGCCTAGGCCACACCATACCTTGGGCTGGCCACCTAGGGAAGCAAAAAACAACTGCACGTGTGATGAAACACTTCTACTGGCCTGGCTTACGTACAGACATCCAACATTACTGTCAGAGTTGCCCTCAGTGCCAGAAAACCTCACTGAAATGTACCACCAAAGCTCCACTCCAGCCTCTCCCAATTATTGGCACTCCGTTTGAACGCCTTGGCATGGATGTAGTGGGACCAGTGGAGAAAAGTAAAGCTGGAAACCGCTACATGCTAGTCATCACCGATTATGCCACAAAGTACCCAGAGGTGTTTCCACTGAAATGTGTGAAAGCAAAAGCTGTGGCATTCTCTCTGGTTCAGTTCTTCTCCAGAGTGGGTTTCCCCCGAGAAATTTTGACAGACCGAGGTACTAACTTCATGTCTAACTTGCTTAAGCAGGTTTATCAGCTCCTGGGTGTGAGGAATCTGCGGACCACTCCTTATCATCCACAGACGGATGGGTTGACTGAACGCTTTAATCAGACGCTTAAGCAAATGCTTCGTAAGTTCGTCAATGAAACCGGGTCTGATTGGGATCAGTGGCTGCCTTATCTCCTCTTCGCCTACAGAGAGGTACCCCAGGCTTCAACAGGGTTCTCCCCCTTTGAATTACTTTATGGACATGAAGTAAGGGGACCCCTGACCCTCTTAAGAGAAACCTGGGAAGGAGAGCAGGGCAGAGAAGAACCTGTTAATGCCATTCAGTATGTTCTTCAAATGAGAGAAAAGCTGCAGAGGATGAGCGAGTTAGCACAGGCCCACATGGCTGATGCACAGAGACGCCAGAAGAGCTGGTATGATCAAAAAGCACGCCAGAGAAGTTTCCTGCCAGGTCAAAAAGTCCTAGTAATGCTACCCACAAGTGACAGTAAGTTGCTAGCCAAATGGCAAGGCCCCTTTGTGGTCCAAAAGAAACTTGGGGCTACAACATATCAGGTTTCCACCCCAGGTCACAAACAGTCCAGTCGTGTATTGCACGTTAACCTTCTCAAAGAATGGGTTTCCAGGACTGCAGACGATGCCATGGGACTGCTGATCAGAGATGTCAGTGAGGAGGACGAAGTGGATGAATTCCTGCCATCATCAATGCCCACCACCTTGGATTTAAACCATCTTTCTGAAAACCAACAAGCTCAGGTGAAAGCATTGATTGATTCCAGAGTCTTCCAGGAATATCCAGGACGCACAAACTTGGTGCACCATGACATTGTGCTAAAGGAGCAGGCTACAGTTAGGCGCATGAGTTACAGAGTACCAGAGCGTCTACTGGGTCCGCTGAAGGAAGAGGTTGATCACATGCTGTCCCTCGGGATCATCAAGCCTTCGGAAAGTGAGTGGTGTCATCCAGTTGTGTTGGTCCCCAAGAAGGATGGAACCATCAGATTTTGCATAGATTTTCGCTATCTAAATTCTGTGTCAAAATTTGATTCCTATCCAACCCCCAGAATTGACAATCTCATTGAGTGTCTGGGAAAGGCGAAGTTTTTAACAACTATTGACCTTTGTAAGGGTTATTGGCAGGTTCCCCTTACAGAGCGGTCCCAGGAACTGACTGCTTTTCGGACACCCTGGGGGCTCTTTCAGTTTACCGTTCTTCCGTTTGGGTTGCACGGTGCCCCTGCAACTTTTCAGCGACTTATGGATCAGGTACTCGGTGGCCTAAAGGACTGTGCTTGTGCTTATCTTGATGATATTGTGGTTCACAGTGCCACCTGGGAGGAACATCTAAGACATCTGAAAAAGGTTCTGGAGTGCCTGCATGCTGCGGGGTTAACCATCAATCCAGCAAAGTGTGCTTTTGCCCGGAGTGAAACGGAGTACCTTGGTTACACTATTGGAGGTGGGTTGATCAAACCGCAAGTCAACAAAGTACAGGCGATTGAATCCTGCCCTCTACCACAGACAAGAAAGCAGCTAAGGTCTTTTCTTGGATTAGCTGGATTTTATCACAAATTTATTCCAAGCTTTTCAGCCCGTGCAGCTCCGTTGACCGACATGACCGGCTCAAGATGTCCAAACAAGATCAGGTGGACTACGGAGTCTGTGACAGCGTTTCGAGACATTCAGCAATCATTGAGTAAGGACCCCATACTGCACAGTCCAGATTTTAATAAACCTTTCATTTTGCAAACCGACGCATCGCAAAGAGGCATTGGAGCTGTGCTTCTACAGTACACGTCTGACGATCGACATCCTGTGGCTTACATAAGCCGAAAGCTACTCCCCAGAGAAATCCACTACTCCACTGTCGAAAAAGAGGCGCTGGCAGTCAAATGGGCTATGGACTCTTTCAAATACTATCTCTTAGGTAGAGAGTTCACCTTGGAGACCGACCACAGGGCTCTGCAATGGCTGGAGAAGATGAAGGACACTAATGCCCGGATAACGAGATGGTACCTCGCCATGCAGCCCTACAGATACAAGGTGAACTACATCCCAGGGAGAGACAACATCACCGCAGACTATCTCTCTCGTGCTCCTGATGAAGGCTCCGAAGGGGAGGGGAGTGTGGTGGCTGCCTACACTGCCACCCCATCAGGGCAGTAATATCCTGCACCACACCCTACATATCTGTTCACTTTATTTTTGCATATACCTTTGGATTTCTTTTTCAAACATAACACACACATTTGATAACATTTATTAGCATGCTTCAGTTTACTTTTTTATAATTTGATGGTTTGTTTGAGTTACCAGTGCTAAGGGGAACCATTGTTGCTGCTGCTGCCATCTGCTGCTGGAAAATCAAGTCAGGCCTGACACAAGAATGCATCCCAGTCAGCAGAGGCCTTATATTCAGCAGGCAGCTAATTGGACTGAACCATCGCCCAGTGGACAAGGAACTCTTTCTGTGTTTCTTTACTTTAGTTTCTATTTTGATCTTTATTTTTATTCATTTGTGTATGTTAAGTTACTATAGGTTGGACTTTAGTTTAGTTTGTTTGTATTTTGTCTTAGTCATTTTAAGTTCCCCCTTGTGTGTCTAGTTGGTTTGATCAGCCACTATATATGTTCCCTTGTGTTTCCAATGAGAAAGGTCAGTTTAATTATGTTGGTTTGTCTGTTCAGTTGTCCTCTGTTACATTTAAAAACTTGAGTTAATTTTGTTACTTTGACCTCTTTTAAGGGCCCATTTTTGCCCATCTACACCTTTGTAAAATAAATTAGAAAATTTTTGATAAAACTATTTTGCTGTCCTTGTCTTTTACTGCTCGGTCCACCACAACGCGCTTGTCAGAATCATACAAAGAAAACATGAATATTTCAAGCACCAGTAGCTCCAGCTCCAGTTCCAGCGATGAAGAAATTATTGTTCTGTTGAATGATGAAAGACGCCGGAAAAGACGCCGATTTTGGGTACATCCCATAGATACGAGAAGAGAAGAACATGGGGAGTTTTATCGACTGGTAAAGAGCTGAAAATGTATCATGAGCGTTTTCGGGGATATTTTAGAATGTCCGTCAGTGAGTGCATCTTCTTCATCTTATTTCTTCGCGGCAGTGTAGACGCTACTTGGCGTCTATCTTCTTCGCCATGACGTATGTGTGCTCAGCAAGACAGTTTTGTGTTTGAGCGCCCCCAAGTTGTGTTTTACTGTAACTTCAGAAGCTCCAGACACGTGTGCAAAAGCGCCATTCTCATTGGTCGTATAGTTTTTGACGCGGCGCGTCAAACCAAAAAAACGAACCTGAGGCGTTTTTTAAAAAATGACGCTTTTACACATGGCGTTTTTCGCATCAGTGTGCACACACACATTGGTGCCCTTTGTTTAGTCACGAGGCGTTAAACGTCGGCGAATATCGCGCGCGAAATTCGTCCCGGTGTGTACGGGCCAAGGCTTCTTTTTAAAAAAACGTTTTTTAACAACTTCTTGTTGCAGTCTTTACATCAGTAATAGAAGTATTTAGGTAAACAGATTAACTGTTTAATGTGTTACCATTCTTTTTACCACCGTAACTCTTCGCCTTTTCTGCACAGTTTACGTGTTTCCAAAGGTGTTCTGACACCAGAGTAGATTCTTTGTAAATAATCAGTCCAAAAATAAAATAAAAGCGAACATTGTCTGAGCTATCCAGCCGTAGAGTTTAGATCCAGATTCCAGCTCAGACCAGGAAAACAAAGACGTTCATGGATCTATTTGTCTGCGAGTGGATGCATCAAAATGGGGCGGAGCTTGTAATACACTCTTTTTTAAACAGTCTTTTTTTCGTCTGCCTCGATTCACAACAATTGCAAAAATGAGATGCAATTTCGAGCCTAATTTTCTTTGTATATGTCGTCCTCCATTAGAAAAATGCCTCAGGTTAAAAACACCAAAGAACATTATTTTCATTGAAGTGGATCTTTAAGGAAACCAGTGACCTCACTCTGGATTTGATTGATTTTTCTAAGGTTATTGATTGAAGCAAACTTTTATTTTCCAATTATTTAAACATCAAGCTAGTCGGTTGCAGAGTAACACTGCACTTTCTAGTTTCTGGACGCACCTGTTGATCTCTCCAATAAGAAGGTGTCGTCCGGAAACCAGGTCGTCTGATCGAATGTAAACAAACCCAAAGTAAATGTTCAAAACAGGAGTGCAGCATAAACAGAGTCCGGCGTTTTGACCACAATTTGGGTGATGAAAAAGCTGCATGTTTGTCTAATTGTCCCATTTTTACAGTGAATCGTTTAAACTGTCGCTGTCTCCTCTGCTGATGTCCATAGTTTTAATGAGCCTCGTTTATTCATTTAGTTTGACCTCCGCAGCGCGCGGGACTCACTAAATGACAAAACTCCGATTCTCGCAGCCGGTTTTTTGCGTCTCTGCCCACCTGTGATGTGGGAACAGTTGCAGAGCAGCTTGTAAATTGCCTCCATTCTTGTTCCGCTGCTGTGGGGTTGTGACAGAGGTGTGACGAACGCTGTGTGACTGAGGGAGAAAAACACCCCGCTGTCTCTCATCTGATCCCTCCATTCTGGCTAATTGTTTGTTTCTGTTCCGTCCCTATTTGGTCAATTTGAGGATCTGTCATTTTGTGTGGAAAGGAAGAACGGTCGCCAGCAGAGAAACGGCTTTGGTTTCTTTATTTCACACAAATTCCATGATGACTTTGAACTTCTCTATGCTGCAAAGCTTTGGACATTTCTTGATTGGATTTATTGGCAGAAGTTTTCAGATCCGCTGACACAGATAATTGCTTTTCTTTGCAATCGCCCTCCGTTGGCCATGTTGTGCTGGTTTTATCCCGGCTGCTTATTTGTAACCCGAGACAGCAGAGAAAATGCCTTTAATTTCACTGAAAAACTGCACCAAACTATTGTTGCTATTTGTTAAGGAAATAACAGGGGCTTAATGCCAAAAAATGAGAAAAAGAAAATGTTCTAAAAGGCTATTTTATCCAGTAAAATATGAACTTGGACTATTTATCTTACAAAGTAATCATAGTTCTGTCACATATAACAGCAATTAATACATAAATGTACATATAATTGTTTTTCTGAGGGAGAAAAACAACAAAAAAAACGAAAAAAGAAATATTTCCTCTGACTTCTGTAAAAAAAAAAAAACATCCAAAGTTGTGCGTTTTTCATTTTTGTTTTTGGTAAACAGAAAAGTGTTGTGATGTAAATATTCATCACATAGTTGAGAAAAGCCTGTGATCGTAAAAAGCATTTCCAAAACAAAGATGGCGTTTGACGAGCAGCTTGTCTTGGCTTTGTGGTTGATGCGTTTGTTTTCCCTGGAAAGGCGAAGCTCTTGTTTCTGACATAAAGGTCTTTTTCGTAACGTTTCTGTGTCAGGAACTCACAGACAGGAAAAAGTCTTTTCATCTTTTCAGACAGGAGTTCTTCAGAAAGATTTTCTTTCTTTTTTTATCTGACAGAAATGTTCAAAAGGAGCTGCAGACACTTTGTTACATGTTGGATTCAAAGCCTCACTTGCATATCTACCTGCTGGTTTACAGATGAAAAGCACAGAAAAACGCAAAGACAATTTCCTGCTGAAGCTTCAGCCACAGCAGCCCAGTGGAGATGTGAGCCAGCTGCTCATCCGGCAGCTTTGTGCCGGTCGTGTCCGACTGTCTCCTCCCCGCTGCGTTTCCGTCCTGCACATTTTTAAAGAGCATAAAAACCGCCAGCGCCTGTAGGTCAATTATCTTCAGGGAGACCTGGAGGATGCATTCTTCCACGGAGGAACGCTGCGAGAAATAGACAGTGCTCCTGGCTGTCAGCTGGAGATGCAACCCATTATTAAAGAATAACTGAATACTTTAAAAAGTTCTTATTCTTTGCACACTAATTGTCAAGGAGGAATATTTCCCTTCTGTTGATGTGTTGTTGCATCCACCAGGGAGGCACAACAATCGGAGGGCTGTGTACAGCCTTTAGATCATGAAGTGTCAGCCGTCATTTACATCGACGGACGGTATTTTTGTTGGGAGCGGGCCTCTGCTAAGAACATTAAAGAAAAACGCTGGAGGAGTGCAGTGCATCCTGAGCAAAGAAACGAGGTCGTCGCCGTGGCGAGGAAGAGACGAGCCAATTACCAACAAGAAGAAAAAAATGACTGCGGGCGAGTTATTAACAAACTGAGATTTAGTTTAAGGACAAACGGGAATGTCTGTAAACTACAACAACACTGTAAGGTGGTGTGGTGGTCAACCCGATTGCTTCACAGCAAGAAGGTCCTGGTTCGAATCCCACCTGGGTCCGTTCTGTGTGGAGTTTACGTGTTCTCTTTGTGCGTGGGGGTTGGGGTGTCCTAGACCTTACCAGGGAAGGGTAAGTCCAGGCTTCGAGGGCCATTGTGTCTGCATGATTTCCAAGTATCCAATCCGTACCCACGACTGATTACCTGGGTCAGGTGTGCAGCCAATTAGAACACCCCAGAGAAGGGTATGTTGGAAGACATGCACGAATGTGAGCTGCCTTAGACATTTGTGGATGGATACTAGCTGTCTGCGGGGGGAAATGGTCAAATCACACAGATGAAATATCAAGGTGGTAGACTCAGTGAACCTCTACAGAGAAAATCTTCATGTACATTTCTCCTACGGGCATGCTGTGGATGACAGATCATAGTGATGAACACTGATGCAGCATGTAATGGTGAAGTAAGTGAGACGCTAGCCTATTGTACAGATTTTTGATTTTTTACACCCCCAAATGTTGCAGGATTGCGTAAGGAGCCCATTAGTTCTGTTTCCTTCCCATTCATACACACATGCGGTTGTTGTCAACAGAAAGAAAGCTGCCGTTTTCTACGGCATCGTTTCTGCAGAGTGGCAGGCGTGCATTAGAAATTCCAGATTCCAGCTCAGACCAGGAAAACAAAGACGTTCATGGATCTGTTTGTCCTTCAGTGGATGCATCGGAATGGAGTGGCGCAGGGAGTTTGTTGAATGCCTGATTCACAATGATTTGAATAAAGCAATTCTTACAATTTTCTTAATATATGTCTCCCATCATCAGAAAACTGCCACAAAAACATGTTAAAAACATCATTTTCATTGGAGTGCGTCTTTAACACTGCAGATGTCAACACTAATGCAAATTCTTGGAACTCAGGCTTCTCAGCAAACAACATTTGGAGGTTTCATTGGTCTTTCTGCTTTATAATTTTGTCGATGTCCTCTGGGGACATTTTTGACACATCCATGGGGAGCGGCCTCAACATTTAGATGTTGAAACCGAAAGCCTTTTTCAGTCTTTCAGGCTCCTTTTGTCTTTGTCCAAAAAAGTTCTCTTGTGTTCACAGGAGTCTGCGTTTTGTTGCTGAGCAGGTAGCACACGTCAGATTGATTAGAGCTTTCTGAACTGTGGGAAGCAGCCTGCTGTGTTCCTGAGTGCAGTGACTGGAGAACCCAGCAGAACAGCTGCAGGCTGGACAAACAGCATTGATGTTGCTGTAAAACTACACAAAGCTTTCCAGCAGCAGCCTCCCAGAAAGAGCTGGTGAGACTTTTATTTGACGTAAGTTATTAGGTCCTTGCAAACGCAGTCATTTGAGAAACTGTGTCCAAAGGCAACAGCACCACGAATGATGGCTGTAGGATTGAAAATATCTTTAGGACAAACATGATTGGAGGAAAAACTGAAAGAAAAAAGGTCTAATGTTTGCATAAAAATTAATCCAGTTATTTTAGATTTCTTACAAAGAAAAAAAGCCAGAAAATAATTGACAAAAAACATTTGGGTGGGGGTAACATGGGGTGCCAGACCAGTGGAGCTGAACTTGTTCACTGGCTAAACAATCCCAATAAAGTGCACACACAAAAAAAACTCAAAATCCTTAAGTTTTCTCCAGACATCATCAGCGCCCCTTATGGTTGTGTTTACTGACCTGAAACTGATTTTCTGTGGTAAACGGCGCTCAAAATCTGTCCAAAGGTTTTATTTTGACTTTGATAAACAACGAAACCTTAGCGCTTGGACCAGGGGTCGGCAACCTGCACCACTCAAAGAGCCAATTGGATCAGTTTCCCACAGAAATGAAAGCACAGGGAGCCGCAACACGAGGGGTGTTAGCAAATAAAAAATGGTTTCACCGATATATCGCAATAGTTCATTTGGTGATACAGTAAACCCTTGTTTTTCGCGGGGGTTACGTTCCAAAAAGAACCCGTGCTAGGCAAAATCCGTGAAGTAGAAACCTTTATTTTTTTCTTACAATTAATATACAATTAAATACTCTATTATACATTGAAAAGAAAGAACAAACCATTTTACAGGCTCAAGCATTTGTTTAATAAATCAAAGTACTTTAGAAATGTTTTTTTCAACAAATAACTTCTGTACTGTACTGTCAAATAATAACTTTAATCATCGATGTAAACAGAAGGCTTCAAATTGCGGAGATTAGCCCCGCCCACCGCGACCCGAGTAATTGGAGTAAACGGGAGAAAATTTCAAATGATTATGAAAAAATACAAAGTGGGACAAATAGTGACTCAGGTGTATTTCACTGCTGCATCCTGATTCCGCTCTGCAGTGTTTTCTCCTATTGAAGCCCGCAGTGCAGCTGTGTTTGTTCAGGAGAAGAACATAGTGATTGGCAGTTGTTGTCGCTCTTTTTCTATGGGTTTTAGAGAAACTCGAAATTGCAAGAGAATTTGCACGTACGTAATGTAAAATTGGCAAACTGTTTTACGTACCTGTACATATTAAACTGCAACGTTATTGACGCACAGGTAGAGAAGAAGCGGAGTGACTTTTTAGCCAATCAGAATGCAGAACACAATGCAAGGAATCTCTTGGTTTTAGTCCTGCAGCTTTGATATTTGGACACACGGTGCGTGGCCCTCTTCAACTTCTAAAAGACAGATGGCTGGAAACATCTCATGTTGAATGTAATGTGTTGGATTACGTTAGTAATTTTCGGGAGCGTCTTCAACATGTGTGTCAGTTGGCAAAGGAGAACTTAGCACGTGCTCAGTTTAAAATGAAGTCACGTTATGATCAGAAGTCTGTGACTAGAAGTTTCTGTGCAGGTGATAAAGTTCTGGTGTTGTTGCCTTTGCCTGGTTCCAGCCTGCAGGCACAGTTTTCTGGACCATATGAGGTGGAGAAGAAAATTAATGACACCAATTATGTTATCCAAACTCATGACCGAAAGAAGAAATCTCGAGTTTGTCACATCAACATGCTGAAGCGTTACTTTTCCAGAGGGGACTCGAGCTGTACTTCTGGTGATGCCCCAATAATTTCGGTCTCCACGTGTACTCGTCCTTCGGAATATCATATTTCAGAGGATGGATTTATAGAGAAAAGTGGAATTATACCTACCGCTTGTTTGGGGAATTCTGAAATATTAAGCCAACTGGACAGTTTTTTGTCTTATTTGTCTCAACCTGCTCGTGGTGACATCATCCGCTTGATTGAAGATAATTTACTGTTGTTTTCCAATCATCCTCGTCAGACCTCTGTTCTGAGTCATGACATTGATGTGGAAGGTCGGAGACCTATTAAACAACACGCTTATCGCGTTAATCCAACTAAACGGACTATAATGGAGCAGGGAGTGAGCTACCTCCTCGAACATGGCTTGGCTGTTCAGAGCAGTAGTGCTTGGAGTTCACCATGTGTTTTGGTCCCAAAACCAGATTGCACATTTCGTTTTCGTTTTCGATTTCGTTTTTGCACCGATTACAGAAAAGTAAATGCATTCACCAAGGCTGATTCGTTTCCTCTTCCAAGGATGGAGGATTGTATTGATAGAGTTGGCTCAGCCAACTTTGTAACAAAATTAGACCTGCTGAAGGGTTATTGGCAAGTGCCATTGACACCACGTGCCTCAGAGATCTCTGCGTTTGTTACACCTGACCACTTCCTCCAGTATACTGTCATGCCATTCGGGTTACGCAATGCTCCCGCAACATTCCAACGACTGATGCATACAGTATCGTTTGGAGTTAAGAACTGCGAGGCTTACTTGGATGATGTGGTTGTCTATTCTTCAACTTGGTCGGAACATCTTGAAACCTTGTCTGATATTTTCAGCCGTCTTTGTGGTGCCTCCCTTACCCTAAATCTTGCAAAATGTGAGTTTGGTAAGGCCACAATTACTTATTTGGGAAAACAAGTAGGACAAGGTGAAGTACGCCCACTGGCTGCAAAGGTGCAGGTTATTCTTGATTTCCCTGCCCCACAGACCAAGAGAGCGTTGTGTCGGTTTTTGGGGATGTGTGGGTACTATAGAGGATTTTGCAATAATTTTTCTGCAGTGGTAGCTCCTCTAACACACCTTGTTATCCCTTCATTACCATTTGTTTGGTCTTCTGATTGCAAAAATGCTTTTGTACATCCATCTAGTTTGGCCAGCGACGGAGCCGCCAAAAAATCCTCAAGAAAAACATCCATAATGTCCCCACACCACAAAAAAAACTGCCAACCAGAACCCACCAATGACGAGCGAAGAAAAAAAATCCCGGACGAGTCCCCAATTTATGTTACGCCCCCCCCTGTCTAGTGGCTCAAAAAGGACGCAACACAAAAAAAATGAAGCCCCATCTCCCTCCAATCTCAAAAGCCAGCACACTTAAAGCAGGTTAAGAGATTTTATTTTGATTGAAACATTAGAGCTAGAGTATTTACTTCAGAGTGGACCCAGGCCAAAATAACAAACAAAAATTGGCCTACCTAACAAGAACCCAAATCTTACCTAATAAAACAACATAAACCAAAAGACAATAACTTACCTCCCTAACATAACATAAACATGAGAAAACATGAGTCAAAGTAAATGGCAGTCCACTCCTACAACTCTTTTTTTTTTTTTTTTTTTTTTTTTTTTTTTTACCTTGTCCTGTCCAACAGCTGGGCAAACAGATGAGAGCTGAGGGCCTCTTGTGTTGGACATATTTTACTTTAACAAGAGGGGTTATTAATCTTCAGACAAACCAAAGGTATGTCTGAATAAACCCCTTTTGTAATTGAGGCCAAACTTTATTAATTTCAAACATGTTTGAAGATCTTTGGTGTTGGACCGGACGGAAAAGGAAAGAGGGGAAGAAGAGAGAGGGACGTTAGAAAGAGGGGGGGAAGGAGGGTGATAGTAGGAGGGGAAGGGGGATAAGACCATGAAGCAGCATAGAGCAACAAGTTTACTGGTTGTTAATCACCATGGTAAGGCTCAAATGCAGTACAAAAAGGGCGGAGCCTGTCCACACACACACCCAAGTGTCAAACACACCTGCTAGTTGCAAAAATGTCCATCTGTCGACATGTACACAAAACAGATAGTGCTCACACGCATACTTATGCCTTAAAACCAACTAGTGTGAAACATTTCAGTCATTCAGTCACGCAAACCGCCAGTGCAAAGGTGAGCCAACACCCGTGCTCAGGTGAGTGCTCATGTTCTTCTAATATGGATGGTGGAATGTGTAAAGAAGGAAGGAGAGCGCCCAGCCATCCCCACCCCAAGACCCCCACCGCAGCAGCAGCGGCAGCCGGAATCCCCCCCACGCCACACGGAAACCGGCAGGGAACAACCGCCGCCCGGGCGACCAAGCCCGCCACCCAGGCCAGGGCCAGCAGGACCGCCGCAAGGCCCCCCAGAGCCAGAGAGCAGGGAGGCACAGAGGGAAAGAGAGGGCCGCCCCAGCCCAACCAGGAGAACAGCCCCCCCGCCGCGCCGGGAGAGCCCAACGCAGGGCCCCACCGGAGAGGGACGCCCACAGCCCCAGATGAGCACCCCACCACCACCCAGGAGTTCCGGGCATCCCCCCGCCCCAACCCCAGGTACGAGCCAGGACCCCCCAAGGGAGACCCGCCCCGCACTCCAGGCAGCCATCCGCCCGGCCCACGGTTGGTCCAGGGAGGAGCAAGGCAGGGGCCCGCCGCCCCCGCCCAGGAGGGGGGAACCCCGGGGAAAAAAGAGGGCCCACAAGGGGTGTTGTAAATATGGCCCGACCAGGCTCGGCCACAGTTGGAAGTTAGGCGGGGCCCAGCGCTCAGGAGCAAGGACCAGAACCCACCCCCCAGGGACACCAACACCCCCGGCTCAGATGTAATGTGAACCCCCCCACCGCGCGGAGAGAGCACCGCCAGGCCCAGGAAGCCGGCACCCCGGGGACACGGCCGCCGCTGCAAAGGGGCCCGTACCCCCCACCAGGGAAGAGGCAGGGGACAGATGGTCCTAGGTCCCACCTTCCTTGCAAAATGTGTGTGCGTATATGTGTGTTTAAGAGGGTGTGTGTGTGCATGTGTGTGTGTTTATGTTGGGATGTATATATTGAGGGGGGAGGGGTGTGTGTACTAAGGGGGGTGCAGTTAAAATTGGCGGGTAGGGCACTAAGGGGACATCTCCTGATTACTCACAGTGATGTCCCCTCACCCTCCCCACCAAGGGGCCCTAAATGTCTAAGGTGCGGTTAAAATTGGCGGGTAGGGTGCTAGGAGGACATCTGCTGCTTGCTGGCAGTGATGTCCAAGCACCTCCCCTACCAAGGGCCCTACATGTCTAAGGTGCAAATAAAACCTAAAGAGGGGGGGACCACTCCATACGGCAACCATAGGAGGGGGGGCCACTGCCTAGTAAACCCCCCCCCCCAAGGCTCATCGCAGGCTAATCCCCCCACCCCCTCACCCTATTATGAGGTTATATGAGGAAGGGGGTAAGTTGGGGACAGCTGGTAGACTGTCCCCCGGTGGTCAAACAGCTGTCCCCCGCCCCCCCCCCCAGCAAGGGGGCCAGGCCCACCCAGCCCAGGGGCCCCACCCCCGGAGGCGCCGACACCCCAGGCCCAGCACCACCCACCCCACACAGAGGGAGAGGAGCCAGAAAGCGCCGGCCCCCCCCGGAGCAAGCCCAGGCCCCCACCCCCAAACGCCGGCCCTAGAAGAGCTCTGGTCAGGCCTCGACGGGACCGAGGCAGCCAACCGGCCGGGGAAACCGCCGATGGCCTCAGCGGAGACCCCGACCTGTCAACCCCCCCTGCCCCGTACCAATAGTGCCCCCCCCCCCCTCCCCCAGAATGCCCCCCCACAGGACAGGGCCGACAAGACCCCCCACCCCACCCCACCCCAGACCCCGCAGCCGAAGCGGATGACACCCAGAGCGCCCGGGGGCCCCAAGAGGGTTGTCCCGTCCCGCCCCAGAGCCAGGGAAGGGCTGATCCCAGCCCCAGGCGTAGATGGGAAGCCCATCCAGTGCCGCTGGGCCCCCCCCCCCGAGCAGCGCCCCCCGCCAACCCCCCCCAGCACAGGCAAAGGGACCACCCCCCCAAGCCAAGCCAGAACACCCCCCCCCCCCCCCCACGCACCCCCACACCCAAGCCCAGAGGACCACGCAGCGCCCCAGCCCGCCCCACCCCGGCGCCGGACCCGACCCCCCGACCAACGGAGCCCCCACCACCCCCCGCCAGGCACCGGAGGCCCCGGCCCCCACCCCAGCCCACGGCAGAAGGGCAAGGAGCAGCGACGACCAGGCCCCCCCATCCCCTAAGTCATGGAGTCAGCTATGGGAGACCAGAGAGACCGAATTCTTTCAAAGTTACTTGAACCTTGGGCTGACATTTTTTCCAAGCTGATCTGATCAAGCAGCAGATTTCTGTGTTGACTTATATTTATATTTTTCTTGCTTTTCCAATTTGTTAAAATAGTTTTTTTAGCAATGCAAAGAGTTATGAAAATGATAGAGCCTAATCCTCCTTCTACATCGATGGCACTCATGTCACCAAGCACACAAAGTGACGGTGAAGCTGTGATTGAAACCTTAAGCCAGACTGATAAATCGGCACATACCTGCTGCCAGAGAGCCTGGACAGGAGTGCAGAACCACAGTGCATGCATGTAATTGTCGGGTAGATTACTGTCACAGTGCTGACAAATGTCTGAGTTGCTGAGACCCATCTTGAACATCCTCTGTCCAGTGTAGTAAATTCTGTGAAGGGTTTTAAAATGGATTAGCTGCAGATTTGGACTTTTTGTCAGTTTAAAGGTGTTTAGACAAAGTTCTGACCAAAAGCTTTCATCTGTGCTGATGCTCAAATCCGCATCCCATTTTGTTGTCGGAAGTGAAATGTTATTATCTAAATTACATAAAAGTTTGTATATTTTGGAGAGAGTTTTATTCATTGAGAAATTGATCAGAGTGGTAACTACATCTGGTAGCTTTAAATCGTTGTCTCTGTATTTAAATTTTTTAGTAATACTTGATTTAAGTTGCTGATATTCCAAGAAGTTATTTATTCCATGTTTGTCTTGAAGTTCCTGGGGAGTTATGAATCTTCTATCAATAATTACGTGCTCTAGTTGTTTTATGCCCCCTGCTTGCCAAGCTGGGAAGTGGATAATTTTTTTGTTTATGAGGATGTCTGGGTTGTTCCAGATGGGTGTCATTTTGCACGGTTGAATTGATGATTTTGATATTTTGAGAAATTCCCACCAGGCTGTTAAAGTGGCGTTTATATTAATAGTTTTGAAACAATCCTGTTTTTTAACTGTTTGGCTAATAAATGGAAGATCTGACAGGTTGATCTTTCCACATAACGCCTGTTCCAAGTCTAACCATGAGTTGGTTTCTGGATTATTTTTTAACCATTTTAAGATGTATTGTAATCTATTTGCAAGAAAGTATTTGTGGAAATTAGGTAATTCTAATCCTCCACAGCTTTTTGCAGATTTTAAAGTTTTTAGACTAATTCTTGCAGGTTTATTGTTCCATAAAAAGCTTGATATGGATGAGTCTAATGTTTTGAACCATTTTAGTGGCGGTTGTGTGGGAATCATTGAAAAGAGATAATTAACTTTGGGTAAGATTTTCATTTTTACCGTGGCTACCTTGCCCATAAGGGACAGAGGCAGGTTGGTCCAGCGTGTTAGATCGTCCTGTATGTTTTTCAGTAATGGGGTGTAGTTTAGCTGCACCAGTTCTGATAGTTTGGGGGAAAAATTGATACCTAGATATTTGATATTTCCTGATTTAACTGGTATTGTGAGTCTTTGCTCCGCATTATTGTTCAGTGGTAATAAAACAGACTTATTCCAATTAATGGAATAGTCTGATATAGAGGAGAATTCATTAATGATTGTTGCCGTTTCATTTACAGAATGTAAATTACTTAAAAACAGTAATATGTCATCTGCATAGAGACTAATTTTATGATGGCTGTGTTTAGTTTTGATTCCTTTAATGCTTTCATTCTGTCTTATTGCTGCAGCTAAAGGCTCAATGAATATAGCAAAAAGAGAAGGAGAGAGTGGGCAGCCCTGTCTGGTTCCTCTTCCGAGAAAAAACCTGTTTGAAGTCTGTTTATTAGTTCTAACTGATGCATTGGGGTTGTGATATAATATTTTGATCCATTTGATGAATGCTTCTCCAAAACCAAACTTATGGAGGGCGGCAATAAGGAACTTCCAGTTTACTCTGTCAAAAGCTTTTTCAGCATCCAGTGATAGTATGGACATTTCCTGGTTGTTAATGGTGGCAAAATCTATTATATTAATAAGTCTTCGGAGATTGTCATCCGAGTGTCTGCCTTTGATAAATCCAGTTTGGTCGAAGTCAATTATGTGAGGAGTGATTTTTTCTATTCTCTGTGCTAGTGCTTTGCAGATAATTTTTACGTCTGCATTGATTAGAGAAATAGGGCGGTAGCTTGAAGGACTATTGGGATCTTTGTCTGGTTTTAGAAGAAGAATTATGTTGGCTGAGTTCATGTTAGGTGGCATTGATTGGCTTTCATTGATAGATGTGACCGTTTCATAAAACGTTGGTGCCAGCTGTTCCCAGAATTCTTTATAAAACTCAGCAGGAAAGCCGTCAGGCCCTGGTGCTTTACCATTAGGCATAAGTAACAGAGCTTCATGAAGTTCAGACAACGAGAACGGAGAGTCTAAGTTTGTTATTTGATCCTCATTTAACCTGGGTAGGTTTACATTATTAAGAAATGAGTCAATACTTTGCTCTGACGGATTGATCTGTGGTGTGTACAAGTTTTTATAAAAGTTTTCAAATGCGTTATTAATTTTGACCGGGTCATGAGTGATATTTCCTGTTTGGTCCGTAATAGAGGTGATTGATGATTTTTCTCTATTAATTTTAAGCTGATTAGCCAGAAATTTGCCAGATTTATTAGAGTTTTCAAATCTTTCAAGTCGTAGCCTTTGTATTTGAAATTGTGTTTGTTTATTAATGATGTCATTTAACTGCAGCTTTAAATTTTTCAGATCTCCCAGAATGTGTTCCTGTGCAGAAGCAGCATAAGCAGTCTCCAGGGTTTGGATTTTATTTTCTAATTCTAATAAATCTGCTTTCTCTTTGCGTTTTTTGTGCGTTGAATAAGAAATGATTTTCCCTCTCATGACTGCCTTTGCCGTTTCCCACAGAATGCACGGTGAGATGTCTGGTGTATTGTTGAATTCTAGGAAGGTTGCCCATTCTTTTTTAAAGAATTCAAGAAATTCCTGGTCTTTTAACAGAGACGTATTAAACCTCCAGGTCGTACATGAGGGTGTGGATTTTTCCCTGGAAATATTTACAGAGACTGGTGCATGATCACTGATAATAATCGGATGAATGTTGGAACTTTTAATTTCTTTTAAAAGAGAGTTACTGATTAATAAATAGTCTAAACGGGAGTGTGAATAGTGAACTGGAGAAAAAAAGGTGAACCCTTTAGTGTTTGGATGACATGAGCGCCACGCGTCGCAGAGACCCAGATCATTCATGTACTGCTTTAGAATACTTGCAGACCTCCATGTGCGCTGGGCTGCTGCTGTGCTGAGTCTGTCAAGTTCAGGGTCCAGAACCAGATTGACGTCTCCTCCTATAATGATTGTGGAGTCAGAGTGAACTGAGAGTGAGGTGAAGAATCTGTGAAAGAAGGAAGAGTCGTCAACATTTGGACCATAGATGCTGGCTATGCAATAGTCCTTATTCTGAATGGATATATTAATAATTACAAATCTACCTTCTGGGTCAGTAACTGTATCCTTATGAGTAAATGTAACATTTTTATTAATCAAAACAGCAACTCCTCTTTGCTTGGAGTTATAACTAGAAGAATATATGACTGGAAATTTTGAGCTGCACAGGAGGTCCTGAGATTGTGTACATAAATGGGTCTCCTGCAGTAGAGCTATATCTGCTTTAAGATCATCCAGGTGAGATAACACTTTCAATCTCTTTGGCCCAGAGCCAAGCCCACGCACATTCCAGCTAACAATGTTAAGACTGTTCATAACTGTTCTGACCAAGAGAATGTAAGGCTAAATAGAGTGTGTGCCGGTCCATGTGCGCGTGCCCGCTGATCGATGAAGAAACACTGTGCGTTTGTGTGCGTGCGCGTTTCCTGACTGTGTGAGCTGCATGTTGCATGTGTCCTATGTGGGCTTATGTGAGGTGTTTGCGGGATGTCCGCGAGTGTGTGCTGGTTCGCGTGTGCTTGCCCGTGTGCGCGCTTGTCTGCGCGCGCGTGCCCTTCCGTGCATAAATAGAAACCAACTTACCGGGGGACGTGTTACCTTTGGATAATTTACATATGAGGAGGGGGGGAGAGAGGGGAAACTAAAAAGAAGAAAGAGGTAAAGAAAAACAGAAAGAAACAAACATAACAGGAAAAACAACAGAAACATGAGAGGGGAGAAAACTTAAACTGCTTCAGCGAGATGGAGGTGTGGATGATTGATGAGCCGGTTTCATTCATTCAACACGTTTAGCCGCTGTTTTTTCGGATGTCAGATCTTCAGCAAAGCCAGGGGGTGATCTCCGGGTCTCGGAAGAGCCTTCCATCTACAAAGAGTTTATCCACAGAAACCACGGCTCTAGACCCGTTGGCAAGGTGTTTTTTCCTCAGAGGAAAAAGGATCTTTCGGCGCCGCAGGATCTCAACCGGAAACTGGTCATTGACACTAAAATGTGTCCCCCTCCTACAACTCTAAACTCCATACAGTTGGTTTCGGGAGAGGTGGGAGATGTCAAATGAGCCTCCTTTGGTCTTCTTCCTGGTTCCTTTTATAGCAGGTGTGATTCCAGGTGCAACTTCTGGCAGCCAATCCACTCCTGGTGTTGGAGCACCACACCAATCGCAGCCCGGCACCTGCACACTGACATTTGCAAGACACAAGAAAAGAAAACCACACAAAGAAAAAGGTCCTGGGACCTAACAACGATGCAAATCTGTGAAGTAGCGAAACCGTGAAAAGTAAACCGCGTTATCGCAAGGGATCGCTGTACTTATGTATTACGTGTTGATTACAAATGCTGTCAGGATATTTATTTAATTTTTTTTTTAAATTATTTATGAGTGTTCTCTTTCCTTTGATCTTTTGTCCATTTTACACAACTTTGAACAGACTTTTCCGTCTGTCAAACACCCAGGGTTAAGATGAATGACATGATGCAAACTCGTTTTCTATTTCTTTTCTCTTTAAATCTAGTAAACCCAATAAATTAATTCATCTTCTTCCTTTTTGTCCCTTTCGGGGTCAGGGGGCTGCTGGAGCCTATCCCGGCCACTTGTGGGCAAAGGCAGGGGACACCCTGGACAGGTCGCCAGTCTGTCACAGGGCCACACCTCTCATCTAGGGACAATTTAGAGTTTCCAATTGACCTATGAAGCATTTCTTTGGATGGTGGGAAGAAGCCGGAGTCCCTGGAGAAAGCCCACACATGGACGGGGAGAACATGCAAACTCCACACAGAAAGGTCCCCCATTGATGTGCTGTTCAAGGTCCCCCAGCCGGGACTTGAACCAGGGACCTTCTTGCTGTGAGGCAAGAGCGCTAACCACTGCTCCACTAGGCAGCCCTGAACCCAATAAAGTATATGAATTTTATGGATGAGAACTATTTTTTGTTAGGATGCAGCTTTTAGTTTTTTGCGGGTCTTGAATCATAAGCGGTGAGTCTAAGCCCCGCCCTTGCCTCTCTACCTGTTCACACCTCTGCAGCTCTGCAGCTCTGTTTTTCCCCCGCGTACAACCCCCCCCTACAGCGTGTTTTACATAGACAGAGCAACATACGGTCATCGTAGCAGATAGGTGACAGGATAGTAGGGGCGCCCTAACGCAAATTTAGTTAATTTTACGCGGAAATGGGTGGTTTTAGTCAAGGAAAAAAAAAAAACTGTCTTGTTTTTCTTCTGTCTTGAGATTACCACTGACTTTCCATCCCATGACAGACTCTGGTCGGCGTTCACAGCTGCAGACACGCCCCCTCCGCATGCTCACTAACCGATGGTGTTAAAGGTAACCACAACAATCTTAGAACATGATGGTTATTTTACAAAACCACAGAGAGCCGCAGCACAGGGAGGAAAGAGCCGCACGAGGCTCCGGAGCCGCCGGTTGCCGAACCCTGGCTTAAAGGGTCGTTGGAGAATTATGGGTACAGTAGTCAGAAGCTTGGTGGAGTGACATAAGCTGTGCTTCAACATACCGAACAGAAAAAGTGAGAGGATTACTTAATATTTTATGTGTTATAACCAAACAATGTAAAGGTACTGTCAATAAAGTTTTATTATGCTGTGTTGTTCTCTCTGCAAAGGCTGATTATTGCCTAAAAAGGGGCAAAACATGAAGAACACACTGCAGCAGGAAAACAACCCCTCTGACCAATCACCCTTTATGTTGGACCTTCTCGGCATTCTGGGTAGTGTAGTCACAGCACAATAAATTACTGTTTTGTTTTACTTAGGGTGCCTATATTCCAGTATGGCTTAGGGTCCAAAAAATATAATACTTTAAATGCAGATTGTTGCATTTATGTTTATAAGTCGATACATTAAACACGAATAACTGATGTAAACATATTAGTTTAGTTTTATTAAGAGCCACTCTGATGAAAATTTAGTTTTTTCGAGTTTTTAACATGTTCTTCTGTTATTTTTCTCATGATGGAGGACACACATAAGAACATTTAAGATTAAAACAGCATTTCTGAGTGTTTCTTTATGCAAATTGTAATCAAACCGGAGCAGATTCAAAACCGCTGTTTGTAAAAGCTCTTCGTTGTGACGCAGCAACTGAAATGGGCGGGTCAAAGTCTCCGTGCTCCACTCCATTCTGATGCAAACACTTGCAGACGTCTTTGTTCTCCTCATCTGAGCTGGAATTTGGCTCAAAACTGCACAGCTGGATAACTCCAGTACCACTCGCCATTTTTGTTCCACCGCTAATGTTAGGTTGGGGTTGTCAGAATCCAAACAGATGTCCAACATGTTCTTCAACCATGAAGCCCTGAAGCTCCTGATTGGCTAAACACACCTGATCCAGCTAATCAACAGCAGCTTCCTGGAAATTGCTTCAGTGCCAATGGTCTCGCCAGCAACTCAGTGGCAATTTCTGATGAATTCCCGCCACTCTGCTTAAAATTTTTCTTCTAAGACATAAAAAACGGCTTAATTATAATTAAAAAACTATTGGTGACGCTTTTACAGCAGATCAAAATACGATTAGAGTGGGACTGTAGAAGTTACGTTCTTTTTAAAAATAATGAATAGACGTTAATAAATTATTTTTCACATTTGGAGTGGCTGTGGTGTAGGGGAAGAGTGGTCGACCCCTGATCACTGGTTCAGTTCCAACCTTGTCTGGTCACATGTCGTAGTGTCCTTTGGCAAGACACTGAACCCCACATTGCTCCTGGTGATGGTGCAGCTAATTACTAACCTAACGTGTTGCCTAACGGCGCAAAACCGCTTTTCTCTTCTTTAGAATTCACTGGAATTATGTTAATTGTGTTGAAGAGTTACGGAAGTCCAAAGAATGTCAATGTGTTAAAGGTTAAAGATACAGTTTTTGGTTTTCAAATATAAATAGAAAACCATCAAATTTCTGTAAAAATGTCTGCAACGTTAGTCATAAACCCAACAAAACGAGCAAAGGTAACTGAAATTACTTGCACGTCCATCATTTTTGCGTGTTTTTCGGCATCAGAATTACTGATATGCCTTAGTGGAAGTTTAATGCTTGAGAGTTTAGACAAACCGTTTGTGGTACAAACGCTTCACAGTGAACGACAACTACAACTCTTAAAACAATGTTTGAGTTTAAATCAAATGAAAGCTGATTCTCTAATGTCTTCTGAGCCAGCATTTGATTCACAGCAGAGCACAGAAACAAATGTTTCATCTGACAAAAGAACAAAATCAGATCTATCTGTTTGTTGTTGGCTGAGCTGGTAACCAAATCATTCTTAAAGTTACTCTTGTTGTGTTATTTTTCCAGTCTCAGAGCTGAGAAACCTCAGATGAAATAAAGAACATGACATGCTTGTGTCTGTGATGTACAACAGCATGTCTTCATTCTTCTGACAAACCTTCACATTCACTCCCACAACCAATCAATCAGTCAATGCCGTGGATTACTTTCTTTTTTTCATTTATCAAATAGCAACGTATGGAAAGAAATTGAGCGAAGCAGCCGCAGGCGACTGAGGCGAGGATTAAACTTTATCGTGTCCACTCTCCATGGAGGGAAACGAGGAGCAGGCGAGCTTGGTTTCCTCCTCTGCAGGATTATCTCAGCGGGATGTGTGGTAATACTCAGTCAGATGTGACATTTCTCCAAACACTTGACCTTAGGGGAAGAAGACACTCTTGACGCCTCCGAATCCATGTCTTTGTTAGCAGAGAGAAATCAAACTAGTTCCACGTATAAACTATATTTGTGTTTGATGAAATGTGACTCCGCGGAGGATCGTCAGTCTATGAGAAAATCAGAGTAATTGCTGCCCGTGGGGCCTAAACACAATAAGGCTTTTCACTTTCTGAGCACATCGACTGCTGCACTCAAATGAAGGTGAAGTTCAACTCAAATAAATGTTTATATTGTTGACACAAAGCATGAATGCACTCAGTGGTTTAGTCCAAATGTTTAATTAGAGAATTCCTCGTTTTATGAGCAGCTTTTAGTGGAGTTTTCATAATTATGTTCCGTTGTAGAACAATGACCATGGATATCTGACTTTTACGTCATTTCAACATTACTGGAATTTCACCAGAAACATTTACGGAAAACATTGCTTCTTTATGACTGCATGTTCATTATGTATAAGTTTATTTAATTCAGTTATGGGCAAGCTAAGGCCCAGGCCCAAATGCGACCCATTAAACTTTTTGATTATGGCCCACCAAACTCCAATAGAATAAATTGATAATCCTTATCAATGTGTTATTTTCTCTGTAATTGGGGTGTCTCCCAATAGACGATACACTACAAATACATTAACCTTTGTTCAGGTGCAGAAAGTTGTTCTGCATCCATGCGTTGTTTGTTGTTTTTCTAAAGTTCTTGTGTGTTTTTCGAGTCGGACTGTCATTTTTCCCTTTCATTCCAACCCCGCGTTAAAGCAGCATTTCTCTAGTTTGCAATTCTTCCTGAGGGACTTCAACCCATTGGTGCAACTGGCACTAAAATGGGAACCCCTGCAATATGAACCACAGCCATATTTGTGAAATAAAAACTCCAAAATGTTTTGTTTTAATATTTTATATTTAAAAAATTTTAGTATTTAATTTTCATGTTTTTAATATTTCATATATATATCTCACATCTGAGAAAGATGTGTGCAGAAGCCACTCTCCAGGATGAAACATCCAAGATGCATGAATACGTCAACCTCAAGGCCGCAACTGACAGTGTGCTCAGTGAATGTCTCAGGCAATGGAGAGCAGAGGATACAGTGCTGGAGGACAGATCGTCATGGGAGGACAAACCCCTGCATGGGATGTACCACCGGACCATAACTGAAGTGGCTGATATCAAGAAGTCCTACCAATGGCTAGAGAGGGCTGGCCTACAGGACAGCACTGAAGCGCTCATCCTGGCAGCCCAGGAACAAGCCCTGAGCACCAGAGTGATAGAGGCTCAGATCTACCACACCAGACAAGACCCAAGGTGTAGATCTACCACAATAGACAAGACCCAAGGTGTAGATCTACCACAATAGACAAGACCCAAGGTGTAGATCTACCACACCAGACAAGACCCAAGGTGTAGGCTGGGCAGAGAGGCGCCTGAAACAATCCAGCACATAACTGCAGGGTGTAAGATGCTGGCAGGGAAAGCATACATGGAGCGCCACAATCAAGTGGCTGGAATAATATACAGGAACATGTGTGCAGAATATGAACTGGAAACCCCAAGATCAAAATGGGAAACACCCCCGACGGTGGCAGAGAATGAGAGGGCAAAGATCCCGTAGGACTTCCAGATCCAGACTGATAGGATGGTAATGGAGAACCAACCAGACATTGTAGTGGTGGATAAAGAACAGAGGAAAGCCGTTGTGGTGGATGTGGCAGTGCCAAGAGATGGGAACATCAGGAAGAAGGAACATGAGAAACTGGAGAAATACCAGGGACTCAGAGAAGAACTGGAGAAATCCTGGAAAGTGAAGGTGACAGTGGTGCCTGTGGTAATTGGAGCACTCGGGGCAGTAACCCCCAAGCTGGAGGAGTGGCTACAACAGATACCTGGAAAGACCTCAGACCTCTCAGTCCAGAAAAGCGCAGTGTTAGAAACAGCCAAGATACTGCGTAGGACCCTCAAGCTCCCAGGCCTCTGGTAGAGGACCCGAGCTTGGGTGAGAAACCACCCGCGGAGGGTGAGAGGGGCGTTTTTATACATTTAAAAGAAAACATTTGATATAGTTGATTTAATTACTTCCTTTCAACCACTTTGGTTACTTTATCATCATTTGTAGAGATGCATCATTGACTATATATGAGAACTGGACTGAGCGAGTGTGACATCACCCAAAGGAAATGGTTCACTTCCAGCTCCAACAAATTCAAGTCAATTCAATCGCCATTTTTTTGCGTTACGGAGGCCACCTTGTTGGTACCAAATGTCATCAGGAAGCAGTGGTTTGTCCGAGTCACCGTTTCTATGGCAACCATTCTCCCCAATCAGGAGTGAGCTTGCTGGAAGAAGAAGACTCCTCCTACTTTTATAGAGGCATCTGATTGGTCAGTTTATAACTTGAATTACAGAAAAAAATTAGGATTATAAAAAGATGTTAAAAAAGGTTTTCGAGCAATAGTTTAATCATCGGAGTTCAATCCATGCTAAAAGCTGCAACCAAGCAACAGAGGGGAGTCTAGTGATGGATTCTTCAGCAATAACAGGAGGTTTTTGGGAATTCCTGACACCTTATTATCCTGACAGTAAACTTTGACAGCTGTGGTCGAACAGGACCAAAAGTTATGTTTATCCAGAAAGAATAGCCGCCTCTACTCAGCCAAAAAAAAGAAAAAAGTCTTAAGAGTAAAAACTAAAATGTGACTCATGGCATACTTTGTCAAATTAGAAGCCAACAGGTTCTAGTTTGGTTTATTGTGAGTTCAAATTCATTTTTGAAATGACTTTCTGTGGTGTCATTTCTACTTCCATGTGTTCATTTCATTCACCTGAACAGTGGGGGCTGTTTTGGTCACTGACGGTTACAAAAGTAAAACGCTGACGTTGCTGGACCGGAAGGCCATAGTCGTTTAGTTGATCCGTTTAGCGCAGACCTCAGCATTAGAGCCATAGTGGGGAAAAAAACTCAAGAAAAACCTAGAAAATGAAACTTTCTTGAGTCTGTGTTTGTGAGGTTATGGTTTTTCTTTCATAAATCATAGAGAGATTGGCTTTTTAAGAGTCCTGGCATTTCATAGGTTACTTTTAAAATTAACAGTTGCCTAATTCTAGCCTTCAATAAACAAACTGCTAATGTAGACTCTGCTTAGTCATTCAATATCGTTGAATCTTCCCAATGCTCTAATGAATGTGCTGTCGCCGGTGGCTTTCATGGTTTTTATTTACTGGTATATTCACGTACCCATTAGTTTCTTCTCTGCATCACTTCACCTCTATTTGCTGTTCCTTCCAGCCAATGAAGCGGCGTTTAGTGCCATCATTTATTACTGGAGCTGAAGAAAATGTTTGCTTCACTGTCTTGGCCACCAACAAACACACACCGGCACTCATCACCAGGTCAAACCGGCAGTAGTCGGGCCTCCTGATGCCTGAAGTCAACAGAAAACCAAGGACAAACATCAAGGTTGAAGAGTTGAATCTTTGGTGTTTAGTTAGTTATTTTACGGGGAAGTATGAAGGCAGCATGTTTGTCACTTCAGTTTAGATTTAGAAACTCTTGTAAACTAAGACTGCGTTCACACCAAACGCGATGTACGCCGCCAATCGTGTTCTCTGCTTCCTTTTGGATGCACATCAAATTCGCCCGGCAAAAAAAAGTGTTAATAAACTTGACGCTCTCAACGTGTGTGGGAGGAGCTACTGTCCAAAGGTTTCAGCGTCCTCACTTCATGGAAACATTGACTGTTAATCTTATAAACAGGCCCTATGTCTGAATGATGGCCAGTTTGAAGACTTGCTGTCCGGCATTAGTCTGAGGAGGAAAAACATTCATATAGGAATAAAATTAAAGGGCCTATTCGTTAGTTATTATCTCGATGCCAATAAGAAAAATATCATAAAGTTCAGGAGAACGATCAAATTCTCCTCCATGTTGGTTTTGGACTCCACCGACTGATCACATCATTAACTGGAAAAAGCTGAGTGCCTGATTGGTTGATGGGATAACATTTGATCATAAATTTGAACTCCCAAAGACCTGTCCAAAATGCACTGCTACTTAAAAACCTTTCGGGACCTTTAATCGCATCTTTATATTGACTTTGTTATAAAAACTGGATGCCCCTGCAGTGCAAAGCGCTTTCAGTGTGAATGCGACTTGATGCAGGTCTGAAAGCTCAGATAAGGAAGTTATTATCGCCTATGACAAACGTTTAAACATTTATTACTGTAAAACGTTTCAGTCCTTTGTCACAAAATGAAGAACTTTGCCTGAACTAAAGCCCTGTGAGTCTTCCAAGAAAGGAAAGTCATTCCAGGAACTTCCTATTTGTGTTCTCATTCATTGTTTGCCTGGCATGAGACTGTGTTGCAATAATCAATGTGAAAAACAAGTAATAATTATTTTAATGTTGAAGATCTTAAGGGTGAGGAACTCAGCCAAGGACCTTTTATAGTTCTGTTTGTTAACAAGGTTTCACAAAAACAAGCTTTTTATTTCCAGGAAAAACTTTATGGACGGAGGAAATTAACCACAAAGCACCCCCCACCCCTGGAAAAACCTGTATGGGAAACGCAGGTGGACCGCAGAAGAGATGGACGAAAGAAAGTGTTCATGCACATTTTTTTCAATGGGCATGTGGGGCGCGACAGGTCATGGTGAACATTTATACAACACACAAGGGTGAGGAAGAGTGAAGTAGGCGCGATGCAGCCGTACGGATTTTTTATTTTTCAAAGCCCCCCCTGAACCTGCTCAAGGAACCCATCAACGGTGTTCACGTGATAAATGTGCGCTCCATGCCTGACTGTTAGAAATGAGTAAATTAGACAACTAGTGTAGTTTGGGCGTCCAATGGGCGTGAAGGCATCATGTAACCAGCACTCGCACCTCACTTATAACCAGAGTTTGACATAAGGGCTTTCATTGGACTTACGAATACTGTTGAGTGTTTCTTCTTTACTTTCCTGATGTTTTGTAAAACATTTATTTAAAACATTGCTTAGCATAAAAAGTTTTTTTTATTTTTACTCAGAGCAAAAGATTGTACCGTTGCACACTTTATAACGCACATTCAGAGTCACTCTGTGCCTCAGAACCAGGAGTCCATGCTTCCTCCTTCATCGGTTAAGTTCCATCGATTCCAGAAGAGGCCAGTTTCATCCAAAAATTCTCATACAAGGGTCTTGAGTTGTCTGAGTTTTTGTGATGCCCTGGAGGAGTCACGCGACTGAGATAAAAATCTGCAAATACGTGAAACCGCAAATACTGAAACGCGAATAAGCCTGGAGACACTGCGCTTTATTAAAGCCCATCTACACTATGTGCCCACAGTTCTACTATAAATCTTTACTTTGATTTTTTCAGAGTACTGGCTTTATCAGTCAATCCCACTATTTATTTAGTGATTTTCCACTCACTCTTTTATAAGTTAACACATTTATAGAGTGTATTACACGATAATATTGAAAAAAAGGTAACCACTGATAGGACTAACAAGCCTATCATTCCCCCCCAATGCTAAAGACTGTCATTGAACTGAGAAAACCAAATTCAGAATCCAACCTTTCCCACCAATATCTCAGAATCCACACATCAGAGTGACTCGTGTCCAAATTTACAAGACAAGGAGCGGACTAAAAAATTTCAAACATGGATCTCACCAGGCATCAGCTGCAACTTGCTCTTCCTCCCACTTTGTACCCCCTTCAACTAAAGTGAGTATCTTTGCTTGGACGATAAAAACCTCTTCTTCAGAGACCATCAGGAGTTTCTCAACAGCTTGGACTTTTCTCACATGACTGACTCTTCCTGATAAGGAGGCTCTCCTTCTCCTCTTCTGCTCTCACCCTGACCTAACATTTAGTCAGTGACAAAACGGACAACAATTGGAAGGAATAATTGTGTGCCAAATGTGTCTTTTCAAGGACAAAACAACAAAAAGTTTAATTCTGCTTTTGATGATCCAATCTATTTTGATTTGTTTCAAATTGAATGAAGTGTTAGATTTTTTTAACCTTCTGCTAACTGTTTTCTATTTTTTATTTTAATGGAAAAACATGTTTAGTCATTATTTGCCTTTAGCAATAATTAGATTATTTGCACCATTCCTTGAAACAAAAGTGCATTTCAGTCCATCTAAAGAGGAGCTGCTGCGTTTCTGAAAAAGTCCATTTGTTTCCTCCAAAATTCAGCCTAAAATTCCTCTTCTGACAGCGCTGCTTTTCTTGGACATGACGCTGCTCCTAAACTTGATTTTACAAAAGCGATATTCAATCTTCAACATAAACAGCAGCAACTCAGACCAAGACGAACTCGGCTAAAACCGAACGGTAAAGTCAGATTTTCCCAACAACCCGTATTGTTCTGTTTCTCATTAAAATTTGCCGGTTCGGTCTCCGGCCGTGGCTTGTTTGAGGCGGACCCAAAATTCAAACACAGCCCAGAAGTGTAGCATGAAAGCAGAACATTCTTGAATCTCCCTTTTTTATAAAACACAGTGACCGAACAGAAAGAATGCCAGAGTCTCATCAGCGAAACAGCGTTACGGAAAAATCTGCGAAGAAACCTAAATCTGAAACGACAAGCAGAAAGGGAACTGAAGTGGTACCAGAGCAGAACAAATTACAAAAGTCTACCAATGAAACATGGAACACGCAGAGGGATGTTCTCCTTCCTTCACGTTTATGTTCGCTTTGTTTGGTTTTATTTGTTTTATGTGCCACAGTAAAATGAGGACGATCTGATGGTTCATTTAATGGTTTCTGGAGGTCTTTAAGGTGCAGTTTCAGTCGTCACTCATGTTTCCATGTTCTCTCTTTCTCCTGGGAAGACTTCCAAAAGCTCCGGTTGAACTGTGTCGTCACGTACTTCGGCGTTTAACACACCCGGTGAGGTCTGCCGGGCCTGGTCTCGGGTTCCTCCGGTTATGACGCTCTGAGTCTGCAGGGAAGCTGCTGAAACATCTACTTTTCTGGAGTTTGTGAACACTCTTTAAGTGCTCTCATTTTATGATTAGATGTTCTCACTGGAGATCAATAAACTCCCAACTGTGAGGAAACGGTTTTTAACAGCTACTTTTTAGGGCCACTCGTGTCTTTTCCACTCATGCTATCCTAAACTGAAATGTTCCAGACCAACAAACAGAAAGAAACTTTGCTTTTTACGCACATTTTTCATGTTTCTTAGCCTCTGAAATCATCTAGACCAGTGGTTCTCGACCTTTTTCAGGTTTAAAGTCAGACAATATTTTAATGGACTGGTCTGTATGAGGGTGAAGTGGGAATACGTTTTTTATTTTTCCTTAACTTTATGCAGCTTTCTTTTATTTTGAAGTCCAAGGCTCTTCTTCTGTTTTCATACTGTTTATGTTCCACCAAAGGAAATGTTCCAAGTACTTGTATTTTTTGTTAACTTGGGGATTTCAAGTAGCAGATTTGGTTTTGCCTGAGCGACTTGACGTGCGTCAAGAATGAGTCGGATGTGGTGGATAGAATCCTGGAAAATTCCAAAATAAAACTTCTGTCAGAATCAGATGAGAAATAAAAATGTAGATTGTGTTTTATTTTGGGTTTTTTCTGCAGTACCAATTATCTCACAGCCTGGAGGTTAGAGACCACTGATGTAGAGTAATTATAGTTTCAATGAAAACATCAATAAAACAAATGGAAAGAATTACATTTTGATCAAACTGACATTGTGTTTGATGCCACAAAAATGTTTTTTGCTCGTATCTGTTTGATCAGGCAGGAGGCATGAACAGACACAGTTCCAATGTTTTTCAGTTTAGAATATGGCTTTTGTGAAGATGTTTCCCAGCATTCAGTGTAAATGCTATAAAACTGGATGTTTGTTGAATTAAAAAAGTCTGCTGCAATTGTTGTTTTTTAAACACACAAATAAGTTGTGATTAAAAAAAAAAATCGTATCCGTTATTGAAGTGGGAAAACGCTCTCCGTCTGATGATTGGAAGGTTCCTGCTTTGAAGGCGGGAATGTGAGAAGAATGCAAGCATATGAGGACGAGTGTCTGCGGCGCCGGATGTGTGAGATGCTTTGGTGCCTCTGTGCGGGGAAAAAAAATCCCAGCATCACTCTGTCGCTAAGCGCTCCCCCCTAAAAGGCTTCCACCCCTACAAAGCTCTGCAAATAGAGGCTGGCCGGCGCAACCGACAACAGTCGCATTACTGTGGCACAACAGGAGATAAGGCGCCGTTTACTCAGCAGGGCTCCTGGGTGGCCTTTTTTGCAGATATCTCAAAGTGGAAAACACACAGAAGTGACAGTCTTTCATGATGTTATTGTCGCCTCTACACACAGAGTACACACACGAAGAGATGAGGAGGGAGGCATTAATGCTCTTCATCTTTCTGTCTCTAGATCAATTCACAGCAGACTTGTTTCTCCCTGCTGACTCTTTTTTACTCCACAATTAACACACTTATCTTTCATTTCATGACCCCGTCCTCCAGCAGAGGTTCTCCCCCTGGCCATCACTATCCAGCCCCTCTTCCTGCTCTGAGGAGGAAGGATGCCCTTATCAAAGGTTATTTCACCACGCTTCCAGCAGAAGTCAAACTTTCTCTGTGATCCTTAGCAGCAGGGAGTGCGGTCACAGCGGTTAACCGGTTAAAGGAACGATTAGCATTTTTTTTACCAGACAAGAGCGCACAGTTTTATCCGTTCAAGTAAATACAAGCTCCTCGTAGGCTACAAACGTGTCCAAGAAAGCTGAGATGTCAGGTCATTAAAGTCCTGAGAGGTTGACTCGTACGGGTGCTGTGGGTTTTTGGGTCCGTGAAGGGTCGTAGATAGAACCGGCTGCATCTTAAGGGAAGCAAAGGTGGGTCTTGCAGTTCCTTTGATGCTCGTACAGACACCTGAATGGGACGTTCCGTTGTGGTTTGTGTGGTAAGTGTATCGTGACGTATTTATAAGGTTAATGAAAGTTAAACGCACTTATGATGGTGTTGTACAATGCCTTAACGCCACACTCTACTCATTAGTGAGGTTTGTGTAATGGCTCCTTACTGACTGTGCCCGAATGCATCACGCAAGGGGTTTGTACGTGATTTGTAAGTGACCGTAGGATGTTCACACCAACTATACGCATGGCAGACTGCGTGTCCCCTACAGGTTTGACCCTTTTTCATCCCCCAGACAGCTCATATCCACCCTTAGGGCAGTTGGGACTCAGGGTTAATTGGTTCAGACCCAGAAGCTATCCTGACCAACAAATTAAACTACAACCAATGTAATTAAATAAAAATCAGTAAGGCACTGCTGTTTTTTTTTAAAACGGTTTTCCAAAAGCTTTTTAGCAGAAATGTACAGACCACTTAGTGTTAAGTCATCACACATAACACGACTCAGCCAATCAAATGTTTGCTGTAAAGGCCATAAATGTTGATCAGACAGTGCAGTCAGAGTCAAGTTCTCAATTGTTCTATTAAATCCAGTGGCAGAGAGTCAGAAAATAATCAGTTTGGATGAAAGTTTGAGGAACAGACGGGTCAAATGGAGAAAAGAGATGAAGGATGCTGCACAGGGGACGTTTGAGGAAAAGGCAACACAAAGGGAGTGAGCCAAACAACACAACAGAGGAAAGTGGCAGAAAAAGAAGTTTATAAATGGCTTTCTCCAAAAAAAAAAAAAAAAAGGTGAACTGTAGAAAATAGAGCATTAAATCTGGAATGGACAAACTCAGTTCTGTTCATACTTCACTTTGGAATTACTAAACTAAAGTCTGTCACGGGTTCAAAAACATTAACACTGAATAAAGGTTTCAATGTGAAACAGTATTACGAGACCAAACTGGAAGGTTCTCTGCACAGCAATTTAAAATGGTCCAGCAAAGGCTGTTGGCTTGTTTTGGGTCCATTAGGAGGAAGGCAGCTTCTTTTCTGGCAGAGCTAACCGGTCAGGGGCAAATCAGTTTTCTTCTTTTTGGAGACGTCGATGAAGATTCTCATTCATCCAGGTGACATCTTGAAGTTGAGTCATAGCATCTGGACTTAGTATCTTCTCTCTCTGAAATGTTTCACCACTCATCCAAGCAGCGTCAGCTTTTTCTTTTAACAATGAACGGATGCTACAGGAAAAGGATAATTCAGCCATCCACTCTTTTCAGAAAAACTTGAGATGTTTACAGTAGATCTGCAGGGAGACTTTGCACTAGGGTTCGGCAATATAAAATGAATAAGATCACGATATAGTTTCTTTCATCAGGGGATCGCGATATAAACTATATAACTTTATTTGTCAAATATGCACACTGTTGCTCATAAGAGAAATGTGTTATCATCAGCAGGTTGTTAAGGTTAAATTATTTATTTATCAATCTTTAAACATAACAGATGCACTGAAGCAACAAGATGCTACAGTTTCTTTCAGATAGCTAAGAAAACTCTTTTATATATATATATATATATATATATATATACACACACATAAATATATCGCAATATTGATCACTAACAGGAAATACCACCAACCTTTTGTAACACCTGAAGCACAACTAAGGTTGCTGTGCAGGTCCTACTTCGAGAAGAAACTCTCACAATTTGCTTTAGTTTATCATATATATAGATATAGATATATAAATATGTATATACTGTATATCTACCAACCAAATAATAACACTGTTTTACACAGAAATACCTTTAGTTTAGGGCTGCACGATACGAGGAAAACTCACGATTTGCGATATTAGTGATCAATATTGCGATGATGAACAAATAGAAAAACAACAAACGACATGAGTGAACAAAAACAGATATGATAGAGACCCCTGAAAACATAAAGTTTTTGATTATTATTCTCATATATTATTAACATTAAAGTTACAGCGCTCTCATGACAGGGGGGGTCAGCACACAAATATGACACAGGTTGAGGTTTATGGTGTTACACCGGCTCTGTAATGCTCATTGACAGTAAAATAAGAGAAATAGATTCAAATACATTGACGGTAAAATACAGTCAATGGTGATGCTTCAAAGAAGCAGCGAATACGCACTGGATTCAATTCATGTCCTACTAATTATTTTTGTTGTATTTATCTGCCACGGCCTAAAGTGCGGTCTGTGAAAATATTGTCCGACTGTTAAACCGGTCGGGGATCACATAGGCGAGACACGGATCAGCTCGTTAGCATAGCATCATAGCATTATGCTACGCAACAGCGCAGTCTCCAAATCAACGCTTTTTATTCATCTGCCTGTCGCTGCTGTTGTTCCAGCAGGTTTATCTTCCATTTCTGTCTGGATCATGTCCAAAATAGCCAAATGTCCCCCTGCTTCATCAGCCAAATGCTACACGGAAGTGAACTGGCCACGGGGGTGGAGCGTCTCTCACGCGTGCTTGTTTACCTGGTGTGTAGACGATACAGGAGGAGAGAACAAAAGAAATCCACCAATGGGAGGGCTGATAAACTTGATTCATTTAACGCAAACATTTACTAGCTAACCCTCTAACTTTTATTCACGTAAAGAGGACAAAATGATCGCAACTGGTGAGTGTTAATTCCCCGACCCTTTCAAAATAAAAGTATCATGACAGACTCAATTTTCCATGTAGAAAAAGTTACATTACGATATGTTTAATGATCCTTTTATCACCCAACCCTACTGTGCACACTTCCCATCAGTGCAGGATCAAGTTTTTCATAGCTTCAGTGTTGGACAGCAGGTCATTATGTTCATTCAGAACCCATTTCTCCTCACAGATCTACTGGGTTCTTCAAAGGAAGTCACTCTAGATGCAGTCGGTTGATTGCCAAGCACCTTTGCTCTTAAGAGCAGTTTATTAGAACGTATCCTTGCATGTTCTGGCTCTAAAAAACACCTCCCACGTCAGAGAAAGTAGCTCTGTATATCTTGACCATATTTGGTTCTACATTTAGCTGCCAGGTGTCTTTCTCTACCGGAACATTTGATAAACTAAACACAGTTCCAGGCTCACTGACGAAGACCTCCACACGTGTCTAAGAATACCCCTGACTCTATTCCAAGCCAGGTATCAAATCCTGGCAGGACAAACAAGAGCTTCATTTTCTTACTGATTAGAAGAAAAAAAATCAAGACTTGAACGTAAAGGGAGTCAATAAATAGCTTCCAGAAGTGTTAATATGAGTTTAAAAAACTGGTTTGACTCAAGATCTCAGGAAAAGGAAAACTCTACGTCCCTTTAAATTTTGTTTTGTTTTTCTAAGTTAGGCACTGAATTTGAATACATGCAAATATGATGTGACAGTAATAGCCTCTTGACCAGGACTCCCTTGGAAAAGAGGTTTTTAATCTCAATGGGACTTCCTGGTTAGATAAAGGTTTAATAATGATAATAAAATAGTGACACCAAAATATAAATAAAACTTTCTGGACACAGTAAAATATCACACTTCTTAACAACTTATGAGCTGTTAGTTCATGAAATATTTTGTAATTCTGTACGGTTCAGTTGAATATGTCTGTGGTGTTATTTCTGTTTCTGTGTTATCAGGAAACCTGAAAGGAAAGGAGACCAATCCTGGTGACAGAAAGCTAAACATAAGAAACCCACGAGGTGAGGGAGCCACTAAAGTGGGACAAAACAAATGAACGGACTCTTAAATACACTGAGGGTAATTAACAGGCCTGGGTACATGCACGGTCATCATGGGTACATGCACGGACGTCATGGGTACGTGCACGGACGTCATGGGTACATGCACGTCATGGGTACGTGCACGGACGTCATGGGTACATGCACGGACGTCATGGGTACGTGCACGGACGTCATGGGTACGTGCACGGACCTCATGGGTACATGCACGGACCTCATGGGTACATGCACGTACGTCATGGGTACATGCACGTCATGGGTTCATGCACGGACGTCATGGGTACGTGCACGTACGTCATGGGTACGTGCACGGACGTCATGGGTACGTGCACGTACGTCATGGGTACGTGCACGGACGTCATGGGTACGTGCACGGACGTCATGGGTACGTGCACGGACCTCATGGGTACATGCACGGACCTCATGGGTACGTGCACGGACCTCATGGGTACGTGCACGGACCTCATGGGTACATGCACGTACGTCATGGGTACATGCACGTCATGGGTTCATGCACGGACGTCATGGGTACGTGCACGTACGTCATGGGTACGTGCACGGACGTCATGGGTACGTGCACGTACGTCATGGGTACGTGCACGGACCTCATGGGTACGTGCACGGACCTCATGGGTACGTGCACGGACCTCATGGGTACATGCACGGACCTCATGGGTACGTGCACGGACCTCATGGGTACGTGCACGGACCTCATGGGTACATGCACGTACGTCATGGGTACATGCACGTCATGGGTTCATGCACGGACGTCATGGGTACGTGCACGTACGTCATGGGTACGTGCACGGACGTCATGGGTACGTGCACGGACGTCATGGGTACGTGCACGGACCTCATGGGTACGTGCACGGACGTCATGGGTACGTGCACGGACGTCATGGGTACTTCCACGGACGTCATGGGTACGTGCACGGACATCATGGGTACATGCACCTCATGCACATCATGACACTTATCCTTTGGTGCAACTATCTCCTAATACATGTGCATACCTAGGTCTGATGGACCTAGAAAACAACCTTTTTCTTTTCCTTAAGCTTGGTTCAGATTCCAGAATATTTCAGCACAATTTGCTAAAGTAAATCTATTTTAATTGAAATCCTAATTAGATCATATTTTGAATATGTTGCCTAAACTTCCTGTAAAATTTGAGTGAAGGTTAAAAATCCCAAAACAGAATATACCATTTCCAGAAGGTTAGATTTTTTTTAGCCCCTGTTTGGTCACAGTTAGGTTTGGACATTCTTTAAGTATCCCAAACCTCCAGCTAAGGTTCTGTATGTCTATACTGCAGAGATGTTCAGCTAAGCCTCATCTGGATGACTGAAAAATCTTCCAAGTCATCAATGTTTTAGTCAGATTTGGTACAGGTCCCTTTCTCAAACCCTGTTTCTGTGATTGTTTTACTCTGAATAAGTGCAGCCATCACTGTCGGAGCTGTATGCGAATTCAAAGCTTTAAAAAGTCCTGATTTTGGTGCTGCAAACTTACGGGGTACGTCACCATGTTTTGCTGCTCTCCCCCCGTTTCACATCTCAAAAGAAATTATTGGGATTTTTGTACAACTGGAGGAGAATTGTGGGGTTTGATTTTAATAGATTTTTTTTCCCTGTGTTTGTGTGCTGCCGCTCATCCTGACAAAACCACAGGAGACGCAGATCTGAGCCAAATCACAGATAGTGATGAGGCGGCTGAACGTTGCCTTCATGAAGCCCAACAGAACAAAACTTCACAAAGCTGGACTCTGGATCGAACAAAAAAATGTTTCTTCTTTCTTCTATTACACGGTTGTGCATTTGAATATGCTCCTGCTGTCACCTGCAGGTCAAAACAAGCACTGCATGTTGCTCGCAATGAAAATCTAGGCTGTCTTGAAACAGCATCCATGAATATAGACAAACTCTGAATCCCGCAGTTCTCCATAGGGTTTCCCAGAGTTTTAAATTGGTTACTGCCAATACTGGAGGACTGTTGTGCTGGAAATATGTCTTAAAGATTTAATTGCAGTTTTGAAAGGACTTTTTAGGGATTAGCAAACTCCCTCATGGTGATGGCGCTCTCTGAAGACATCATAAAGTCCTGCCTACGTTCTCAACGTCTACTGGTCCGTTAGGATCACACTCAGGATGACTGCAGAGATGGTGTTTTATAGAAAACTGAGGTCATGGGTTTATGGTCATGGAAAGTCACCACAGTCGTGACTAAGACTGGGTCGTACTTAAACTTTTATGATCAGAAACCGGCAGAAAAATGAGTTAGCTGAGACTGACCCGCCCCAAACGGACCACAAGAAGAAGAGAAGTTGGAACCATTGTCACCGGGGGAAAGGGAAGTACCCAGGCGCAGAGAGGAGAGGAGGCAGGAGGTTGCAGGAGAACGGGGTTTAATAACAAAGCTAAAGACAAAACCAAAACCACTGCATACGGCAGGCAAAACTTGAAACACTAGAAAGACTCGAAACCGGGGAAATATACAATATGGACCAGCACAGGAGGAAGGGAAAGACAGCACTTAAATACATACAAGGCAACAAGACACAGTTGGAAACACTCAGGACTGATGGGGCAAGGTAAAACTCGAAACAACAACAAAACAGGAAATACTACAAAATAACACAGGAAATCAAGGAACAAAACAAAAAGTGACTGAAACCGTAACATAACCCCCCCCTCAAGGAACCGCACCGAGGTTCCTCCAAGAGTCCAGGAGGAGGGGGCCCGAAAGGCCACTCCAAGGGCCAACAGCAGTCTGGCGAAGCGGGTCCGGAGGACGGCCCGGAGACCGCCCTGTCCGGCGAGGCGGATCCGGAGGGCGGCCGGGAGGCAGCGCCATCCGGCATCGACAGTCTAACCAGCAAACGGCTGGCGGCTCGGGCTCAGAGTCTGGAACTGGTGGCTCGGGCTCGGGATCCGCGGCGGGTGTCTGGGGGTCGGGGTCCGCGGCGGGCGGCTGGGGGTCAGGGTCCGCGGCGGGCGGCTGGGGGTCGGGGTCCGCGGCGGGCGGCTGGGGGTCGGGGTCCGCGGCGGGCGGCTGGGGGTCGGGGTCCGCGGCGGGGGGCAGCGGGTTCGGGGTCCGCGGCGGGGGGCAGCGGGTTCGGGGTCCGCGGCGGGCGGCAGCGGCTCGGGGTCCGCGGCGGGCGGCAGCGGGTTCGGGGTCCGCGGCAGGCGGCTCGGGTTCGGGGTCCGCGGCAGGAACGGAAGGGGTGGCGTCCGGCAACCTCCTGGGAGCAGGAACTGAAGGAGTTGCGTCCAGCAACCTCCCCGGAGCCGGAACTGGTCGAGGTGCGTCCAGCAACCTCCCCGGAGCCGGAACTGGTCGAGGTGCGTCCAGCAACCTCCTCGGAGCCGGAACGGGTCGAGGTGCGTCCAGCAACCTCCTCGGAGCCGGAACGGGTCGAGGTGCGTCCGGGACCCTCTTAGGAGCCGGAACGGGTCGAGGTGCGTCCAGCAACCTCCTCGGAGCCGGAACGGGTCGTGGTGCGTCCGGGACCCTCCTGGGAGCAGGGACGGGAGGAGCTGCGTCCGGCAACCTCCTTGGAGCCGGAACGGGTCGTGGTGGGTCCGGCTCCCTCCTGGACGCAGGACCGGGTTGGGACGCCTCCAGTTCCACCTCCGGAACCAAAACAGGGCGTCGAGAGGGACGGTGGCGACGACGACGGCCCCTTCGCACAGCCAAACGAGGCCCGTCGAAGAAGGAGGCGGGGAGCTGACCCTCCAAAGTCCACTAGGACTCTACCCCCTCCTCCTCCAGGTAAGGGTCCTCCCACAGCCACAGGTCCTGGTCCAGAGGGTCCAGGAAGGACCGATGCCGGAGAACGTCACGCTCCAACCAGGAAACAGGGGAGGACTTAGAATGGGGGCGGCGGTGATGTGGTCGACCCCCCCTTACGGCCAGGCGACTCCCCTTAAAGTCCCTGTAGATCTGGGAAGAGCCAGGGGTCCACCAGAGACAGGTCCCCTCTGCTGGGTACTGGTAAGGCTGGTCCATAATGTCACGGGGGGAAAGGGAAGTACCCAGGCGCAGAGAGGAGAGGAGGCAGGAGGTTGCAGGAGAACGGGGTTTAATAACAAAACTAAAGACAAAACCAAAACCACTGCATACGGCAGGCAAAACTCGAAACACTAGAAAGACTCGAAACCGGGGAAATATACAATATGGACCAGCACAGGAGGAAGGGAAAGACAGCACTTAAATACATACAAGGCAACAAGACACAGTTGGAAACACTCAGGACTGATGGGGCAAGGTAAAACTCGAAACAACAACAAAACAGGAAATACTACAAAATAAAACAGGAAATCAAGGAACAAAACACAAAGTGACTGAAACCGTAACAACCATGGCCCATCTAAACAGGAAGTGGCATACTTTAAAAATATATATATTTTTTTTAATTAGGGGCATTATTTATCTGTTTGATACCCAATATTCTGTCAGACAAGTGTTGGCCAATACGCTAAATGATTTTCATCTTTTACTCTTAATCTTTATTTCTTGTTGGTAAAACATCAAATCAATGTAAGAGTTGACCGATAGGCAAAGCAACACAGGCGCACGTAAAAGTCTTCATTAAAAAAAAAAGACAATGCACCTTTTCATCCGGAGTGCCTTATGTACTGTAGCAGTACCTCTGCAGTGTGACCAATGGGGATTCGGTTCAGGGGCGTGTGAGGTAGAAAAGGGGAACAGGTGAGTGTGTGTTGCTGTAACACTTGGCCGTTTCTGGTTTTGCGGTGCATTGTGCGGTTGCTGCTTATGGTGTGTTTGTTTGGACATTCTTACATGTTGTTTTTAGTGTGTCGCCAGATCTCTTATAACATGTTTTGTGTATGTCGGCGTGTATATTTGTGTATGTCACATTATTGTGTATGTCATCTTCTTTTGGTTGTAGTGCTGCTGCTGCTGCTTTGGTTTGGATGTACAAAATAAATAAAAGGACGTGAACCTGTCCTCTAGTCCACTAGACGTTGCTCTGGTTTCTGCCGTCGCGGCACGCACCTGCGGAGGTACTGCTACAACGTGAAAACATTCTGGCTGTGCCAAAGCGATTTTGAGAGGTACAGGACGCCCTGTCAAAACGTCAGTCTGTTGTTTTACGAGTAGCAAACAAGGTTGGTTGGTTTGTAAATACGCTAACATGTAGCGTGTTTTTTACGTGTTACTAGCAGGGTTACGTCTGTTTTTTCGTGTTGCAGACAAGGTTAGATGTTACAAATGAATACGCTATCGTGGCTAACGTGTAGCGTGTTACAAACAAGTTCTAGAGTACTTCACTGCGCCTTATACAGAATGTGACATCAGTTTGAAGACAGACCATTCATTGATAGTGCGCCCTATAACCCTATAGTGTGGAAAATACAGTACATTTAAGCAAAAAAACATTATTAGGTTCAGAGGTCCACTTGTTTTACTGGAACTCCCGTCAGTAACCAGAATAAATCAACATGATAGCAGAGGATACATTAAAAATAACTAAATCAAATTGCATTCTGAGTCCAAACTGCTGTTTGCCTCCAGCTTTTCAGCATCTAACTGAGTCATTTTAACAGCTGCCTCTGCAGCAGCAGCTCATGATTAACATTTAAATCCAGACAGAAACACTTTGACTCACCTGTGCATCCAGAACTCCACATCATCTGGATGCAGCTTGATTGATTTGTCATTTTACTCCGAATTATGGCGTACAAAGATACCCTCAACTTTTCGAAATGAATCACAGATGGTGAGCTTACGTGTTAAAACAGGTTCTGATCATTTTTTTATCTATCAGATTCAAATGTTTTCTTCTTTTAAAAATGTCTGTAGCTTTTTATCAAAACCTTCAAGTAAACAGTTATTGAATGATCGATGGCCATCTCCTTAAAATGTTGTCTTGGTTTTTTCTTTACATCCTTTATCCTTTATGTTTTGACTTTTTTCTTGACACGTTAACCTTCAGTCTGATTTGTTGTTTCATGTGAACTTGAAATGTTTATTTCCGGGGAATCCTGATAAATTTTTTTCTAAAGTTTGTTTAAAGTTTTCCAGCACAGAAACATTAGGAATTCAAAGACTTGACTGATCTCCATAATGTGAACATTTGTTCCCTTAAAGCGTTTTTCTGTTTTCCTCTGCTGAGCCTCAAATCAGAAACCAGCCACTCTGAAAAACAAAACTGTGACCAGAATATAAAACACTACTTTTTACAGCCTTAATTCTTTTGCTAACATTTAATTATATTGTTTCCCGTCTCCCTGGGAGAAAAAAACTCTCTCCCCCCACATTTATCATTCATTATATGTCCAGCATGTATGCAGCAGTGGGTCGCTTGGGACGGCGGGATGAACAGAAAACAAAAACAAACAATAAATTTCCTCTTGCCTGGAAAAAAAAATCACCCACTCCGAGCTTTGCCTCAAAACATCCTGCTGGTTTCGAGTTTACTATCAGATGGACCGTTCCCTTTGAAAAGAACGGGCTAAAAAACTTGAGTTAAAAGGGAAACTGGTCTCTGCTAATAAACTAGCAGCTGCATTTAACTGATTTCCTTTGGTGTGCGAGTCAGAGCAGAAATCAGGCTCCAGAGCATTCAGTAAGAAAAGAACCTTCTGGAAGCTGACCAGCACTCATGATGAGCAATCAGAGGCCATTGTTTGGGTAATTGGAGAGGAGTTCAGCGTGACTCCATGGCACAACATGGCTGATTGTGTTTGAATTGTTGCTGATTGATTTCAAGGGCCTAAAGCCAGCCCGCCAACATGCTGTTTGTCCCGCAGGTCACAGGAACACGAAACCCACCAGGGAAAGGACTTTCAAATTAAAAGAGCTGTTCACGCTGGATGGAAATGTTCCGTTCATGTCACAGCTGGGAAGGCGTTTCTTTAAAAAAGGAATCAGGTCGTGTTCGAAAATATATTTCCTCAAGTTAATACATGTAGAGCCGGTGGCGTAATGGTGTGATTGGAAATCAAAGGTCTCAATCTGACTTCACCATGTTTCTCTGTTAATAGCAGCTTCTTTGCCCCTCAGTAATGAACACATTTGACTCATTTCTATCAATGCATTGACTGTATGAAATCTGGACTGAGTGACCCCTCCCTCCTGGCGTTCCAAACAGGAAGTACCTGCTGGCTCCAAGTAGCTTAAATCCAGTAGACTGCTAAAGAGAAAGAGACGTGTTACTCGGTGGCGCTGGGCCCCAGGCACGGCGAATGGCCTATTCTTCTGGTGGGCTGGAGCTCCTGTGCCTCCCTGATTTCTGGCATTGGGGGCTCCTGTGGCGGTCTGGCTGGCCCTGGTGTGGGTGGTGGACGTGATTGCCTAGCAGGCGGATTTCCTCTACCTATTATACCAGGGGTCGGGAACCTATGGCTCGCGAGCCATATATGGCTCTTTTGATGGTCACATGTGGCTCGCAGACAAATCTTTAATTATAGTTTTTTTTTTTCATTAGACCAGTCCTTCTCGGGCGCGATGCGATGCCAGAGGCGCGCAGTAGTAGCAGTGCTTAGAGAGAGAAATCTGCGCCAGCGCTATCAGTTACTATTATCTATAATATCACAGAGTTTGTACCAGCTGGAAACCTTTGAATTGACGTGCCTAAAACTGCGCGCTCCCGTCTCTGAGAAAGAGCGCGCAGATGCGGGGACGGGATGTGTGAGGAAGAAAGCAGAGGGTGGGGGTGAGGGGTTGTGGGGACAGGCAGCAGGTGAATCGCGCAGGGATTGTAAAAACGTAAAACCCACTGCCTGTCACTCACTGCGGCGTGTGAGTATATGTTTGGCTCCCCGTCTGCATGTGAGCAGTCTTTGTCACATCTACAGAACATTCAGACCTATGATCACGTTTAAAGTCTCAACGCCTGCATGAAGCAGAAACTCACCACGGATCAACCAGACTAGACCATCAACAAAACTACCACGAGAAATACTCATCATTTATTAGCAACAGAATAACAATGTTATTAAAAAGAATCCACAGACTTATTGTACTTTAAAAATGTTGAAATTAAATCAAATGCACACATTCATTTGTATATTTAGTTTTAAACAAATTGTCGCGGACTGAGTTGGATGGCTGTTGGGCCGCGTTAAAAGTTCTGGAGTTCATTGAACGCGTCAAGCAGAGATCTGATTGGCCCTCAGTTCTGTCGCTCAGCCTGTTGTTAGGTAGTTTGGACCAATGGGGTTCAGCTATGGGCCGAATAAGGGAAATGGGAGGGCTGGAGCGGGAGTAGGGGAATATAAAGTTGGGAGACGCGCTCTCGTCTCGGCGGGAGAGATTCAGGAGTTGCTGAATTAATTGAACGGCCTTTGTTGCGGTCTGCAGTAATTGGAATAAAGAACTTTAAAAGAGGTTAAGTCTCCGTGCCTCAGTGTGGGGAAGGGACACTACATTATTGTATGGCTCTTTCGAAATTACATTTCAAAATATGTGGCGTTTATGGCTCTCTTGGCCAAAAAGGTTCCCGACCCCTGTATTATACCGTACGGGTGTCGGGGGGGGGGGGTCCTGGCTATCATTGCCACTTCGGTGAACAGGAGCTGCTGGTCCTGTGGGTGTGGTAGCGGCTATGTGACGAGAAGTGTTGGCGTGGCTGGAGGTTGTGTCCTCTGGTGGAACCAGACAGTGAATAGATGTGTTGGACCCAGGTCGGCACAAATGGTGGTTGATCCTGTGGACAAGGAGGTACCGTAGTGGTGAGCACACAAGAGAGCTGAACGTAGGTCAAGGTAAAACTTTATGAGGTTCTAGATTAGCGAGAGACCAAGTACTGCACCAAAGAAGGCAAACGAACTGGCGGTAAATACTGGAGCAGGCACATCCTAAATAGAGGTCCACACAAGGAGAGCTGATGAACAGAGTGCAGACAGCTGAGTCCAATTAGGAATGGCCAAACCCACGGACTAGGTTCCTGGAGTACTGCATAGTACAAGAAGAAGAACAGAGAAGGGAAAAGGTAGACCCCAGAGCATCAAGACATGTTGAAGACGAGGATGATGATGATTCAAAATCCAGGTTGACCTCCAGTGCAATAAGACAGAAACCATATCAAGCAAACCTAAACCAAATAATCCACATTGCTCTAAAAGCATGTCATAAACCCCAAATCATTCCATACACCAGAGGCTGGTCCTAATGTGTTTGATCTCTGATGAAGTCAACAACTTTACTAAAGGATAACCAAGTCTGCTGGTAAAGAGAAGGTTAAACTTATCTAAGCCTAAGATGCTTTCTCATTGGGTTTTTTATATTCCTGCAGTAACTCCACAACCCCATTGTGTCCCTAGTTGTCTTTTTGAAAGCAAAGCACAGCTGGTTTTGTATTGAATGAAAGAAAATGTGTGTCCCGGTAGGAAAATAGAGCACTTGTTTGGTTTATGAAATGTTCTTCAATAACACAATCATGTTTTGGCGTGCGTCAAATCCATCAGTGTGTGTGTGGCCCTTAAAACTCACCAAAAACAGGCCCTACTTACTGCCAGCAAATCCAACACACTTTGATCTTTCTGTTCAGGCAATAAAGGCCTCTTTACAGCTAGACTGTGTTCTCCTGCTGCAGATATTCAGGGAGGAGATCCCGGTTTAATGTGTTTACCAAAGCCACAGAACTCATGCAGCATTCACCAAATCCCATTAACATGTGGGGACTCTGGTGAGGGTTAGGAATTCTTCAAGGGTCACGCTACAACCCTCATTGCTCTCATCAAATGACTTAGTCACAACTGCCCTTAGGGGTAGATATGGGCTGTTTGTGGGGGCAAACAAATCTGTATAAGACACGCCTGTGACCCGCACAAAATGTCACGGTTCAGAAACGCTTTTTACTATGGGCATGCTGCGGGCGACAGGTCATAGAGCAGTGTTTTTCAACCTTTCTTTGAGCCACGGCACACAAAAATCCCGCGGCACACCAGCATCCCAAAAAAAAAAAAAAAAGCAGAAACTCATAGTCTGTTTTGATCTACAGCGCCCCCCCCCCGGCATTTTTGTGATAATTGTGGCAGAAAAAGCAGGAAGTTGCAGATGTTTTTTCTAAAAGATGTAATAAAACTTAAGTTACATACAAACTGTATGTTTGTTGTGGTTTCAAGACGTGTAACAAGGACGACTCATTGTACGCTGAGGCGCTGTCCCTTTAAGCCAATGCATCATGGGAGATGTAGTGTGAAAACTGCGAGAAAACGGCAGAAAGACTCGCGTCTCTGAGCTTCATGGTTTTGTTCACTTGTTCCACGGTCTGACACCAGATTCTGTGGAAAGCTACACCGCTAAAGACGAGCTTTAGCTGGTATTTTTGTTGGAACTGAGTGTGTTATGAGCTAAATTGGAACAAGGAAGTGAATACTTTAAAGACTTCTGATTGGTCAGACTGATGACATGTGATTAAGCCTTCAAGAATGATTGGCGGAGTCGTGGAGACAGTAAAAGCTGCGAGACTTTTCAGATAACAGTTATAGCTGCAGCTAAATCGCGTCACCGTCAATCTTATAAAAATGTCTTTAATAGAATCAAATAAACACAAAGAAAAAAGTATTTTATGATCTTTCATATTCCTAACTACTCAGTGTTTTATCAGGACCTGTTTGGATGAACACAGAGCTGATTTCCTGGAGATGGGAAATGTTTTTAGATCAATTAATGAGGGCAATTTTCCACGGCACACTTGACCATCTCCCACGGCACACTAGTGTGCCGCGGCACACTGGTTGAAAAACACTGTCATAGAGAACACTTATACAACACGTAGGGCCCATTGGTTTGCTTATCTTTTGCCCGCAGACGGTACATACCTCACGGTAATGGCAGCTGTGACTAATACTTTAATAACTACTAGAGTTTGGCACAAGGGCACTTCACGACAGCGTCACCCCGTACATCATGAGTGGGTGTAACTTACCTTTGCCTTAGAAATACTCTACAATACACTTACCGCAAAAAAACATGAATGAAATAAAATTAGTATACTTTTATACTAAAAATAAAAATGTTTCTTTGCGAATTTCTAGCAAATTTACAAATGTACCTGTTCTACTACATGGAGAGAGTGGCAGGGGTTTACCCAACACTTCAACACACAACATTCCACACCAGAAATGCAACGAAAATTCTTTCAGGTTGATGTAGTGTCACATTGAAGTCACGGGGAAAAATCTTTTTTTTTTTTTTCCTGGCTGAAGATGCGATCATCCTGACAGACCTTCAGAGGAGACGGAGAACAGCTCCCTGCCGAAATCTGCAGGGATGTGGGGGATCCTGCCAAAGAGGACATCTCATGGTGAAGCACAGTCGGTGGAAAACAGGTGGCACAGACGTGGAGAGTGTTAATAAAGCAGTGAAAAGACAGCTGAACGCACTAAAAGGCCGTTTCAAAGTTCACCGGCGACCGTGTGATGTTGAAAGCAGATGTTTTTCACATGGCAGCAGCCGTTCTCCCGCTCCGTTTGAGGGAATAACTGAAAGTATGTTAATGGCACGCACACAAGCTTTTTCTCTCAGGATGAACTCGCTCCAAGCTTTATTAGGACGAAGATTATCTGAGACGGGGGCTGACACCACAGATGTTTTTGCTGGACTGGAACTGGAACGGGAAGGGGGTCATTTGGATCCAGCACTTTGTGGCCACCAGCTGTACTGGATTCCCAATTTGGGTCCCACTTTGAAAGCATAAATCTCCCTGCGCTTCATAAACTGAAATGTCCTTGCGAAAACAGCATAACTAGCTCTTTTAGTGAGTCTGCCAAAAAAAAAGGTCATTTTTCTTTTTTTTTGTCAAAGTCTTCAGAGATAAGATCTTTGAAGCACCTCAATGGATACTTGCTGTTCTAAAGCCTTGACTGTTGTTGTTGCTTTTGCTGACTGTGGTTTTTTTTGTCTGAGAGCTGAGTTTTTATTAGGTTATTACCTGAGACACGCTTCCTTGCTTTTTCTTCCCTGCAGCTGATTTGAAAGCGTTTGTATCGTCAGGAAAAGCTATAAGAGTCCGTCCTGATTGAACGCTTTCTGTGACATTTCAGGAGGGCGACGACGACACGGGGTAACACAATTTAAAGCCCTGAAAGATCACTGAGCATCAGAGGCTTCTGAGCCACAAGTTCATTTGTCAGTGTTTAATGGACTATAGGGAAGCCTTTGAGAAAAAGAAGAAAAGACTGGCTGTCCTTAATCGGAAGGAAAATAGGCAGAAGAGATGAAGATGAGAAACAAAACGGTGGTTCTGTCAATATAAACAAACGGCTTTGGTTGAGCAGGAAGAGGAAACGCACGCCTGTACATTCTGCCCCCCCCCCCCTTTCACTGCCCTGACATTACGCAGAAGCAGAAGGGCAGGAGGGCGAATGATTTGCACAAGAGTCACAGCTCCACCTGGTGTTCAAAAGCAGGGAATGCATGACGTTGAGAGATTACAAAGCATCCAAAATCCTTAGCATACAGCGCAGAAGGACGTTTCCTGAATGAAACTGGGCTTTAATGAAAACACTGCAGCTCTTAAACTCATTTACTCAGTAACTTTATTTCATTTAGAAAAGTAAAAACAGTCTTTCAAGTCACAGTTTTTTGGGCATCTTTTAAAAATTACAGTATAAATGTTCAGCATAAATTTAAATCAAATGTTACTTTTTTTATTCCTACATGATTTGACAGAAATGTCAAAGAAAAGCCACACAGATGGAACTTTATGCCCATTTTGTGACTTTTTATTTGTATAACGTATTACAAATAAATAGTTAACCCCTTGATATCACCTGTGATTCAGTAGATGCTAACTTAAGGTCATTCTGGAGCCAAAGTGTCAATAATATAATTCCTCTAAATCAATGCTTCCCAACCCTGGACCACAAATTCCCACACTAACGGTTGTTTTTGCCCCAAGGACACTTTGACACATGTGTGGCAGGGCGGGAACCAAACCTGTGATCTTCTGATCACAGAGTGACCGCTCTTCCACTCCACCACGCCCCAGAAAGCCCCTCTGTGTTATTTTTCCCTCAAGTCGGATTCATTTCTGCATGCAGCTGCGTATGTCAGCAGGCGGACGCTCTGCAGCCCCGTGCAGCTGCCAGCTGAACGTGGGGTCCCGGTGAATCAGCAGACGAGTGCTGCTTCCGGTGACGCGGCAGGCCGGCCTCTGCACGAGTCCCCATCCGATCTGACGATGAAGAGACACTTCAGCCCGCTTTAGCCGGCCTCTGCACCCTGTTGCTTCCTGAGCGGAGCAGGGGTGACCGGGGAAACACGGAGGGCCAGGTTGTAGATTGTTGCCGGGGTTAAACTTTACCCACAGGATTTCCATCACAAAAGCCTCCTCAGCAGTAAGCAGACGTGACCTCGGGGCCTGCCAGCGACGAACTGAGGAAGTGAATCCCCCCCCCCATTCAGGCGTAGGCCTAATAGGTCGCTGTCTGTCACACCGAGTGTCCGACCCTTGACACACCTCTTTCTGCTCTTACAGCAGCCAGAATCCCGTCATTATGCTGCTCTAATGGCTGTGGAGGGTTTTCCAAAAGAGCCTCATTAGAATGAGGCCGGCGCGTTTCGCACTCATCCAGATCTGAACTGACACCGGCGCCCATACCTGCCAGCTCTCATGAGCTTTAGAGTTGACAGCAGCGGCGGATCAACTGATGTCTTCCAAAAGATTCCTAATCACATCCCACTGTTTTAACTTTATCTCTATTTATAGGGAAATACCAAACGAAATGGATTCATTTTTGCTCTGAGAGGGTCGTGGAGGGTGCTGGAGCCTATACCAACTGCATTTTTTGTTGTTTTTCGGAGCTACACAATATTCACCTTATTTTTTTTTATTTGTTTGTTTTTTTAAACCCGTCCCGTCCAGCAGCTGAGCAACAGATATGAGCTGTGAATATCTTTAACATTAATGTTAAAAACAAGGGGTTCTGTAGCTTTGGACATACAGGGTGTATATTTGCATAAACCCCTTTAGTATTTGGCGCAAAACGTAAAACTTGGGCGCAGATTCATTCAGATCAAAGTTTCTTTCCAATGGCGATAGGTGGGTTTTGACGATTGTGGTTCCGATTGTGGTTTCATGTAAACAGTTTATTCCGATTGTGAGTCACTATTCCTCTGGTTTTACGTCATGCGCAAACGGTGTGGCACTCCAGAGGAGGCCTAGGAGAGCGAACAGGACCGGCCAGACTTCGTGTTTGCGGGCGGGGTAGGGTGCTTTGATACGCTGTGCGCTCCGTTCGGACGCTTCGGACCGCAGTCCGTTCGGACGCTCTGCGTGAGCGAGCTGTCGGACTCAGGAGAACCGTGTCTCTGAGCAGAGGGGGCGGCTTTTCAAAGCAGAAATGCCCCGCAGTCTTTAGAAACCCTGTCAACAATCATGTTGTTACGCCCCCTTCTGTATCTTGGGGTACTTAGGGGGCCATAACATAAATAACTCAAGTTTGGCTACCAAATTTAAATTAACACACACACCAAACAAATGTCTCCAAAACCCCACCTCCAACTGATCTCTCCAGCCAAGGTCTGCCTGAGGGTTGGAGCGTTCGCTGCTCAGACAACTGCTCTCACAAAATGCTCTTGGCCTCCAAAGCCAACAGGACACCAACTTCAAATGCCAATTTTATGGCCCAAAAGAAAACAAACTGTTAACCAATGTCTCCAAATACAATTGAATCTGAACAAAACCCACATATCAAATATGAACAAATTATGAATAGTTAACAGATCCCGGACAAGCCCCCAATTATGTTTTTTTTTTTTAAATCAAATACACAAAACACAACAGAACCTAACACACCAAATACGGCCACAGCCGTAACACACGTGAATTTGTGTTTCTAGTCGTGTCCAGACAAAACAAAGGCTAATGTCATTGCCACATATTTACGTGCTCCACATCGCGGCGTTGACCCCTTGGATTATAACTTCATCGAAAGCTAAATGTTGTTAGCACGTATTAGCTTAATCCTAACTCTTCCTTGTGGTGCGTTCGGCCAAGAATAAAGCACTTGCCGCACGGATTTAAACAATTATGAGCAAACAAGTGCTCAATAATAATCATACCAACAATAAAAGCACATTTAGAAGATCATCTCGCTCTATGAGAAGACGAAGCTTGTTTGTTTACTATGGAACTCAATATATCTTCTTTTACAGCCGTTTCGAGTATTTTAGAGAGTTCTGCGCGTGTCCAAATGATTTGTTCCGACTGAAAGCGTGGCGTATGCAAACGTTTGTTATAATCGGATCAAGTTTTTTCTGGACCCGTGCATACAGTTCAGTTCTATTCCATTTGTCACAACAGAACAGTTGTTATGACAATCCTCTTTTGACACAATCACCTTCAAAAGACACTTTAGCTGGATTGTGAAGTCATTTTTGTCTTTAAATAAAAATCTAACTGACAGAGAAACTGTTATTGAGCAGAAGGTTGCACTCCATCCAAATGAGTGATTCAAGAGTACTTTAATAACAACTGCAGAGAGAGGGACTTTCATTGGTTGAGGAGACACACAGAACAAAGTTTGTTAACATAAAAAGAAGTCGCTGATAACATTCATCCAAAACCAACAGCTGGAAGCGTCCCCCATTCAACCATTCATGCATCCTTTTGGCAGAAATTCAAGCAGAAAGATTCTCCCTGAAAAACAAACATCTTCTATTCAATAAATGTCTTTACAGACGGAACACGAGCAGCTCAGCCCGAGCCTTTATGTGTTATTGATCCCTGAACTGTGATCCCATGGGGGGCGTCAGGCTGTGAAACATACTGGTTAATCAGGATGAATTTGAGAATATTCTACCCAAAAACACACATGTCTATAATTAACTGACGTTTCATTTCAGGAGGAGTACTTTTCACACCAAGAGCTGGTTTGGAGCCAGTTATCGGGCAATTTATTTCTGGTAGTTTACAAGAGAGCTTCCCTTTGGGCGTTCCTTAAGATCTCTGTGAATCTGCTTTGGAGAGGTGAGAAGAAAAGAAAGGAGCTTCCAGTAAGTCATTACCTCTGACTGAGGGGTTATTAATGCAGACAATAAAGGCTGTCGCTCTCAGCGGTTCATGGTTTACACTTATTTTGTGGGCTTTTAGCTGAGACATACACTGATTGTGCAGGAGAAGGGTTTGATCGGCAGTAATAACTATTTACTGATGTGAAAATACGACACCTGAGGGTTTGAAATACAAGGATTTTCCTGAATACATGGACAAAAAAAGAGTTTTTCTGGAATCTGAGAATAGAGTTCAATTTAAAAAAAGTTTTTTGTTGTTGTTGTTAAGCATGGAGGCAGATCGATGATGGTTTGGGGGTTCATGTTGCCTTAAGGGAGAGAATGCTGCTTAAACTGTAAGGCCATAAACAGTCATGCAAGCAGTACACCAGATATTGTACTGTATTTATGTAATTTTGTTGTTGTTGTAGCTTTTAACCAAAAAAAAAAAAAGCGCTTCTCTGGAGTTAGAAAAGGGCAGAAAAGTCTCATTTTACCCTGTGGTCATTGATTTCTGCTGGTTGGTGTTTCTAGAACTGAAAGCAAATCATTAGTAAGTTAAGAAACAAAGAAAACTCACATCTTTAATGTGTTAAAAGTACTGTACTTTTTGACCATAAGGTGCAGATAAAATCCTTTCATTTCCTCAAAAAGCGATAGTACGTCTTATGTATGAATTCTGGTTGTTTTTTAGTGAGCTGGATTGAATTTTGCCCAAAAATCTGAAAAACTATGAAGCCGCATATCTGGATTGATTGACTGATGGAGCATTTTGGGTTTTGTAGTCAGGAGCTCACCGGAGTGATCCGTACTGAGAGTACTGAAGTGAAAAAGGGCCAGTATTGTTTTTCTATTCTTTGTGGTCCCACAATATCTACACAATGTTAACAGTTATGGTCAATAAAACTTTAATATCCAACTTCCCATCAACCCTTTTGACCAACTGCCTTCCTCTTGGCCTCTCCAGGCATTCTGGGTAGTGTAGTATCATCTTCTGATCTGTTTTCAAAGCCTCCCAGTTGTCTTTTATTTCTGTTTTTGTCATTTTTAGCCAGAAATCCTGAAAAACCCGTGTCGATTTCCAGGACATAGTTTCTGCAAAGCGCCAGGGGTTCACTAGAGATCCACCTCTGAGTTGTGGCTGTTGGTGTGGAAGTTAGCCTCCACTTATTTCCCTTTGTTTACACTCTCTCCCGCTTGATCCAGACCAAATGAAGTGGCATCGGTCCGGACCAACGGACGTTTCCGGCCTGAATACACCCTTTAGTTCACAGCCTCCTGTTTCAGACCGTCGATGAGTTTTTTTATGCTAGTTTTGAAATGCTGCTGCTAATTTAAATGGTCCTGTGTCGCAGCTCAAGGCCAAAGTTTGATGGTCCTGGCTGAAAACAGATGCTTTACACAAAGTCCGGCCCTTTGGTCCCCCCAGACGCACGAGGGTCACATTTGTTCAGGGGCAGCTGTGCTGCAGAGCCGTGCATCACCACTAAAAAACCCTCCGCAGGTCACAGTCGTCCCATTAGCATGTCAGGTTCTGACCCTACCATGCATCTTCACCAACCTTTGGATTTGAGGGATAAGCCCCCGAAAACGGTTCCACACAGAGGTTTTCTTGTCTGACAGTCGAAACCTCCTTTTTTACATTTCAAACACTTCCTTTTCTTCCAAACATCAAAGCTTCTTTTCAATTGTTCAAATTCTTTTTATGCATATAAAAATGCAAATATAAATGTTTTTTATGGCTCTAACTGGAACGACAGAAGATTTTGCACAAAAACTGACTTAAGCCTCTAAGACAAGGAGCAGGAACCCACATGGTTCCAGTTAGCTTGTTTCAGCTGTTTGCCATCCGCCATAATGAGAGCCCTGAAAGGCGGGTGAACGCGGGACGGCGTTTGTCCCCCTTTAGCCAACACCACAGGGGAATCAGGGTTGTTCAGCAACATCTCAACCCCAAAGATAAACATGGGACAGCAGATGTGAGGATCCGGTTTGATGTTCGACAAGGAAACATCCTCCATTTGTAAAACTAACCATGTCGGCGTGATGCGAAGGGAGATTGTCTGATCTACGGTGTTCAGTCGTCTAAATGTTAAAAAAAAAAAATGCTTTAGGTTTAGAGCCCTTAGGAGCAGAGTCATAGCTTGAGTTTTAAGATGGTTGTTCCAGAATGGATCTTGTGCGGTTTCCAGATATGTGAGAGTTCAGATAAGCAGAAGCTCATCTGAACTCTCGATTTCAACCTAAAACGTATCAAGATTAAAGTACAGATAATTGCTTTAACATTTATTTTGTTTGAAGTGACCCTGATATGAGCGGGATAGTGGCCTTCAGGGTGTCTACTATCAGAAATGAATGCACTTTGCGGGAATAACCGTCTGGCGTGGAGCTGAGGACGATTCACGCCTCTGCGTCATCCATTCATTTGACACCTCGTCTGGCTTTGTGTCTTACTTAATTCCTACCTAAAGCATCAGAGACTGGATGCTTCTGTGGACCTTCTCTGGTATCACGTCTTCTTTTGTGGATATTACTAAATGGATGTTTTTGCGCCATAACGTATATTAAAATGATCCACCTTCTCACCAATCAAGGAGCGACTTTTACTGGAGTTCTTGGTGGGATGCTCCAACGTCATGCTCACTTTGAAAGAGCGTAGCAGAAACTTCTCCCTGCAGCCGGTTTCCTGTGGCTGCAGTTTGGGAGGCGGGGACGCCGGGAAAGTGAAACCATAATGTGAGCGCCGCGGCGAGTCGTTTCTAATAGGTTCATATGTCGTCTGCGGCGCAAACCTGTGCACACAATCCAGATTCTTTATCCATAGAGATCAAAAAGTTTTAAGACACCAACATGTGCAGCTTAACCCTAGAGCACCATCGCCGGGTGATTTCCAGCAGAGTAAAACGAGTTATATGAATATTTCAATGTGTTGCGTGTCCAGGAGTCTGTTCCTTCACCAGGGAAGTCTCACATGTCACAGGAATGGGTGGACCAAAGACCAAGTTTATAGTATCGTTTTATTAATTTTTTTAGGAATTTTTGGTTCTCAAATTCCTAATTTTTCCGTCATTTTTGAGCATGTTTTTAGGAACTTCCTGTGTTGTGTTTTGTTTTTTCATTTTGTTACACAAACCACAGTTGAAAATCAAACAAAAACACTGTAATTTCTCACGTGTTGTCAAGTTTTGATGAGTTTTTATACTTTTTGTTGGGTATATTGTGTCCGGTAAAAATTACCTTTTTATACTGAAAGTATTCTAGGGTTAAAGCAGATTTAAAAAAAATTGTATCTATTGTTTTTATTAATTTTTCTTGAACAAATCATTTCAAGGTTTTATACTAAACTAAATTGAAGTGTTTTTTTTTTCTCTCTCTTTTGGGAAACTGGAAAAATTTGTCCAGCTTGCTCCTTTTCCCTGAGGGGAATATCAGTTCAGAGCAGAAAAAGAAAAAAATCCCTCCACATTTACTTAAAATGAAACACAGAGAGGCTGCAGTTTCTGCAGAACCGTTTGAACGTCAGCAAAATCCCAAAAGGTGAACGTTCAGTCAGTTGAGTCAATAAAGCTGCACTTCCTGCTGCAGAGCCGCAGGTCATGTCTCTGCGTGTCTCAACAAAACCCAAACTATGTCAGTGTTTGCAGAGCTGGAAGCATCAGTGACACGGCTTAAGGAGAGCGAGGAAAATGCTTAAAAATATTAAACAGTCCGCCGGTAACGGACCGCTGACGGTGTTTCTGACGCCTTATGGCTGCTTTCTCTGTCCAAACGTTGCCTTTACTGTTTGTACAATCTTGTCTCAAAATGAGGCTTTAAGCTCAGTGAAATGTTGATTCTGTGGCAGTTTAGGCGAAACAAACACGGTTTAACATTAATCTCAACTATTTCACAGCAGGAGGTTTCTAGGATGAGTTCAATTATATATGTTTTTTTTTTTTTTGTCTTTAAAGGTCAAAAATAAAATAAAAACATCAATGAGTTTCAACATTTTTCCTTTATGCTAATATTTAATCCTTTAGTCAAAGATTCACAAGAGTTTCACTTTATCTTTTGGAGTTAAACTAAGTGCAAATTACCCCACCAATAGGCCTGCACAAAATACCACAAATTTATCGTTATCGCAATATCAAGCTGTGCAATATGCATATTGCAATAAATGGTTACCTTAAATGTGCTAAAACAAGCTTATGGCTACTTGATGCATTTAACGAATTTAATAAATCCCTTTATACCAATCAGATGGAGCCCTTTAAGCTGTTGCAATGATGATTTTGGTTATTTTGTTTCTTTGTTTATATACTGCAAATTATATCGTTATCGCAATATTAATCATCAATATCGCATATCACAAGTTTTTCTCATATCGTGCAGCCCTACCCACCAATGACTGTTTTTAAACTTAATCTCTGTGTTTTTATGCTTGGTCTATTCGTCTTTGCTCTCGCTGTTCATTAAAAGCTCTGTTTTTCACCTGAATCGTCATCTGCAGAGATGATCTGCCATGAAATGTCCGGTCAGGCTTCAGTCTTAGGGGTCACCGACACATTGCCCGCCTTTCTTGTGAATTTCTTATTTGTGCCGACTCATTTTAAATGAGTACTTGTTACAGCTCATACGTACACATTTTCAAGGATAGGCAGGTTTTTGATAGACAGGTGGGTGGAGTGCTGTGAGGTTGGGCAGAGCAAAAGTACCAGTCTGTGTGCCCCTCCCACCTAAGGCTTTATTTTCATTGTTCAGAATGAATGGATGCCATCAGAGATGATCCATCCAGTGTAGCAAACGTCTATGGTCAAAACACGGACGTCAATGGTCAGATTCCAACCTTTAGGACTCAGGACTGTCCATCAGAAGTGAAACAGTACATTCATCCCAGGTGGTCGTGGTTATCCAGACTACTGCAAATCTTACACAGACGCACACCTGTTTTTATTTAACTGGCTTTTTTTGCAGAATGCCCGGGTTCTGCTGATCCTCATCCAAAACACTGAGGGGGTCAAATCTGACCCCACGTCTACAGTCATAGTCAAATTAGGATTATTTGACTGTATTTAAAGGAACATTTTTGCAGAAATGGCAGAAGATTTTCATCCAGAGCTCTTTGTGGTTTCACGCTGGGAAGACACGCATTTATCAAGCTGTGGGGGGGAACCCCCCCCCATTAAAATCCCCAGCCCTGCAGTAGACGGCGCTTTGAGCCAGGAGCCTGTCTGTCATCCTGCAACCGCAGCATTGATGGAAGATGCAGAATGACATGCTTTGAGTATCCGCACTGCTCTGCTGCAGCCATGTAACTGTGGTTTCAGTCTGTTCTGCCAGAGAATGAAAGCAAACCACCGGCGTGTGCATCTGCTGGGTCCCACAACCCCCCCAGGCTGTGTGCACTGCAGCAGGGAGGGGCCTTTCACACATGCATAATGCATGCTCTGAAGCTGTGACCTTGGTGTTAGAAAACAACGTCTTAATTATTGTGCGGCTCTGATTGGCTGCTGTTACTTTGGGACTCCGCCGCGTTCGTGAAGCTCCTGCTTTCATGCAAGAGGACTTTGACCGTCTCCTCCACATGAAGCTGCGACACAGAGGTTCTCTTCTGGGGAGACAATAAATCTCAGGGCTGATGTTCTTCGCTGCCCCTCCCTCACGGTGAAGCTCAGCATGTCCTCCAAGGACTTCACGAAACACCAGAGGAAACTCTGAACGTTTTCTGGACTTGTACCTGACGCAGAACTGCGGGTTTCCAGCGAGTCCGGTTGGAAAGTCTTTCAGGGAAAGCTGCTCAACCACAGCGAATCAGAAGGAAACATCCTGAAGAGCAGCGGGGTCTCAAAAGGTTTGAGTTCATCCTGATTAATTAGGTTAATCCAAATAAATATAAAGCAAAAACAACATTTTGTTTCTTTTGGATTTTCAGGACCGTCATAGACCACAAAATACATTTTTTTGTTGTTGTTAAAAACTGTTGAAGCTCACGGCATCTGTAAAAATGTGAAAATATTCTGATTTCTGAATTCAAGCGGTCCAGACTTTTCCACAGACTTCCTGTTTTAAACACGCCTTGCTGCAGCGCAACATAGAGACCTCATGGGGAGGTTTGTACCGAAAACGCTGCAAACCACAACGCTTGTCAGAAAAGGAGGCGCAGATGACAATTAAGGAAATACACGAAAGATTTTACGATACTTTTAGCTTTATCATCCAACATTCATGAACCCACAGGAATCTGTTCTTCAACTAGGTTTTAAATGGTTGATGTGGGAGAGGCAGATGGTCTTCCTTTCAGGTCATCCTATAAAGTCCGGCTGAAGAACAGAAATCCTGCCATCAGCTCACAACCATTGGCTGTTGATAGATTCCTTTCAGTGGAAGGGGTGTGGACTTTGAACGCCCTTACTCCTGATTGGCTACATAGAAACGTTGACTCGGACCACTCGGCCCAATCACCGTCGACTGGCTTAAAGATGTTGAGGTGTCGCGGAAAAATAGCAACTGAATTGGCTTCCTGTTGCTGGAGCCAGAGGTGAAGGCGTTTTCTATGGGTGACATCACACACAACCCGTCCAGTCCATGCTCACAACCCAACCAAATCATTGTGCAGGTTGGGTTGACCGTCCTCAAGATGGTTGGGATCAAGTTACAGACATAGAATAGATTCAATCTAAACCAAATGAAAACAGGAAAAATGGAGATCAAAGCAAACAACAGGTGGCTCCAACGAACTGTGTGTAGAACAAAGATCAGACAGCGTGGGGTGTTCTGGGTGTTCAGTCCTACCAGTCCACAGACCTCCCACACACTCCAGCACACGGGGCCACTCTACTGCTCACAGACATGTATTCACTGTGTCTCACGGAGCTTTATAGTGATCCAGACGACGGGCTGTGAGGTCTGATTGGTCAGGCCTCCACCGGGTAGTCAGTACGTAAAAAGTAGGGCTACACGGACAGGAACCGTAAAGATAAGAGATTGTGGGCCGTTGAGTTAAAAGGATCTGTTAGGAAGGGATGAAGGAACCTAGAGGTTGGTTTTGACGTTTTTAGGACGCAGTCGTTTTGTTTATAGTCCCCCCACTCCGACTCGTACTCCTGCACAGTAGACGGACATCCATCCTTAAACGTAAGCTGCCACCCGCCAATAAAACCCAAAAGAAAATATGAAGACAAGAAGGACAAAAAAAGAGGGATCTGCATAAAAACAAACATGAAAGAGAAGGTGGACACCAAATAAGATGAAGATGTCTTGGAGGATTGCACTTAAAGATCGACTCCGATCATCTTCTCATCTGTTTTCAAAGCGTCTTCTAATGATGATTATGCTGTTTTTAGCCAATTGTCGTTTTGTAGGACAGAGTTTCTGCAGCACAGCAGTAGGTCTTTAGAAATTGTACTCTTGGTTGTTGGGCGCGACTGTGAAGAAACCCCGCCCCCACTTCCCGTCCCTGTTGCTGAGAGCTTTCTGTTTACGCACTCTCCCACTAGCTTACAGCCCCCAACCTAACATTAGCAGTGGAACAAAAATGACGAGCAACATTGGAGCTATCCGGCCGTCCAGTTCTGATCCAGATTGCAGCTCAGACGAGGAAAACAAAGACGTTCATGGATCTATTTGTCTGCAAGTGGATGCATCAGAATGGGGCGGAGCAGGGAGCCTGTGGCCCCGCCCAGTGTATTTTCTATGTCACAAATACGATGTTTATCAAACAACAGTTTTCCTTCTGCTCCTGATTCACAACAAATTGAACAAAGAAATAATCAGTTTTGAGCAAAATTGTCTTTATACATAAAAATCAGAAAAATGCCACAAGAACATGTTAAAAACACAAAAAACATCATTTTCATCGGCGTGGGCGTTTAAGGGAGGAGCCATTTAGAACAGCTTGACCAGCTTTTTACATTATGGTGATAAAACAGAAACGTATGAGTATTTCCATTGTTCAAACAGAAAATTTTCTTCTTCTTTTTTGGGGATTAGGGTTACTTTTTATGCATTAATACATTTAATTGTATAAATGATTTGTAGCTGCCAACAGCTACTTCAAAAATATTTGAAGCCACCAAAATCCAGGTAAAAAAAAATAAACCCAAACCTTTATAGACATTTTCCTGCAATAATACCAATATTATTAAACAGTATAGCCACAAATATATATTTCATACTAATTTAGGTTTCTGGTAAGCAAAGTTGAACCTTTATTTAACTTGGTAAACTTAAGAACCCTTTTTTTTATTTACAATAACGCCCGCTGGCATTTCAGGACCCCCCTCCCACCCCTAAGGGGATTTTGGAAGGTAGAAATGTGACATAACTTTACCTGTGCAGGTAAGCTTTCACCTTCTTCATTACAACACAAGCACAAATATATATATTTTTAAACGTAGTTTAAAGAGGGTTGAATTTGGGCGTATTGCCTTAAGTTTGTATATTACCTTAAAATAACAAAGTCCTACCCCCCTCCCCCCTGAGATAAAGATGTCCACCTGTGATTCATTCATGTGGCCTTCGCTGCCTCTTGCAGGCTACTTGTCCGCGCGCGCGCGCGGGCGGGCAGCGCGCGCTGGTCGGGAGCGCGCGTGGAGGCGGTCCGGGCTGCCTGGGTTTTTTTCTGTAATCGCTTTTCTGCCGCTGAACCTCCAGTTAAATAGCGAGGACACGGGAGCGAGCAGGCGGCCGTGTGAGGATATACTTTTTTGGTACCTTGGGATTAACGACGCGGAATCGAAGCATCGACGGCCGACCTCCAGGTAAAAACAACAACAACAAACAAACATCGACCGCCCGCGCCTCGTCGAGCAGCCAAAGTGAGCAAATGTCCCGAGAAAAAAGTGTCGTTTTCACGGAGGAGGAGGAGGGAAGGGGGGTGGATGTGTGGGACGAGCCTCCCTTTGTGCCTAGCCAGGGTCACTGATCCCCAACGCTCAATGTGGGCACTGCAGAAACGGCGAGGGTCCCCCGCGCGCGCCTCTCCGCCGCCGTTGGCCGCCCTCCATCCGCCTCTCCGCCGCTTTTTGGGGCGACAGAAGCGCCTTCCTCCCTCTCCAGCGCCTCCATTAAAAACCCGCGGCCTGTTTGGCTTCTGTCTAATTTTAACTCCCCCCCCCCCCCCCCCCCCCCCCCGTCAGCGGCAGCCCCGCTCGCCGCCCCCGGCCTGTAGCGTTAGCTAGCTGCGTGTGCTCGGCGCCGCGCGCCTGCAGTCTCCCGTCGACCCTTTTGTGTGTTTCATCCCTTTAAACGCTGACCTGCCCGCTTCGACCGCGCGTGCGGCTGATGCCTCCGCGCGCGCGCATCTCAACTCCCCTCTGCTATTATTTTTCTGTCGGCGGGGGGGGGGGGGGGGGGGGGGGTAATGTCCTCCCTTCGACCCTGACATCTTGCATTGATGCGGCTCCATCTGAGCCGCTCGTGTCCTTATCGTTACCGTGGAACGCCTCCGGGGAAAGGCAACCCCCCCCCCCCCTCCCCAGAGCCAATCGATGGCAGAGATTAATCCATCTCTTCTCGGATGTCTGACTATGTCCCACATATTCATGACACCCCCTTTGATTGGGGGGGGGCTTTTCTGACCTGAGTTAGGGTTTACATGGATCCGTTTGTTGTTAAGTGTCATCAGGTCATCCAAGCACAAACAAATGCTGCAATTCGTTTGACCCCCCCCCCCCCACACACACACACATTAAAACTTAATTTCCAGCCCTGATATTTCTTCATCTGCAGATTCACACCGGAAGTGGCAGCATCCATTTGGGACGAACGAGCCCTAACCCCTTTATTTATCTCTATTTCATGTCCTTTCCAGGGCCCACGATGTCCAGCGAAGTGCAGAGACCGGACGACAGCCCCAGCACGAGCGGGGGCAGCTCGGATATCGAACAAAGGGAAACGGTACCGCCCGAGCAGGAGCGGGAGCAAGCACAGCCCAAAAAGAAGGAGACCAAGATCTCCAGTAAAACCGCTGCTAAACTTTCAACCAGTGCCAAGAGGTAAACGTTGGTCCGGCTCATGGTCCCCTGTGCCTGTGGGGGGTGGGGGGTGATGTATGCATACCCACAGACACTCTGACCTCAAACAGCAGGACGCCTCTGCTGTGGCGTTGAACCATCGCCGCGGCCGTTTATCAGAGCTTTTCGATCAAATTTCTTCTTTTCTTAATCAATACTTTCAATCAGCTCCACTGCCGTTTCCTCGACAAAAGACGATGGAGGGATTATGCAACCGGTTGAGTTTGGCCGACGCTGAGAAGCTCTCAGCGTGTCTGTGCATCTTCTCCACCTACGGGCACAATCGGGGGCAGGAAGTTGGACGGCGTCCGCGCTCAGACGCTCCGCCTCAGATCTTTGAGGTCTTTGGTTCTCATCTCACGTCTTTCTGTTGCAGGATTCAGAAGGAGCTCGCAGAAATAACACTAGACCCGCCTCCCAACTGCAGGTAGGGAGACGCAGCCTTCATTTGTGTGTGTGTGCCCCCCCCCCCCCCCCCTTTGTTCCCGCTCTTTTGTTTGTGTTAAAGATCTCAGGTGAATCTGCGGCCTGTTCTTGCTGCAGACGCCTTCATGTGATCGATAGTAGTCTGCTGAAACTGTAGAAAACGAACGGCGATGCTGCTTTAGCCCCCACCCACCCACCCACCCCCGCCACCGTGCTGGGGATTTACCGCAGACAATGGTTATTGTGTGGAACGACGGCAGCGGCCGTGAGCGAGGGGCGGACCACATGTGGACGCCACAAAAGACGCACCTCTGGGGTCTCGCGCCCTTATGTTACAGAAATACGATGGAGCGACGGCGCCATCGATCAGAGCTGCGTTTAGCGAGGGGGGGGGGCTGCTTCCTGGACGCCGGGGCGTCCTCCCTCACACACACCTGCTGAAAAACAGCTTTGTTTGACTCATCTGGCCGGTTTTGAGACGACTGCACTCGAGACGGCCTTGTGTATTGGATGAATTAACACACTCACACACATACACACACACACACACACACACACTCCCCCCGCTGGCGCTCATCAGAACCCCGCCGTCATTAACCATAAACATGAGGCTAACCTTTTCATTTCTGCACAGCCCAGTTTTGTTCCTGAGCTGGAGGGAGGGGGGCTAAAAAAGATGCTGTTCTCCTTCGGGGGCTTTAATCTATTTTACCCCCCCCCCCCCCCCCCAAAAAGAAAAAAGAAAAAAGCGGGTTGGCTCACAGGAAGGATTTGGCTCGGGGACACCAGCAAGTCATTTGAAAGTAAAATAATGGCTAGCAGATATTTCACAGTCCTTGCCTCGGTGGGGGGGGGGTCGCTTCCCGGGAAACAATTACGGTTCTCCAGGATTATCTTTTCCTTTTTTCTTTTGCTCTTAATTTGACACCAACAGTTTAAAGATGTTTTCTCTCTGAGATCCGTCGGCCGTGGGAAATGTGATCGGTTCTGCCGTTTTCTCTTTCATTCCCTCCCGTATTGCTCAGGTTAAGCCCCTTCCTTTTTCTGACAAATTGAAGATGGGGGGGGGGCTCTTTGGCTGTTGGGTGGGGGTTCGTGTTTGAGAGGTTCCACAGATGTTGGTCTTCCGCCTTTGTGCTGCTCCGGCCTCCGAGGCTGTAATGAATGGAGAGGCTTTGCTTCCATCAGTCGGTGCAGGAAACACGGCTTTAGTCAAACAGGACTCGCCCTCTTCATCACTGTAATAAAGCGCCCGCGGCTCCTCATCAAGCGCCCGTCCAAAGCTACGCTGATGACGACGCTCTGTTTCTGCGGCCAGTGCTGCTTTTTGCCTCAGTTTCTTCCGGTTGGGACGCTCGGGCAGGACGTTCCGCTTCATCTTATCCCACATTTCTACAGACATATCCGTCAAACACGTTCTATAATTTCCACTTTTAGTCGTTTGTTCGTTTTAGAGAACATAAAACCCAGCAGCACACCTATCAGCTGCAATTTAAGTCCATATATTTCATCACAAACAAAAGTGTAAAAAGCTGAAAGAAGCAACGTATTTTATGCAAAAATAACAACTAGAAATGCAAAATTCCCTGCACACATCTGCTGAAAGATTCTCCAGACTGCTAAAAAGAAAACTATAAATACAGATAACTGAAGCTGACCAATGCTAAACTATGCAAACAAAAACAGACAGGAAATGCTTTATGTGAGGTGAAGAAGCTTTAAAATTCAGATCTTAATGTCACAAATTATGTGTTGAAAAAAGGCTACTTTAGCTAAATAAAATCGAGGACTTTTGCTAAGAAACATGGTCCTGATGAACCATTTTTAACAAGGTCACCTGATGAAAAACTGAATCCTTTCCTGTTTGGAGAAACAAAGAGGCTCAATGATGCTCGGCGTCGATCATCAAATGCCAAATTAGCTATAAAATAAGAGGCTAAAACGTGAAAAAGTTGCTCAATGGGAAGACAAACGTTTGATTAAGCTGCAGAGATTCAAAATCATATCAAAAATCTCTAAAACAGGGAAATGAAACCCTTAGAAACGCTAACTGAACGGCTGAAGGCTCAGCTAGCTCGAGAAGTTCAACCCGACCGAAAAAGCCGTCCATCCCGACTCTGATGCTTCTTCCGGTGGAGCCAACTGAACATGCAGCTGTGTCCTCAGTTGGCCCCCGTGTTTGGAATTTTCCAAACCCCTGTTTTCGCCGTTTTCTGACTTCCTCAGAGGTTTTTTCTTTTCTCTGACTGATCTTAAGAATGGATTTGCATGAACAGCAAACAGAGCGGCGGCACAAAGCGCCGCGTAGAAAAGACGGCGCCTGACATCAACTTTTAAGTTGCAGCCGGCTCGTTACGGCGGCACGTGTCGTGCATCTTGAGAGCAGCAACACATCGGAGCGCGAGAGGATCTGACAGGGCAATTATTCTCACTGTCAGGCTCTTCAGGGGTATTGTACCGGCAGCTTGAGCTGCTACACCTGTGGAAGCAGCTTTTTCTGGGGGGTTTTCTCTGTGTGTGACGTCATTAAAAATGACCGTTAGGTAGCATTAGTAGCATTTCTTTAGTCATTTCTATATGATTTGGGATTTTGGGAGTAGATGTTCAATAATGCAAATAGCTCGAGTGGTTCAGTCCTCTCTGGGGGAGGAACCAATGCATTTTGGAGTTAATGAAGGGAGTTGTGGGTAAATTCTTGTGTTTAGTGTGGCGGCTGGACCTCAATCACGTCTCGTCTCTCCCACGTCCTCCTCCGCTTCCTGCTTCCCATTTTCTGTCCTTTGCATGGCAGCAAAGGCTTCAGCTGCACGGATGAAAGCAGAAGTGCATGTGCGGCGGCGTCCGGCGCTGACGTTTCCTGCAGAAATCCGAGCAGAGGCTTCCTGGTGCACGGTCAAGCGTGCGTCTGCCGGCACTGCGCTGCTCTCAAACGCTGAAGTGTGAGCTTTCTGTGTTCGGCAGTCCCCAGCTTTTGTTCAGGCCGCCTTTGTTCGCAGATGTTCCACAACAAAAGCAGAATGATTCTTTGCTGAAGAGGTAGCAATAGCGTTTTCCTCCTCTGAGGCAGCTTGGAAAGATTAAATGCAGCTGCAGCCCCCAGTGCTCTGCAGAAACACGTTCAGCCGCCGTCTGTCAGCTGATCTTTCCACAGAGAAGAAACCACAACGTGAAGTGGATACGGCTGAGAGGGATTTGACACAAACATAAACACAGACCGGCTTCTCCTGGCAGATACAAGAATATTACAGGTTTTTTTAGGGTTCCTGAAAGCTTCATTATCCTCCTCTGTTCCTTGAATCCAGCAGCAGCGTCCGTCTTTACTGCAGCTCTTCATCATTTGCTGCGACTTGACTCTGAGTAGCATAAACTAATGGAAAATGAATTTTTTTTGCGTGCGTTTTAAAATTCATGACCTGGCAAGGGTTTTTCAGGAATCTCAGCGTCTGCATTTGCAGCTTCAGCTTTTGGATGTCAGGAATATTTGCAAAATGAGATGTAAATTCCAAAGAAAAGAGTTTTTCTGCTTTTGGAGCTGCTCTTTAACATTATGAACTTGTGCTTTTATAAGTCTCTCCTATAAAAACGCTGACAGTGTAATCTGCTTAAACACAAACAGCTGGAGTAGAGCAGATTTGGACTTTTCTGCAGTTCTGAATGTAAAACAAATGATGATGTGTAAAAAAAAAAAAACGTTTTTTTTTTAAATTTATTGTATTCACAGCTTAAACGATGCACAGTTTGATTCTGCACACATTTTCCATCACAACTAACAGTTTTTAAAATGATTATTTCAACTACAAAAAAATCAGATTTCTTCTTCTGGATAAACCTAAAATCCAGATCAGCAGAACCAAGAAAGTCCTTTTATTGTGAAAGCCTCTGTTTTACTCCTAAAGGTTCAGTTCTGCTCCATGTAGCTTAACTTTCAGCGTTCTGCGGTCCGTCGGGTGTTAGCGGTTTTGGTGCACCTGTGCGGTCCGTCAGATGTTGGAGGTTCTGGTGCTCCTGTGTGGTCCGTCAGATGTTGGAGGTTCTGGTGCTCCTCTGTGGTCCGTCAGGTGTTTGGGGGGGGGGGGTCTGGTGCACCTGTGCGGTCCGTCAGATGTTGGAGGTTCTGGTGCACCTGTGTGGTCCGTCAGATGTTGGAGGTTCTGGTGCTCCTGTGCGGTCCGTCAGATGTTGGAGGTTCTGGTGCTCCTGTGTGGTCCGTCAGATGTTGGAGGTTCTGGTGCTCCTGTGTGGTCCGTCAGATGTTGGAGGTTCTGGTGCTCCTGTGTGGTCCGTCAGATGTTGGAGGTTCTGGTGCTCCTGTGTGGTCCGTCAGATGTTGGAGGTTCTGGTGCTCCTGTGCGGCCCGTCAGATGTTGGAGGTTCTGGTGCTCCTGTGCGGTCCGTCAGATGTTGGAGGTTCTGGTGCTCCTGTGTGGTCCGTCACATGTTGGAGGTTCTGGTGCTCCTGTGTGGTCCGTCACATGTTGGAGGTTCTGGTGCTCCTGTGTGGTCCGTCAGATGTTGGAGGTTCTGGTGCTCCTGTGTGGTCCGTCAGATGTTGGAGGTTCTGGTGCTCCTGTGCGGCCCGTCAGATGTTGGAGGTTCTGGTGCTCCTGTGCGGTCCGTCAGATGTTGGAGGTTCTGGTGCTCCTGTGCGGCCCGTCAGATGTTGGAGGTTCTGGTGCTCCTGTGCGGTCCGTCAGATGTTGGAGGTTCTGGTGCTCCTGTGTGGTCCGTCAGATGTTGGAGGTTCTGGTGCTCCTGTGTGGTCCGTCACATGTTGGAGGTTCTGGTGCTCCTGTGCGGTCCGTCAGATGTTGGAGGCCAAATCTATTGTTTTCAAATCAGCGTGAACCTTCTTACGTTTAGTCCAAAACTGTCTCTGAGACCTGAAGCTGCAGAAAGTCCCAGTTTGTTGCTCTGTAATGTTTCAGAAGATAAAATACTTTCTGGAGGAAGATCTGATGCTTTATTGACCTCAACACACTTCTGTCTTCATTGTTTTGCTGTATTGTCATATTTAGCGCATCAGTGACACGCAGAACCCCTCCCTGTGTTTGATGTTCCACTTCCTCGCATCCTCCTGCTCTTTGAAGCTCCAGAACATTCCCGGGGGGGGGGGTGCTGAAGCTCATGAGCCGCTCGAACCATCGGTGGCAGATGACGCGATGCAGGCGTCACATGACCGGCGAGTCGCCTGCCGCTCTAAGACGGGCGCACGTCTCCGTCTTTGTTGGGGCCGTCTTTGTTTCAGCGCTGACCTTCAGTTCAGATGGGAACGTCCTCGCGTCCGTGGTGACTGCTTATTGGTTCTGCTCCCCCCGAATCGTACATCTACCCCCCTGGGGATGTGCGAGTGACACAGCCGCGATCATTTTTCACGGCGTTACCATTAAGCACAGCAGGACGGGCCTATCAATATTCATGAGGGGGGTGCAGGGGTGGGGGGGCTGCTGCAGGATTCCTCTCGCTCGTTGATCTTCCGCCACGGCGCCGTTGACACACGGTGTGCACGAGCGCGCTGATGTCAGTCTGAGCCCAGGAAAAGGATAGTAGAGAGGAACCAGGGGGAGAGCGTCCGCCTCCACCCAGGTTGGAGAATCAAACTCTGAAAAATGTTGTCATTTGTGTTTGTGGACAAACAAAGAAAAGCAGACAAAAGCAAACATCATCGACTAAACTCTGTGACGTTTCTGTGTGAGGGATGAGCCCAAAAGCTGAATTGATTTGAGGCGTATTTTCTGGCGTGTACGACCCTCCACGGACCCGGACAGCCCAAAACCAGAGGTCAAAGGTCTTTCAGGATATCTTGGGCTTTGAACAAAAAGGATTTGTGGGATTTGTGACATGGGCTACGTTCACACTGCAGGGCTTAATGCTCAATTCCGATTTTTTGAAAAAATCCGAATTGTTTGCTAGACCGTTCACATTTCCAAGTAAATCCGAACTTTTGTGATCTCCAGTGTGACCGTGACACAACCCAAACGAGACCCGCATGCGCAGAAGCCAGAAGAATACTCAACGGTGAACGACGTCACTTGTTGTTTGCGGAGCAAACGTTAACAATGGATGTCAACAACAGTGTTGTCAAAGCGGAGCTCTTTTTGTAATATTAAATTTATTTTCACGAAGGAGCAGCACAATTACAATCTTCTCATTTTAAGAAGGCAATGGAGTCGAGATCGTCTGTACCCACTGTAGTGGAATAGGAATGTGCATGTGTTGGAGCCACGCCCCCGCGTGTGTGCAAGCGCGTGCCACGATAGAGAATAGGGGGGGGGGGGGGGCAGTGTGTGCGCGCATTCATGTTGTGTGTTACGGAGGAAGGAGGGCGGTAATAAAAGAAGGTTTCCCCCAAAATAAATGCTATGGACTCTTTATTAACCCGCTCTGGAGAATCTAAGGATCAGAACAGGGAGGAGGAGGAGGATCGCCTCGGGTCCCCCGCGCTTGAGCACGGTCGGAAAGGAGAAAGAAAAAAAAAGTTATCGCGGGAAAGGTTCTACACCACGCTCTGCCATTTAGCTGGAAATTTTTTCAAAAACCGCCCAGTTGCGATCAGAGCCCTGGAGTTTGGCCTGAAAAGAGCGATCAGCCCAAATATTAATCCAATCCGTGACCTCCCTTCCCTTCCACTGACTGGTCTCAGCAGCATCGTCCACCATGGTTGATGTTTACGTTCTCGTTCCCGCCTACTTCAACGCAAAATGATGACGTTTGTTGCGTGTCGATGACGTACAGTTCGGAATCAAGTCGCCTGGCCGGTCAGACGGCGGTCGCAATTGAAAAGAACGGCTACAATTCGGAATCAGGACGGCAAATCCACGGGGCCTGGGTCGCAATTGAAAAGATCGGATCTGTGTCATTCAGACTGTCATGAAAAGATCGGAATTGGGCCGCTTAGGGGCAAAAAATTCGGAATTGGGTCGTTTCAGCCTGCAGTGTGAACGTAGCCATGATTTTTGCTGCTGCTGCCTTTGCAGCTCCTCCATAGATTTGTGTGTCTGCTGCTTTTACACAACAGCATACAAACAAGCTTCCTCTATAGTCTGTCTCTACTCTACTGATGTCATATCACACTCATATCTTTTGTTTTCCACTAATTCATTGACTGCTTTTCACAATGTCGGTGTGTAGATGTTATCTGCTTTGTGTGTTTGTTGCAGCTGACGGATGGAAATCTGCAGTTTCCTGTGAAATCCGGAGCATTTGTTCTCACAGTGTGACGTTTTCTCTCTTTTTTTCCCCTCAGTGATGCTCAATAATGTGCAGAAAGTTTCATTTTTCAATCCAAACCCGAGTGGTGAAGACTGATCTTTGAATCCTGGGTTGAATAAACTATCTGTGTTTGTTCTGAAAGCTCCTTTAGTTGCATGCAAATCTGTTCCAGCCTCTGATGAGAGATGTTTGTTTGCGTTTAGTTCTTGGACTGTTCGCTGCTGTTATTTTACATTTGTTTATGTTTATGAGAACAATCATATAACGGTATTTCTGTCCTCTTTCATTTAAATAGATTGAACTGGACTTTGTTGCTGTATTTTAAACCAATGAAAGAGGTGTCACTTGACGGATGCCATCCTTTACGTTCTGTCAAAGTTTGGACCCACACTTTTTACGACCGACCAAAAATCCCGAATGTCTGTATCTTGAACAGGCAGACTTGGGAACCGTGCGGCGCCTGGAACAGATGTTCTCTTCCGGTTGTGAACTCCTTCATGAGTTTTCAGCAAACAGCGGCTTCTGATTGGAAAATAACCTCATGTTCTCCTCCAGAACGTGCGGCGGCGTGCTCTCTCTCTCTCTCTCTCTCTCTCTCCCTGTTTGATTTATCCGTACTGCCTCCCGCCGCCGCTCTTGTTTGACAGGAACGCGGAGCGCCTTGATTCATGCGCGTCATTGAATCCTCAATGTCCTCATTTGTGAGGTAGTTTTCTGGCGAGCGTTTGTCCGCAGCGTTATTAATGGCTGTGCGGAGAAGTGAAGCGTGGCGTGTGGACACTCTGCGGCGCCGCGCCACCGCCTTCGCCTTCACAGTAGCGGTTTAGGTCATTGAGAATGACTGAACGCCGATCTGATGCGGCCTTGAAAGCGAACAGAGGAATCTCTTGGCGAGCGAACAAAGGCGTAACTCTCAGCGGCTCCCGGATCCTGTTTGGCGGGCGTCGGGGGTCCGAAAACCTCCTGGATCTTCTCCTGAAGTCACAAATCAGCGCTGCTGCCAAGCAGACTCCAAACGCTGACATGTTTGTGGTCTGGAGGATGTTGACACTTCTAAACATTATGCTGTTAGCGGTGGAGGAAAGCAGCAAATGATTGACCTTTTTCTCTGCGCTGACGTGCAGCAAAGCCGTTTTCCTCCTGCAGACAGGCTGGAGGCTCAGCTTCTTCTGATCGCTGACCGCTCTGCCAGAATCCTAAACGGCTGCCCAAAGTGCTTTAGTGCAAATCCAGACGACGCACTGAAGCTTTGGTTGAGTGCGTCCGTTTGGAGAGCTGTGAAATAAACATTAACATCCCGCTCTGGACTAATTAACCTTAATCAAGAGCAAAAGGCTGTTTTTTATGGAGGGCTTTCTAACCATCCATTCGTTTTATCAACATGCTTCAGACCGCTGGAGATCGGGGGCAGAGTGTCGGATCATTTCAAGGAAAATATTGGATTCTGGACGATAATGATTCTGGAAAAAACACAAATCAAAGTGATCTTTTCCTGGTAAATCTATTATCCAGTTAACAAGTCCGTCACACATAGACACAAAACATTATTAAAATTCCACAAATGTGGAAAAAACGCAGTTTCACAATCACACTGTTTCCATTAAATCCTAATTATGTGAATAAACACAAACCAAATCACACGATCAGTCATTCCAAAACACGGATGTGAACAACACTTTAATTGACAGCAGATCCATTCACATTTCTGCCACCATCATCGATCAATGGAGACGTCGGCGTCCCCTTTAGTTTTTGTTTAGAAATACAAAGTTTTATCAATCAATCAAACATTATTTATGAAGCACTTGTCATATAAAAGCATAACACAAAGTGCTTTACATTAAAACACGAGCACGAAAACAAGATGTTGGAAACGCTAATAACTGGAACCTCCCTCTCTGTGAACAGCTGCATAGACGGCCAAATGCAGCGTCACAGGCGGGGACCGCTCCACCACAGCTAAGCGGTTATGCAGGTCCCCATCCAGAGCCACAGTGGCTGAACAGCAGCCGACCCAGAGGGAGGGGTCCCAACTGAGGAAGCACCGGAAATTAAAATGAAACAGTAAACATAATAATGATGAAAGCAATAAACACTGAATTAAGGTAAATTAAAATAACGCGTTAAAAATCTAGTTTAAGTTCATAAAACAAGATGAAATGGACAAATAAATCAACAAATTAGATAACAATAAATGAATAACTACATAAGTAAATAAAAGTAGTAAAAAATCAGCTAAAAGCCAGGTTAAAGAGATTTTCATAAAAGCATTAATGCTCTCTGCGGCCCTCAGGTCCTCTGGGAGACTGTCCCATAAACGGGGGCCATAGTCCTGAAAAGCAGCCTCTCCATAGGTTTTGGTTTGTTACAGTGGGAATGGTTAAAAGACCAGAGCCAAAGGATCTCAGGGTCCATGAGGGTTCAGACTTTACTAAAAGATCTGAGAAATAGGAAGGCGCAAGACCGTCAGGACATTTAAAAACTGTTAAAGTATCTTAAAATCAAGCAGGGAAAGTTCCTCACCTGTTTAGTTGGCATCATTGTGATGTGAAAGTTTTGTTTCCTGACAAAACAAATATGCTTTTGGCAGGAAATTTGACATTAAATTGAATATCTTCTACCGTTTACCAACCTGATGGGATTCCAGCGAGCGGCTTTGCGCGGACATGGCCGATCAGCATAAATCAGCTGAATCCCATAGGGAGAAATGCCTGGGGGAGGGGTCACTCAGTCCAGGTCTCGTATGCAGCCAATGCATTCATGCGTCATTAAAAGTTCCTGTTTTACCTCCAGACAGACACAAAAACACTAGAACCTGTGGTAAAAGGCACCGAGTGTTGCGATGATTCATCCATGTTCGTCATGGTCGACCGTCCACCTGCAGACCCACGAGGACCCGCTGACCAACCATCACCCAGGGTTTCCCCGCGTTCTCCAAGTTGTTGTCGCTCCTCAGGATCTGCAGAGTCTGTGACTCATGAAGGCCTCGTTCCTGCTAAGCTCTTAATGATATGGTAATGCTATAGACCGTGTACATGTGTGGCTGCAGGCAGGTGTTTGCAGCGCGTGTGCTTGGCGGCAGCATGCAGCAGCACACAGGCCTGCAGAGGACAGAACTGCTTACAGCCCTCAGATCTGTGTCGTGCCTCAGAGGCGTTTGTAGAATTATCAGGAAAAGCAGAGGAAGGGTCGCCGCCACCGCTGCGTTTGACTCTGGAAGTATGCGTCCACTGAAGTCTGGAGCCAAAGGCCGCCCCCGACTGAACCCAGCGTGTGAGGTCGTCGCCCTGCAGGAAGACGGTCCGGCTCTACGACCAGAAGAACCGGCGTCCGCCCGGTCGAGCTCTGCGCTTGGTGCTGGATAAACCTTCCGCTCGGTAATTGCAGCGCTCACAGCAAAAGGCTGGGTTATGAAACAAAGCGTGTCATTTGGGGCTGCAGTAACGGAGGAAGGAGGTGTCACTCGAGCTGTTGAGCTGCACAGTAATTGGTCTTGGGGCTCTTTCACGGTTGGCGGAAGAGAAGATTGCTTCATTAAAGTTCCTCCTCTGATAACCGCAGCTGCCACGCTGATAGAAAAGCAGATCGTGGCTGAGTGATATATATATATATATATAGAAGCAAAGAGGTGACTGTGGGGACTGAACTGCAATGGCAAATAATGCAGATAATGGCTTTATTTGTGCTGCTGCACCGCATGTTTTATTTATCAGCCCCCTGACGCAGTTCCTGCGCTTCCCTGCCCTCGACGCGCATTTGATTGCATAAATGTGGGTTGGTGTTTTCGGAACCGCACACCGGCGTGGAAGCTGGTCCGACTGGTCTGTGTGCAGGGCTGCAGCACGCCAGTGAGCGGCGGTTTTGCGGGAGTCTTGCTGACTGCTTTCACTTCCTGTTGTCAAAAAAAAAAAAGGTCTTTGCAGAAACCCCGCGGGCCCTGCACGGCTGCAGGTGCATGCTGGGGCCGCCGGCATGCAGGCGTTTCCAAAAATGGTTTGTTCCTGTTGGATTAGAGTCCAGATTATTACATCCTAAAACAGCATCTATTTTATGTATATGAATCCAAAACTCATTTAGAAGTCTGGTAAAACATCAATAAAAACAATTCTGTTTTGAATGCCTTGGATTAGATTAGATTAAATAGGATTAGATTTAGAGATAAACCCAATAGAAGCTTACTGGGAACAAGCATTGGAGGTTCTTGGTTTTGAATCAAGATTTTATTTATTTTTATTATGAATTATTTTGTCTTGTGTTTAAAGATGCCTAATGCTGCGTAAACCTCTCACATTTTCTAAAAGCTTTTTTACATTTTTCTGCATCAAAAACATACATTTAAAAAAAATGTTAAGCTTTATTTGCCGTAGATAAAAAGCTGGTTGCAGCTTTGCATTTGAGAAATATAAACGGTTTGGAGTTTTGGCCTGAATCACAATATTTTCCCTAAATATTCTACAACTGTAAACGGTGAGCGGCTCTTTTGGTGTTCCAGCTGCAGTGGAAAACTTCAGATCTGTCCGTTTCTGAGAGGAAAGCAGTATTTCTGTCCTGCAGCCGTGCAGACGGGACCTGTTGAACATGAAATGCAGGCGTCTGTTCTGCAGGAGCTTAAATGAATTTGTGGTTATCTAGAAAATACTTTCTACCTTTCTTACCAATAAGATTAATGACCTCTCCTTCTTCTGCTGGCACCGGCGCCTTCTGGGTTCTCCCTTCCTTAGCTTTGTTATTATCATTTCTCTTTTATTTGTGTTTGTCTTTCATGTATTTTATTATGATTTTGATATTTTATTGCGTGTGTGGGGATTGGTGTTTTTTCCTTGAGCTGTTCTTTTTTTTTCCTGAAAGGTGCTTTAGAATTAAAATTAATTTGAATTTGAATCATCTGTTTGCACATACAGATGTTTCTTTATGGCAAATGTTTGAGCTGAGGTCGTGTGTCTGTCTGTCTCTGTCTCTGTCTCTGTCTCTGTCCGTCCGGGTTTTTATTTTTGTCCTTTTCAGAACTTTATCCCTTTATTTCCTGTTTGACCTTAAGGGGTGTGGTCTTTTGATTGACAGGTGACCACATTGTTCACAGGCACTTTTTGAAAGTGGAAGATCGTTGTTTTAAGTTGGTTCCATTGAAGCTGGGATCATTTTTTTCTTTGTCACGTCGTCATGGAGACGACCATATCTTCTGCTTGTTGTATTCCTGCGCTTTTAGATGGTTAAAAGTACAGATTAAGAAAAAGTTTTCCCATAAATGACTTGATTTCTAAACTTTTAATACAAGAGCATTGATGTTTGTAGTTTCCATGAAACTCTTTCAAAGTAAAAGCACAGAAACGTGTTTTCATGACGCCATTAAATACAGTCAGGATTTGTCTTTTCTTTCAACTCTGGTCCTCGTGCGCATTTGTGGTTTTGCTCTGCTGTGACTCGCCGCGGTCAAAGCATGTGACATGTCAGGCGTGTTGCAAACAACATGACACGGCTTCACGCGCGCTCATGTTAACGTCTCCGTGCAAAACTACAGATTTACGTCTGTTAGCTGTATGTATGGTGAAAAAAAATACTGCTTTGGTTAACGAATAAATGTAATCTAATTGAAATGTTTTTAAGCGGTAATTAAATCAAAAGGTGTGAGTTTTTATATGCAGTTCATTAGTGCGTCGTTAACGCGATATGATGGTTATCCATCGGTGGAACACGCGGGAAAAATCTGTTAGACATACATGGAACGATCGCAGAACAACACAAATTTGCATCTTGCAAAAATCTCACACAATTGCGAATAAACTGCACAAAATAAGGGTTACATTAAATGGTAACCTTGAATGTGCTAAATTAATCTAATGGTAGCTTGAAGAATTTAATGAACCAAATAAATCCATGTATGCATTTGACCAATCGGATGGACGTCTTTACGTTGTTGACCAATCGGATGGAGCCCTTTAATGTTAGATGTTTGCCTCCTATGCAGACGATGGTTAACTCTTATTTAAATTAAACTGTTGCAGTGAAATGGAAATTATGTCTTTGCAAAAAAAAAAATTCTTTTTTTTTCGTATACGTGGTGAGCTGCAGCTGAACTGCACTCAGGAGGCGGTAGCGTTAAGGGGTCTTGCCTAAGGACCCTCACTGAGTGATGTTAACTGCCATTGATATGGTAATTGCCCCCAGTACCATTGCTTCTTCCCCTCCGGGAATCGAACCCTGGATTCCTGCATGGTAGCCTCTCACCTTACCAACCTCTCACCTTACCAACCGGTTGTATATAAAGATATTTTTATATCTCATATTGTGCAGCCCCTAATAGATTAATAAATGAGATAAATTAATGTTAAGTTATATCAATTGGATGTGTATGTGGGGAAAATATCCAGGCTTTCATAGGGAGTCCTAATTTTTTCACATGACTGCATATCACGCATGTACATGTTCATACGTGGAAAATGGTAAAAACGTACGGCGGTGTAACTCGGCCTGAGCGTGGAAAGAGTCCTGGTGTGAGGGTTTCCTGACAGCGTGTCAGGACTTGATGAACTTGTGTTTGTCTGCGGCTGGAGCTTTTTATTTATTTTTTTTCATGGATGCGGTCGTCCTTGCTCTGCGTTTCTGGTCAGGCTCCTTGGTTTGTGATCTCAGGGAATCATCGAGGAAGTTTAACAGTCTGACGGTTTTCTCACAAAGGTTTTTCTTTTTTTTTTAAGTGACCATATTTGATTAATTTCTCCGCCCTGGTCCATGCAGAAGCTTTCATGCGCATCCATCAAAAATATCCCGATAACCGGCGTCTGTGGGAATTGGCTCCGGGGGACAACGACGGCGTGAGATGTCAGAGATGTTATGGAGATTAGCCCGGCTCATGCTGCAAGATAAAGGTTATCTTTTGGCATCAATCTGCAGATTGGCCTGACAATGAAATGAGGCAGCGTGGATGATTAAACGGGCGACGAACAGGCCGCTCGCTCACGCCACTCTGTATCTTTGGAGGGAAAGGTCACTGAATATAAATGGAAATTATTACTTCTGTCTGTGATCGTGGACCGCCGGTGAGGTGGCTTTTTAGGAAATGGGATTAAAAGGTAAAAACAAGGACATAAACCTGTGGAAGAAGACACAATCACTGCTACTCCTTTTGCTCTGCACGGCCAAGAACGTGAGAGCAGAAGCGTGGAGGGGAGAAAGATGAACCCGGAAGAAAGGGAGCAGCGCCTGTCTGTGGCTCGGCGCTATTTTGGTGCAGCGTGGCGGGGGGAGCCGGCCCAGCTGTCGGTGCGGTTTCCTGTGTGAGTGTAATGCCGGATGACAGGGCAGCGGCGAGATCCTCAGACACCCGCGCACTAATGCATCCCCGACCGCCCAAACAAATGACCCAAATAGTCAGTGAATCCCGCCGTTTGGCCGACGGTGAGCCGCAGATGTGGAGCCGTCCGCACGCAGTTCGTGGTTCCTCCGGCCCCCGCGGCGCCCGCCCAGCATATACGTTCGCCGTGAGCTGATCCGTTAGAGATTCAGCAAAAATGGTGTTTACCCAGCATGCCTCAGTCCAGAGAGACTGTGGACGGGGAGGGGGGGGGGAGAATGTCTGGAAACAAGCAGGTTCCTGGTTCAGCAGGAGGGGGGGACGTGCGGGCTGCTGCGCGTCCGCCACGTTCGGTCCACGCCGCAGGTTCTCCTGCGACAGTGGGCTGCTGTGAAAGCTCGTCCAGAACCTGTGTTCCCCTGTGAGACGGCCTCCCCAGCAGACAAAAGGAAGTCAAATGAAGACGCTTTAAAAGCGGCACCAGCGCCGTTCTCATGTAAACAGACTCTTGGGGATGGTGGGGGGGAGGGGGCGACTCTCATGTAATTGTGCTGCCTTTCTTCTTCCTCTAATTGTCCGGTCGGAGCTCGTTTGCTGCCCCCAGGTGAGCGTCTGTCAAACTGCAGAGTTTTGTTCTCTGTTCTTGGTGGAGATCTGCAGAGATGCCCTTCTGTGAATAAAGGTCCAAACATTTAAGGCATCAGGGCGGCCTGCTGAACAGATCCTAACGCTGCGCCTCCTGGCAGCAGACCCGTGCATGTGGCTGACACCCGCCTCCCCGCCCCGGCTGCTGGGTGACAGAACCACCGCTGCCCTCGTGGCCTGGGAAGGAGCCGGCGTCGAGCCGGCGAATGAATGAAAAGCTGCCTTTGAAAAGAACTGCGTTGTTTATTAATCTACAGATTCATCCTGTGTGCTTCGGTTATGAGGAGCAGAAGTCAGCCTTTCAGAGGGAATTTCTGCCATCAACAGACTGTAGAAAGTCACTGCCCCCCCCTCTGCAGTTCGTTTCACTCCACTTTTATTATTGAAAGTGACTTTTCACTCTGAGGTTCCCAGCTGCCTGTGAGCTGACAGAGTTTCTCTGTCACACATTTCAGAGACGGAAATACTGAAGGATGTTTCTGCAAACGCGTGCAGCTCTGCCTTCACATGTCCTGATTCTTCCTGGGTTTTTACTGCAATAAATGAACAAAGCAGAGAGTCAGAAACCAGAAGAGTTTGTTTTTTATCACCTCGAGGAAGTAAAAAGACGCACCTTCTCTTCATCACCACTATTTACTGTTTGATGTTAGAATTTAGATTTAACTGCAGTGAAAAGTGGAGAGATCCTGAAATCTGACCTGATGACTGGAAATGAGGCTGCATGTCTGCTGCTGCATGTCTGGTGATGCTGCATGTCTGCTGCTGCTGTTGCATGTCTGGAGTTGCTGCATCTCTGCTTCTGCTGCATGTCTGCTGTTGCTGCATCTCTGATGCTGCTGCGTGTCTGCTGCTGCTGCGTGGCTGTTGTGTGGCTGCATGGCTGATTTTGCATGTCTGGTGTTGCTGCTGCATGTCTGCTGCTGCTGCATGTCAGCTGCTTGCAGTTCAGCGCATTCTGAAGCCTCTTGGGCAGAACTGGACACACCCGTTTGCGTCTGCTCTCTAATTTTCCCACGGCAGTAAATCTGCTCTCCGCTCTTCCACATGTTGAAGATCTCGTCTTCCTTCCACTCCTCTGTTTTTCTGCCGGCTGTTATAAACAGGTTTGGCGTTTCCAGCTGTAGACAAATGCTCCGCTCTCCTCTCTTCTTGCGGTTTCTTCTGATCTCAACCTTAAACATGACTAATTCTGATGACTTTGTTTTGGCGTGAGGACACAAACAGGAACACTTCTCCTGTAGGATTTGAAGACTGGACTGAAGTTTTGATAACCTGAAGGTTGGTTTCTGTGCAGGAAGGAGAGTTTGAAGGTTCTGCTTTGTTCTGCCTTTCATGGTTTGGATTCTGCCTTTGGGTCTGCTGGTTCTCCTAAGCTTGATCCCATAAAGGCACCGCCGCTTCCACAAGGTTCCTTTCGGGGCGGTTGGTCAGTCCTGCTCTACATGGTTTACTTACCGCTGCTAACGTCCAGGATGGATGTGGTCCAGGACCTGAGTGTCCACATGGACGGGACTCCGTGACCGTTGTGTTTCTGTTGTTGCTACTTCTGTTTGTACCGAAGGCACCACTGTTTAGTGATGTCGTCATGGGAATGATGGGAACTTGAGGCCCTTTCACACCAATAGGTTTTTCTTCGTCTTCTGTGTGAAAGACCAAACAATCCTGGTCTTCCATGTGAATCCTGGTCCGGTTCACTACAGTCTGAATGCTAACAAAGGACCCATTAGAATACAGGAAGTGAACTGAGGAGTGAAATGCATTATGGTCTGAATGGTTTGCATAGGAATCAGCACCGCTGTGGGTCCGTGGCCCAAACCTTTAAAAAAAACATCAATCTGGTTCCAATTTGCTTTGTGGTTTAACACGATGGAGCATCAAAAACCAGGTGCTGTGTGACCTGGACCCCGATAGTTTTAGTCACATCTGCCCTTATGGGTGGAGTTAGTTTGTGCAACTTACATTAGCCTCATAAATACTTCACAATGAATTTAACACTAATGGTACGTTCCATTCTCCTTGAGGTGGTCATTGGAGCCCCAAGGGAACTGCAGGACTGAGCTCTCCTTAACAAGCGGTCGTTCCTCTCTATGACCGTCATCCGTGGACCCGGACCACCAAAGACCCACAACACCTAAACGGGTCACAACCCAAAGACCCACAGCGGGTCAACCCCTGTATGGGTGCCTATGACAATCTGTGTATTCAGACACATTTGGTTCACTTAACCAAATGTTAAGTGAACCAAACCAGAATTCAGTTCCCCGATAATCCGGAACACATTTTCAGTCTGAATTCATCCCAGCGGACCCTAGTCGGACCCCCAACTATCAATGTACAAGGACTGCAAAACGTAGGACCTCCATCATGGTCTAATTAGCTAATTAGTCCCGTTTCTGCATTAGAAAAAACAAATGTAAGAGAATAACATGTAAAAGCTTTTTCTTAGCAGGAATACCTACAGAATGATATATATATATATATATATATATATATATATATATATATATATATATATATATATATATATATATATATATATATATATATATATATCTCTTTTTATATCCTCTAAAACCACTAAATTAGACCAACAGAGCAGCAATTGGTCAATCTGATGACAACACTTTAAATATCCTTCAGCTGTGAATATGAAAACAGAGGAAACCCAGAATCTGTAAATAAATAAAAACAAGCCAACAACAGTCCGGGGGTTTGAGTCCACTGCACTGGAGGTCAGCCGCTGCTCCCACCGGATCAGCAGGACCCCGGACAGTCCAAACAAAGACGTCTGCCTAGTTACTTTGCCCCGCCCTCGTAATTCCTGGCCAACGAGTGACGAGATCTTCAGTCACATGGTTTTGTTTACAAGCTTTGGTTTGAAACAGGAAAGTCCGCCTGACGGCAGTTTGAATCCAGACCAAACGCGAGCATCAGGACTCGGTCCGGACCAAACCGTTTGTCCGGTCTGAATGAAGCAGATTGGGGTGAAGCGATGGGACTAAACGGACCTCTAAAGTGATCCTGGCCGAGGCTGAAGCAGCCAAATGTCCAAATTCCCTTCCATTCTCAAGCGGGTGTCGTGTTCATCTGCTGCCTGAAGCTCTTTCCTGCACCGTGGAGAATGCGGCCGACACGCCAAACCAGTTTCTGACACGCTGAGGAGTTAGACCCAGAAACGGCTGCTTGCTTGTTCCTGGACCCAAAAATCCCCCAAAATAAAGACTTCAGACGACTGAGCAGAACACGCTTCTATTTTCAATTCAATGCAGAACGGCCAGAAATCCTGCTGTCATCCACAGAACAAAGAAAGCGTTGATTCACTCATCGCTTATTCTTTTCTTTGAACTTCCTTTTAGAAATTTGGTTTGGTTATAAAAAAAGGTTTTCACATAAACTGTTTAAAAAGAAACAAAGAATAAACGTTAACCACGAGAGCCTTTTTATTAATGAAAAAAAAATACTACAAATACTCTAGAGTCTCACTGCGATCATCTACTGATCGCTAAGCGTTTCCTTTTTTTTCCCGTCTGCTCCTGATTCACAACGATCTGAATAAAGAAATGTCATTTTTCTCCTCATATCTGGCCTCCATCAGCAGAAAGACGCCACAGAAACACGTTAAAAATGGCAAAAACAATGCCGTGAGTCTTTAAAAAGCTCCAGACTCGTGATGGAAACGTCCATCTTCTCTGCTGGGATCCGTGGAGAAGCGTCTGCATGTGAGCACGTCCTCACTCTGCTGTCAGATGGCATCACTCTGTCTGCCCCCCTCCCCGTTTAGTCCCCTCGGTTCTGATGGTTTCCTCCTTTCAAGCAGCAAAACTCCCTCACAAGCTCCGCTGGAACAATCGCACAATCTAAACAAACACAAATCCCGTAGCTTATTAGCAAAAGCTGAGGAATTTCTATGAATAGGAGATGATCTCTTTTCCTCGCGGTGCTTTGATGTGAAGCGAGGCGGCAGCGGCCTCGGAGATGAGCACCAGCCCCGCTAATTACACCCAATCACAGGCGTGCTCTGTTGTCGCGGGCTTCGTCATCTGGACGTTGTCCCGGCCTCCTGGCTGTCGGCCACATGGGGGTCCTGCCACAAACATCTGAGCTGGGGGGGTGGGGGGCTGGGGTGGAACAAACCACTCGGTCTGTACAACAGATGTGACCTTCAGCCCCCATGCAGCAGAAAGGTTCAGTCCGTGCAGAGGCGGGGCTTGAGTAGGAGGTGGTTGTGATGTCACCTCCAGGCGGAGCTTCACCGTTACCTTCAAGGAACCTTCTGACAATCGTTGGAAAACCTCCAGCGGTTCCCCCAAACTCCATCATTAACTCGTCAGAAGCTAACAATTAACCCCCCCCCCCAGCCCCCCCGGACGCCGTATCTGATGCAGCTCCCTGATTAACACACAAACTCGTCTTTCTGCCGCTTCTATTGTTTCAGTGCCGGCCCCAAAGGGGACAACATCTACGAGTGGAGGTCGACCATCCTGGGACCCCCCGGCTCCGTCTACGAGGGAGGGGTCTTCTTCCTGGACATTGCCTTCACACCAGACTACCCCTTCAAACCCCCCAAGGTAAGCTCCCTGACCAGAAACTCCCCTCCACCATTAAAAAAAGGGGGGGGGGTAGAAATATGCGTCCCACCATTTACCACGACACTGATCCACAGCGGCGGCCGCTGATCCACAGACAAAAATACACAAAAACACAGGAATAACAAAAAAAAGAACGCACCAAAACACAAAGGCACAATCTCCAAGATTTAAACTTCATTGAAAAGCACAAAAGTTCGACTCTTTAAGGTCTTTGCAGACATGACTCCACGTTTCCAACTATTATATCTGTAACATGTATTTATTTCAAGGTTTTATTACAGAAATAACATAAAATAAGCGAGCACTTAAAAACATAACCAAAGCAAAAAAAAAAAAGTCTGACCCCCGATTTATGAATATTATTATTTTTTTAATTATTTTATATTCGATTAATCGATGAAAAAGCTGAACTGGTATTTATGCCCATCAGGTAAATCTGCTGGAAAACTTAATAGAAAAACTTAATTTATGTCTGCTGTGGTGTTTTGTTAATTGTTGTGCGTTGATCCGGTGTCGTCATGCTCTGACACACATCATCATTTGTTTTTATGTTGTTATGTTTATTATTTTCTGCCTTATTCTGCCACCAATCGCGGCAAAAGAATTCCTGGTTGGTGAGTTTATCCTCATCACTAATCAGCAAAGACGACATTAAAATTTGATTGTTAAAAAAACAAATCAAACGGATCAAATCCTCCTCCTCCTCCTCCTCAGCAGCAGCATCTCTGTCTCTTCAGGAGGAAGAAATCCTTGCCTCCAACGCTTTGATGCGTCTGCAGCTGTAATCATCCAGAACCAACGATCCGACTTCATTCCCAGCATTGATCCTCAGACTCTCTGCTGCTTTAGGTTCTGCTGATCGCCTCGTCAATACCTCATCACGTTGTTCTTTACCGGAACCTCCTCCACCTCGATTTCAGGAGGAATACTGGAAACGCACAGATTTCTGGAGCTCCGCCTCTATTGCCCCCCCCCCAGCTGGTTTTAGGCTGCGGGCCACGTTCCCGTCGGTTCCTGCAGAACCCCCGAGTCTGCAGTTCTGCAGGCTTTTGCTCTGCATGCTGATGATCTGCTGTCCTGTCGTGAAGGACGCGGCGGGGGCGTGGTGTTTGAGTTTGCCCCCCTCCCTCTGCAGAAGGTGGATGTGTGGGGCGCGGAGGGGAGGGGAGAGGGGTATTTATATCCAGAGCCGTGTGGGGTTTTTTTTTTGGGGGGGGGTCGCAGAGGGGGTCAGGCGCTGGTGATTGGAGCAGCAGGGCGGACAGACGACCACACAGATGGTCGCGCCCACCCCCCACCCCCACCCCGAGTGTTTTGCTGCATGAGTCACAGCTGGAGCCTGTGTGGTTGGGGGGGGTGGGGGGGGGGGGGCTGTTTACTTTTACAAGTAAGCAAACTAATTGACACTTGGCTGCTGGAGTCCAATATTTGAACAGAGCCGTCATTGTTGTGGCGCTGCAGCTCCACGCTGCCCTCTGCTGGCCGAGGACAGAATCGCCTCGCATTTCCAATTTCAAAACTCTCCGGATTATTCAACAAGACGCGCCTCACCTGTTGGATCCCATTTAAGGAGTCGAGCTTCTCCAGCAACGCCGACGGACAGAAAAGCGCCCCCCCCCCCCCCCCCCCCCCCCCAGTGGAGCCTGCGTCTCGTTATCCCTGCGGCGTCTGAGCTCTCTGCAGGCCGAAGAGGGAAGTTGGTGCAGAAGCGATCCTGCATGTCAGGAGTTCTTCCTGTTTGACAGGAAAACATCTGAAAACAATCAAAGGTGTTTTTGGTGCCCAAACGAACTCTAATTTCTGTCAGATTTGAATCGTGTTTCCGTGAGGATCAAGAGGAAGTGATTAGAAGTTAAAGTGAGAGGAAGTGAGAGTGTTTCCTTCATGGCTTTTTGTTTCACAGCGTGGAGGCCGCCGCCGCCGCGCTTGAATGAAGCCTGTTTGCGTTTATCAGAGGCTCTTTGTGTCTGTGAGCTGCGGAAGCAGAAACTGACAGAATGGGACGTTTGCTGAAAACTGTGTGATCGACAAAGAGACTGCAGTGGTCGGACTCCCAACCAAAGAGCTTCAAGACGACTGAAGCTCCGCCTCCACCGCAGATGGAGAAGCAAACATCAGCCTCCATGTCCTCTGCAGGGAACATTTCTAAACCTGAATGTCTCCCAACCACCACATACTACTGAAAGAGTGTCGACAGAGGTCATGTGGGGCTTTTCAGGGATATTAAATGTAAAGGGGTGGAGCTATGGGAGTTGTAGTTTTTTTTAGATTTAAGGGTTAAAGTGTTTTGGTTTTTTTCTTCTGGTAGTCAGAAAACTTTTACAGCAGCAGCAAACACTAAATATTGTGACATCGACGCTCAAAAGAAGCCGGCGATTTGACCTGAATCTTTTGATGTGATCCTGGAAGACGGGAAGTCCCGCACAGCACCACAGAAGAAGAAACGATCGCTTTAAGGATGATACGTTTCCCAGCAAACGGCTGTCTAAGTCAGACTTTCCATTTCAACTTAGCTCCAAACTTCGTCCGTCCAGCAAAAAACTAGAAAGAACGAGGCCATCTGGTGGCCAAAGTTAGTCATAGCAATCCAAACTGCTTTCACGTAAAACGCTGTTTCCCTCCAAGGGTCGAAGGAGGGGTTTGACGTCTATTGTGAAACGTATTTGTATTTGGCGTGCGGCACTTTGTGCTGTCGTGAATGAAAAGTGCTCAATAAATAAAGATTGATAGGATTTGAAAACATTCTTCAAAAGGCGTCATTAGGCCACTTTTGCCTCAAACCTCCAGCAGCAGTGAAGTCACTGAGAAACGTTCTGGGCTCATCGAGGTGGATCCAAAAATAACAGTAACCGTTGGTTCCAGAAAACTTTATTTAAAAGCTTTTTTTTTAAACGTTTGGATCTAGTGGTTTCAAACACCACGGCTGAAGGAATCGAACAGCGCTTCTTCTCTTCTGTTGCTGCTCGGACCCAGAGATGACTGGGTTCTGCGCATGAGCAGAACCTCTCGGCCCGTTACAGCGAATCCGGCTGACGGCGGGAACCCGTTTGTTTGTGCTGCAGGTGACGTTCCGCACGAGGATCTATCACTGCAACATCAACAGCCAGGGCGTGATCTGCCTGGACATCCTGAAGGACAACTGGAGCCCCGCCCTCACCATCTCCAAGGTGCTGCTGTCCATCTGCTCCCTGCTCACAGACTGCAACCCAGGTGAGGCGTCTGCAGACCGGGCCCCTCCCCCTGACCCGCTTAAAGGAAGGGGGGAATCATGGGGACTGTAATCTGGTAGATTAGGAACCTTACGTCGAGACAGTTTCCATGATGGGAGGATTCCATAAATCTGCTAGATCCTCCGACTGCAGGAATCCAGACTCCAGCCGTAATCTGGGGGTTCGGGTGGAGAGGTCTGAGGTCGCTGGTTTATGTCAGAACCGCTTTCTTTACATCTGAAGATGCAGTCCTGTTTCTGTCCTCATAATGAAACCCCCCCTACGACGATGATGGGGCGACAGAGTAGAAGACAGAGTAAATTTAGAACCCCATCGCCACAGACGATGCTCGGAAACTCAACCGTGGGGCCGAAGCAGAGGATTCTGGGCTTAAAGACGCTCCTCGTGTCTGCAGGGTCTTAACAAAGTCCAAACCTGACGACACTTTTGACCACAAGTCCATAGATTCTAGCAGACGAAATGAACTTGCTGGTTCCCTTTTGGGGTCATGTGGTTGCTGGAGCCTATCCCAGCTGCTGTTGCAGGGACACTCGCTCACATTCATACCTAGAGGTCTTTCAGTGACGCCAACTAACCTGTGAAGCAGTTTTTAGAAGCCAGCCCGGGTTGGAACCAGGCTGGGGCGACCGCTACCCCAAGAAATCAATCCTAAAACGTTTTTCTCCGAGAAAACTAGTTTTCTGAACTCCGCCGTGTTTGGCTCACGCTCTTTAAAGATATTTCCTCTTTTCTTTTCATCCATTAGTCTTTTCCGTTTAGGTCCCTTTTTTTTAGACGTTTCAGCTTCTGTGTGACTCAAAGTTGGATTCAATCGTTTATTCATTTATAGAAAGAACAATCTGTTCCGGGTTTTGCTGTCGGTCTAACTGATGAACCTGTTTGGCTTCAATTTGAGGCTGGATGTCCCCGTTTGTGTCCCAATTCCTTCCCTACTCACTACATAGTGCCTTTGTCATTTTCTAGTGCCCTACAAATCTAAAATCCAGTGCCCTAGAAATTTCCCAGAAGTCTCTGCAAAAACCAGTGTGCATCGATGCTCACTAGATCGGCGAATATAGACCACAATGCATTGCGCCGGACCAATTTTTTTTTAATAAAGCCTCAACGTTTTCATCTTCAGAAGACATTGGACTCATAAATAATGGTCGGCACTACATGGTAGCACTGTATAGTTTTGTAGTAGTTAGGGTGGGAACTCGGACACGCTCCCTGTGTTTTGTGTGTGTGGGGGGGGGTCACTGTGTTTTGGGGCGCTGGCGGAGGTCAAACGCTGATGCTTGTGTCCGTGTCTTTCAGCCGACCCTCTGGTGGGGAGCATCGCCACACAGTACCTGACCAACAGAACAGAGCATGACAGAATAGCTAAGCAATGGACCAAGAGATACGCCACATAGACGCCCGCCGCCGACCCCCCCGACCCCCCGGCCTCTCTCTACCTCTTCCCCTTTAGTCTGTCAAAGCACACTCACACAGTGCAGCGGTATATCTGCCCCCCTGTCGTCCTCCTCCTCCTCCCCCCGTTTTATCTACCTTTTCTGTGCAAAAACAAAAGAAAAAGACAAAAAAAAACAAAAGTTGTCCTTTGTTCCTTGTTGACTTGAAAGCTTCTTTTTTATACAGAGAGTAGATTGGGATTTTTATTTTCCAATATCTGAATGTTGGAAGTATTGTATTAGATAAAAAACACAGAATATTATAATTATCATACGCATCGTCCTCCAGCTACACAGTATGTATTCTCATTTCCTTCGTGGCGCCCCGGAAACAAACGCGCAGACCGTTGCTTTTTCCGTTGCTCTCCTCGGTTCTCGTCACGGGTTCTTGGCCTGCATGGGACGGGACGGTTGGCTTCAGTGGATCCTTCATGCTTTCTAACTCCCTCTGATTTTGTTTGTACTGTATGTATTTTTTCAAAGGCTTTTGAGGCAGACCACTAAAGTATAGGTCTGCCTGTGAAAGAGGCAGGACTTGTGTATTTACTGGCTACCCGCCACCCCTGCAATTGCAGAGTGGTTTGTCGTGCACTTGTATTTCTGAAGCACCCAATAAAACACAGTGGTTGGCTTGTGAGAAAAGAAAAAAAAAAAGTGTAAATGCTCCGTTTGTGCTTCCTCCACGTTGACACCACCCCCCCCCCCCCCTCTTGGAACCACGCATGGTTCGATCCGCCACGTCCGGCAGCTTTTCTTACCAACATCCGGAAGGTTCTCCGGCAGCACATCAGTGGTTAGATCGACAGAAATCTGACATCATGAAGGGTCATCGTCATCCTCGGAGAAGCAGGGACGCGTCTCCTCGCCGTCGCCTTTCCGGACCTCCATCAAAACGCTAAATTACGTTTTGTAGAGGAACAAGCTGTCAAAATGAAAAAAAAATAGAAGAAAAAAACTCTTATTTTTATTTCACCCTCACTAAATTACAGTCCAACCAATGGCTGCTGTCAGACTCTGTCACCATGGTAACCCTTGAGTTTAGATCAATGAAGCAGAACTCTCCTGACCTCTGACCTTTCCACAGAACGCCTCCAATTATTTACACGAGGCCACCAACACACGTGCTGTCGAAGGGAATTCAGCTGTGGTGCAGCGGGCGCCACGCCAGATACTGTTCATGCGTCAAACGCGCTGGATACCGACATCGCTCTTTGACGGAAGACAAAACCACATAAACTGAAAACAAAAAAAATCAATTATCCATTTCTTTCATTTCCATTGCTTGTTTTTTACAGTGATTTAATAAAGTCTTTATAAAAACACTGGAGCCTTTAAACGGGCTGAGGTTGCAGGGTTGAAGACGCCTGATGTTAAAGGACGTCTTTGTTAAAGTCATCATTTCTTAAACCAGCCGTCAGTTCCATTCTAGATGCTGAGTAGTAAGTCAGTTTGATGTCTGCTCCGCCCACCTGGTCTGAAGAAGTGGGATTCACGGCACAAAGCGAGAGTTTGGATTCACCCACCGGCTAATCCAAACACCACGACCTCAACTGAGGACAACGGTTTAAAAAAATAAATCGATAAACATTCATCGTTTTTGCGCCTCTAGTGGTCATTTGGAAGAACTGCAACACGTGGTTCTTTTGGATCGGCTTTAGGTTTGATTTTAAAGGAAAACTGTTGATCGCATGACTGTGAACCTTTCACATGGTCTCCCTGCTGAAGTCGTGTTTCAAACTCACCTGTGGACACCTGACGAAATCGGGCAGACGGGTGTGGTTCACCTGGATGGGACTGCAGGCACCAAACAAGGTAAGGGGGCGTTTTTTGTTTCGTTTTTCCTTTGTTACATTTTTAACCATGTTTCAAAAACTCCTGAAAGTACAAATCTCGTTACCAAACACAGTCCTGCTGATGGTGTTGCCGTGACAACGTAAATGTGTGATGGACGGAGGGAGAAGGAGATAAAGTTTAACACATCCTTCACCTGAACCACATCAGTCCTCATCGATTACCTGCAGACATTTTTACAGCGTGAAACTTTATAAACAGCAAAAGCTTTGAGTTGTTGAATGAATGAATGAAACCCTTTTCTGTTTGCGTACTTGACAGTAATATTCAAGTTCTAAGGCAAAGAAACTGGAACTTTGGGCCATTAAGAGTTCATGAGATTAACCTCTCCATATTCCAAAGGTGATCATGAAAAAAAGGAATGTAGGAACATTCAGGTTAGCCCACAAAATGACCGACTTTGGACTTTCCTTTTTCGGTTTTAGTTCTATTAAGCTCAACTTTGTTAAATTAATGTCAGTCCTTTTACTGCAGTTCCACTGCGATCATCTTTTCTTCCATCTTCAAAGTCTTCCCAGTGCTCTTTTATTTAGGATGATGATGTTTGTATTGTGCCATTTTTAGTCAAAAGGACATAGTTTCTGCAGAGCGGCAGAAAGTTCATTAGAAATTCCCCTCTAAATTGTGGGTGGGACCATAATTGAGAACTCTCTGTTTACACTCCTGCTATCTTACGGCCCAACCCTAACATTAGCGGTGTAACAAAATGGTGATCTATTGGTCTGAAAGTGGATGCATCAGAATGGAGTCTGCTCCTGATTCGTAACTATTTAAATAAATAAAAAATACTCACAAATGCAAATGTCAGTTTAACTTTAGTTCTAAATGTCCTTCATGATGAAAAAAATGGTTAAAAAACCCGGTTTTCCTCAGAGTGGGTCTGTCAGATGACTCGCCAAACAGCAGAGAGGTTCCCAGCTTCACCAACATGTTCTCCTCTGTGGAAAGAAGGAACTGGATCACTGATCGGTGTGAACAGAACCGCACCAGAGTCCAGAAGGTCGTTCTGCCGCGAGAGGACGGCTGACCGTCCTGCAAACATAAAAGGCGTTTTCAGCAAAAACCAACCACGAGGATCAAATGTTCTGCAGAGGAGCGCCGTCTCCTCTGGTAATAGGGCCCGTTCTTTTTTGGGGTTTTTTATTCGTAAACGGATAAAAAAAAAACGGTACGGTAGGCGCGTGCAGAAAAACGGCTCTCTTCAGAGAAGCATCCTGTTGGCGCCGAACACAAACGTGGAATTCCAGCTGGATGGTTATTGATCAGCGGCACGCTGGAATATTAATGCTGCAATTAGCCTGCAAGATGAAAGCAGGAAGAGCCTCCAAAGCTGTTCAATTTACCAGAAAACGTAAAAGCGGGGGCTGTTTTTAACACAGGCTCTAAAAACATGTTTGAGACACATTAAGGCAGGGATGTCCAAGCTTTTTGCATAAAGATGAAATAGAAATATCTTTATTGTCATTTTACATGTGCAACGAAATCACAGTGCAATTTTTCCAAGTACATAAAGTACATATGAAGTACATATTTATAACATTATTATAGAAATCATTATATATCATAGATAAATATGAAAAGTCGGGATAGCTAATCATCAGGAATCATCCGAGAAAGTGCTGGGGGGGCCGCATGTCAATGATTTTATGACTGGTGGCACCAATGACCCACAAACCGGACTTTGGACATGCCTGCTGAACACATAAAAACCAAAAGAGTCGAGTTTGCATGACGTAGGTCCTTGGGGGTGTCCTAGGGTGGATGCATGTGATGCTGCATTTCTGCATAAATGTGACATAAATGCATGAACGGGGGGGGGGGCTGTAGAAAGTGATGCTGTTCTCTGGAGGACAAGCAGCCTTCATGAGTAATTGTGAGCACACTACAGGTTTCTGTGGTTGCTGCAGCTCACTCATAGCAAAACAAATATTAAATATACGTCAAAAAAGATTATCTTTCATGTTTTTAATTTAGATTATTTGGTATTTTTATTATAATTGCTGGTTCATGAGTTATATATTAGATTTAACGTCCCGACGCAGCAGCGTAATTTGTCAAAAAGATCATGTTGGGCTAAGAGAGGATTTATTAAACAATAATACAATAAAAATGTGTGCGGAGGAACGGCTCTTCCCACAGCGGGACCGGCGCCGCTCTGCGCTCCGCAGCCGCGGAAGGCTACTTCCGTTCCGCAGAGGGCGACAGGCAGCAGCCAGCCTCGACCGTGGCGGAGGTCCAGACACAATAGACTGGGTAAGTTGGAGAAGTTTCACGGCTCGGAGCCGACGTTTTCGGCTCCGGGCGGAGGTTCGGAGCCGCGGATCCCGTTCGTCTGTATTTTAGCCTGTGTCGGTGAACAAGCGGCGGAAAATAACCAAGAAACGGCGAAAGGCGCTCGGCAGTCACACGGGGATGGGCTCCGGCTATGTGCTGGAGCGGAATGGTTCCTAGCCGTAGCCGTGCCCGGTAACCGCCGCGTTCCTGGATTTATCTCGTTACAGGTCGAAGTTGGGCAACAGAAACACGTCTATTTGTCGACGAAACAACATTTAGACGGCTGCATGTCTAAATTCCTCCCTGAACTCGGCGGGCCTGACTCGGATGGAGCTGGAGTTGATGTGAGGTGGCTGTGGGGGGGCGTTAGCAGGTATAGTGCGCTCGTGCAGCGCGGAGGTGGCGGCTAGCTTATCTTAACGACAGAACAACCGTTCAACTTGGTGAGTTTCTTACGGTTTATTTTGGTAAATTTTGGGGGTGCCTCGTAAGGTAGCTAGTTTTGTAGCTAGCTATTTTTGCGTTAACCGCTGCGGAAAGCGTGAAGTTACGTAAAATGAAATATATATATATATTCGTAACTCTCGCGAGAGTAGCGAGGAAAGCTGCGCTAACAAAAAAAAGAATACGCGTGAACTGATGTCGTTCCTTAAACAGAATGCTTGTTGGATTACTTAGTTATCGAAAAAAAAATGTTTAAATTGTTAAATATGTACTTACTTCGAAAAATGTGCTCAAATTAACATTTTAAACTTGAAATAAAACGATAACTTGCCAACGAGATTTGCTGATGGAGGCACTAAATTGGGATAAAACCATTAGGGTTCTAATCTGTTCCAGGTTTGGCCATGTTTTTAACTGTATAATCATAGTTCATATAGGGGATCAGTCGATTGTATTGATGGTTTTCGGTGCAATTCCCAAACCACAGTTGGGAAGAACCAGAATCCCTCATGGTAACCATCTCTCGTGAGCGGTTCTGATCCACTAGGACGGGAGAAAACTACTAGAACTTGTGTTGTATGAGGAAGGAGACAATTTCGTTAAAGAAAAAAACACCTGAGGTCCACCACCCTGCCTGTTTCCAGCTCTTCCTGCCCTGCCACCTTCTGATTACCTGGATCAGGTGTGTTACGTCAGTCAGAATGTGGAAACACCTGAGTCGGCTGTACACAGACAGAGCTGTGAAAATCCTGAGTGGGTTCTGCTACCCCGCTCAGCCCAGGGTCAGCTGACCCATGAGCTTCACCGTAATGTGGATGTTTCCCATTTAACAATATCTTAATCGATCCTTAAACATTAATGACGGACCTTATTTTACAATAAGTGACCAGAAAGTTCAAATAATATGCCGGGTGTGTAAAATTTCAACAGATTTAGCCTCTAAAGGCGTCGTTACTTTACGGCTCCTCGCAGTTTCAAAAGAAAAGATGGAAACTGGACAGAAAAGAATCGTGTTTTCCTTTTATTGGCATCATGGTTTTAAAAATGGCCACATGTCCAGTTTTGTTTCTGTTGGTCTAATCCAGTGTTTTTCAACCAGTGTGCCGCGGCACACTAGTGTGCCGTGGGAGATGGTCAAGTGTGCCGTGGGAAATTGCCCTCATTAATCATTAACTGATCTAAAAACATTTCCCATCTCCAGGAAATCAGCTCTTTGTTCATCCAAACAGGCCCTGATAAAGAAGTTAGTAGTTAAGAATATAAAAGATCTTAAAATTACTTTTTCTTTGTGTTTATTTAATTCTATTAAAGAAATTTTGATAAGAATCACGGTACCACGATTTACCTGCAGCTATGACAGTTTGCGGAAAAGTCCCGCCCCTTTAACTGTCTCCACCAATCATTCTTGAAGGCTTAATCACATGTCATCAGTCTGACCAATCAGAAGTGCTTAAAGTCTTCACTTCCTTGTTCTTAATTCTGCTGATAAAGTCGCTCAGTTCTAACAAAAATACCAGCTAAAGCTCTTCTTTAGCGGTGTAGCTTTCCACAGAGTCCGGTGTCAGACCGTGAAACAAGTGGACAATACAATGAAGGTCAGAGACGCGAGTCTTTCTGCAAGTTTTCGGCAGTTTGCACACTACATCTCCCATGATGCATTGGCTTAAAGGGCCAGTGTCCCAGCGCACAATGAGTTGTCCTTGCGAAACGCCTTGAAACCACAACAAACAAACAGTTTCTAAATTTTCTAATTTAACTTTCATTTCATCTCTTAGAAAAAACAGCCGCAACGTCCTGCTTTTCCGGCCACAATTATCACAAAAATGCACGTGAGATTGCGGGCGCGGGGGGGCTGTCGATCAATACAGACCATGAACTTTTTTTTTGGATGCTGGTGTGCCGCGGGATTTTTGTCAAGGTTAAAGTGTGCCGTGGCTCAAAAAAGGTTGAAAAACACTGCTCTAATCCACTGAGAAGGTTTATGGTAGAGTTAATCCCAAATAACACAGAAATGCTGATTTTTAGGGATGGCGTCCAGCTTTACTGCCACAGTCCTCTGTTCTCTCTATTTTACCGGGATTTCTGAACCGAATGAACAAGTTTGAACCCGTGGTTCTTCCTCGCTGAGCCGCTTTGGTTCCTTTCCTCAGGTTCCGACTCTTCTCCTCTCAACAGCGGAATGTCGGATGAGGATTCCCGTGCCAGCACCAGCTCTTCTTCATCACCACCTTCATCGAGCCAAACCCGACAGAAAGACGCGACCTGCAAGAAGAAACGGGAGAGCAAAGTCAGCATGAGCAAAACCTCCAAGCTGCTTTCCACCAGTGCCAAAAGGTGACGTGATGCAGGACGCCCGCGTGGGCACATGCTAACTTCAGACCACAGGTCCCTGACTCCAGACCTCAAGGGCCGGTAACCTACATGCTTTTTAACCAACCTGTCGTTAAAGCTCCCATTGGCCGAGCACACCTGATCCAGGTGATCGGCAGCAGATGAGGCAGGATTCCTTAAAAACAGGCAGGATGCCGACCGTGAGGCCTGGAGTCTGAGACCCCGTCCTTCACCTGCAAAAATCCGGATGGTTGTAGTTTGGAAATGTGCTCCTTTAGCTGAAGTGAATCGTTTTTTACGTTTGCTCGAGTGCCTTTATCGATTAAAAAGCAACAACGAAATGAGACTTGGAAGCACTTAACTTTTTAAAAATGTACCTTAAATTAAAACATTTCCAAAGAAGGTTTAAATGTTTAAAATAGTTCAACAAACCTGCTTCCAGAGAGATCAGGATTCCCTCGATGGCGGCGACCGAAGGCCGCCGGGGGCGCATGCCCCCCGTGGCGGTGTCCAGCTCCGGCTCTGATGACGAAGTGTCGTTCAGTTGTTCCATCTAGTACAAAAACATGAATGGGTCTTATTTTTGTGAGGATTTCTTTTTAACATCGCACCAAAATTAAGCATTTTACAGTCATTTTACCGTATCTGCTAATCTCTTAGTGGCTTAATTAAAATAATCTATGGAATTCGATTATTATGTTGCTCCTTCCAAGTAATTATTGATATATTATTCTTTTATTTTTATTTTTTTAACGGGGTCAGCTATTAAAGCTGTCTAATCTCGTCTCAAATAAGCAAAGGGGGCGGGACTACGATTTGTCATTCTAGAATTGAAATTAAGGCCACACCCCCTTTTGTGTTAACCCAAATATAAAATATGTAAATTAAAATATATTTTGTATTAATATTGATAATGAACCAAAACAAAGATGAGAAATGTTTAAAACATGTTTTAAATTTTGGATTGTGTCTCATTGGAATGAATGGAGACTCCACCCTGCCATCTAGTGGTGACTTGATGAACTGGAGTTCAGGGATTTTATTTTGGAAGGGGCTTCAACCCTGAAGTCAAAGGTTGTTTTTTGGCTGCTTAGGAAAAACTCGGGGACTTACTAACAGATGTGACTCCATAGAAACAGAATATTGATTATACTCTACTGAGAAATGAAACCATATTTTTGTCGGGTCACGGTAGATTCTTAGACCACGGGGGCCATTTTCTCGCCACAGCGATCCTTCATCACCTTTCTGACCTTTGCTCTCCAGCGCTGCAAACAAAAAGGTTCCTGCTGCAAGCGTCTTTTAAAAAAAAAACTCTTTTAATTCTGACCTTGTTCCGTTTGCTGCGCTCTGTTCTGCAGTTCTGTTGAGGATCTGGACCTTCATGCTAATCATTTTCTAAAGGAAAATGACATCGAACAGACGGAACGGCGTTCGGTCCTCTGCTCCCGTCATTCAGACGTGTTCGCGGGGAAGACCCGTCTGAATTTCTGAATGCAGCTTCTTTCAACAGTCAAAAAGGGTTCAGAAGCGACAATTTGGAGTTTTTGTAGCTGCTGTCACGCTGACGCCTGACGTTCAGCGGCCTGGCTGCCGTGCGTCTCCGTCGCACCGCGAGTCAGCAGAGAAACGTGGTCATCCTTCATATTTTCAGAGGAAGAACCCTCCAGAAGATCTTTAGAGGAAATGGTGCAAAACTCCCTTTTTCCTCTTTAGAAGGATGTTGAGTTTTCTTTCTCTTCTTCTTCTGGTCAATTGTGAGTCTGTGTTTTGGTTCTGATTGTGTGGTTCTTGTGTGCAGGATTCAGAAAGAGCTGGCAGACATCACTCTGGACCCCCCGCCAAACTGCAGGTACGTCTGCCGCTTCATGGGTGTCTACAAAGAAACTGGTCTTTCTCCATAAACTCTCATTGATCCACGTTTGTCCAAACGTCTCTTTTGGACTGTTGGATCCTAAAACCCGCTCCTCTGACCTCCTGAGGGGTCCTCCGTCTGTTGGTTCCTCCTGGAGAGGGGTCTCCTTCCCTCCAGGGTTCCTCCATGTGTGGAGGATGGATCTCTGTTGTTTTCTGGAGTCTCAAAGACTTTTTCCTTTTCGGTTTCGTACGATTACACAGTTTTTGCTGCTCCGTTAATGTTAGCTTGGGGTTGTGAGGAGCTGTAAAGTAGCGGGAGAGAGTTTAAACAAAGGGATTATGGGATATCTGTCAGATAACAGTCCCGCCCACAACCAATTTGTAACAAAGTCCCGCCGCTCTGCAGAAACTGTCCCAGAAAACGACAGATTTTGAGATTTTTGACTTAAATCGGCAGAATGCTGATTAAGAGAGGATCGGGAACGCTTTGAAAACAGATCGACAGATGATGGGAGTGGGATGAAGCGGCGTGACGGGGCGAAGGAGAGCGCGTGAAAGAGTCTGAGGTGCTTCATTGGCTTCTCTGGTAACGGTCATCGTCATGACGACGGTCTCTGTTTACCCCGGCAAGATCTTTCGCTGTGAAGTACAGAAAGCCTTTCGCCTCTGGCATTTGGTTCGAAGCTCCACCCACCCTGTAGACCACACCCATTCTCGTATAAACCCCCCCACCGTCGTGGGAAAGATAAAATGATTGGCTAGATTTGTTCAGCAACGTCTAAAAAACGAAGCACCGTGTTTTTTGGTCGGTTCTGGCAGTACCGGATGTTGGCGGCATCCTTTTCTGCTGCGTTATTCCGTCTGTTTTCCTGCAGCGGATCCGGCCTTTGGACCGGCGCCCACCCCCCAGCAGGTTCAGGGCCGCATGCTCTCTGCAGGGCGGCTTTTGAGGAAAAATCAATAAATGTAGAGAGTGGCTGCAGTGGGGGGGGGACCAGTCAGCTTTTCCAAACAAACACCTGACTGTCTCTGCAGCGCCGGCCCAAAAGGAGACAACATCTATGAGTGGAGATCCACCATCCTGGGACCGCCGGGCTCCGTCTACGAGGGAGGGGTCTTCTTCCTGGACATCGCCTTCACGCCAGACTACCCCTTCAAACCCCCCAAGGTAGAAGCTTCAGCCCCTCGCCGTTTTTCCTCAGAACCCTCCGGTTCTCCGTGCGTTTCACTGTCACGGCTGCCTTCCCACCGGAACCACGTTGGGCGCTTTTCTGTAGACGTGCGTCGCGCTCGCCGCTTCTCCAAAAAAAATGTGAGGCTCCAGGCGCGTGTGGGAGGAGCTACCACCTCACCAGTGCACGTATTCTGAGCCGTCGCTGCTGATCCGGACGGATCAAGATGTTCCCCACTTTTTTGGGGGGGTGGCGTCCAAATCTGCGATTCTAAATCCCCAGGGCCTCACAAATTTCCCAGAAGTCTCTGCGGACGGTGTCGCCACCCGATCCGTCCCAGCAGCCACAGAAACGCGCTACGATCAGAGGACGTAAATAACAATAACAACCTTCTAAAATAAAAAAATAATGAAAAACTTTGCTTTAATGTTGACGAGGAACAAAGAAAAGGTGAGAACACGATGCAATGTCATGGTTCTACCTGATCCACACGGCGCCGCTGCTGTTCGGGGCTTTATCAAAACGCGCTCACCTCTCTTTTCCTGCTGCCGACATATGAAACTGAAAACCATCAAACCGACAGAAGGACTCTAAATTCTGTCACGCCTGCTCCAGTTTTCCATCGGGGGGTCAAAAGGCAGGTGGGGTCGTGACATTCAACCATGTTCACCAGATAAGTAAATATAGACCACAATGCATTGTGTCTGAATGACAACCCAAACGTCAATAGTCTGTAAAATGTTCCTATTTATTTGCTTTTTACTTCTGTAAATGGATGACATCAATGAAATAAAAAAGTAGTTATCCGTGAAGATGTGAAGGAATTCTGACATGTCTAGAAACGGACCGTCGGTTTCTGGGATGTTTTACTTTCCGTCTGTCGACTCTCTTTGATCTTTTGGGTTCATGTGGGTTTTTTTTTTATCTCCGGGACATTAAAAAAAAACCTGGCAGCTCCTCAAAAACCTGGTGTTGATCCCACCCTGCTGTGATGTTTCTGTTACCCCCGCAGAAGCAGAGGTGAGGTAGCACGCAGAACCCCCCACGCCAAAATGACAGCCTCTTTATTTTTTCCGCTGAGCCGAGCGGCGTTCCAAACGCTCACATTCCCTGATTGATGGGGTTTCCTCGGTGCAGACGCCGTGGTTGCTCTTCGCTTTGCACCAATGAACATTTGGCCACGCCCCCTTAGTGAAAGGGTCAGCGGGAGGAGGGGCTCCTTTGATTCCTGCACTTAAAGCAACACAGGAGCGGGAAAAGTTCCAGCATGTTCCGCCCCTTTAAAGGGATCCGGACTGTCCGACCGGGAGCGAGGCGGCCCGAGAGGACACGGTGTACCTTCACGGCTTCAGAACCCGTGCAGAGCCTCACCAGAACCAAACGGGTTTCTGAGGAAGACAAGCAAACGTGACGTCAGACTTTGAGCAGTTCCGTCCTCTGCTGAGCGTCAGGCCGTTGTGCCATTTGTGCAGAAGCTGCAGCAGCCGAGGGTTTGAGCCCTGACCCGTCTGTCTGTGGATCAGTGGAAGCTGCTTAAGCGTGAATGAATGAGCATATTAACAGCCACTCTGCAGGTGGAAGTTCTTCCCTTCAGCCACCAGAGGGCGCTTTCCCCTCACAGCTGTTGTAAACGGGCCTTATAGGATGTTGTTGTGGCATTTTTCTCACAATGGAGGATGTATATAAAGCTTAAAGATGCATCCCTGAGAGTTTCTTTAGGCAAATTCCTGTGAGTCAGGAGCAGATGGAAGAAATGTCGTTGAAAAAAGCTTCCAGCTGTGAAGCTGAAGCCACCACAGCGAGCCGCAAGCTCCCTTCTGACGACTAGATCCATGTACAGAGGGGAAGTGAAGGCGGGCTCCTTAAAATCTCCTAATGAGCTCCTGCCACCCTGCTGAAACTATGTCCCAGAAGGCGCCTGTTTGATTTCCACGCGGTGGTGCTTCCTCTCTGCTGCAGGTGACGTTCCGCACGAGGATCTATCACTGCAACATCAACAGCCAGGGCGTGATCTGCCTGGACATCCTGAAGGACAACTGGAGCCCCGCCCTCACCATCTCCAAGGTGCTGCTGTCCATCTGCTCCCTGCTCACAGACTGCAACCCAGGTGAGGCGAACGACCCAAGAACGACCGCACCCTGATTTTTATTTTAGTTTTTTTTGTTAAACCCGCCGTCTACTGCTTTGTCCTTCAGCGGATCCGCTGGTGGGAAGCATCGCCACCCAGTACACGACCAACAGAGCAGAACACGACCGAACAGCCAAACAGTGGACGAAGAGATACGCCACATAGACCGGCAGTGGGGGGGTCCGGTCGTGTCGCAGATTTTTAGAATTTTGTCCGTTTTTTTGCTTTGTTTTTTTTTTTTTTTTTTTTTTTTTGCTTCCTGAATAAGTTATATCAACAAATACGGTAATAAAGGAACAACATGCAAATCCGGCTCTTTTTTTTAATCTTTGTGTTCATTCTGGATCACTAGAACCTTCTTTTGATTCATGATGCACACGGGGGGCCAGAAGACAACCCTCCGGCTGTGCGAGAGCGTCTGCAGCTCAGAAGGATTCTGCAGCATTGAACTTTGTGTTCCGTGTTTTTCTGCTGATGAGACACTTTTTAGCGTCGAGTATCTGCGATTAACGAGGAGCGGCGATAACGCGACCTTCAGTTTCCCACCGTCACGCTTCTGCTGGACCCGGATTATTGAGTTTAGTTTCGTTCTTTTATTGCTGAGTGACTTTCCCTGATAGTTTCAGTTTCATTAAATGTTTTAAATCCAGAACAGAACTTATTTTCTTCTCTAAAGTACCTGTGAATTTCAAAATAAGACTCCAGGAGACGTTCAAGACCCACTCCGATGATAAGTGTTTTTTACATGTAGCGTTTTTGGAGAGATGGATGGAGAGAAAATAGTTTAAGATTAAAATCGCATTTTTTGCTGAGTATTTCTTTATTCAGCAGATGGAAAAAATGTGCATCCGCATCCATTTACATCCACCAGGAACACCTTTACAATAGATGAAGAAAATATCCATTAAACGGTTAAAAAAAACTTGCATTTACTTTCCAGAAACTGGTTTAAACATCGCAGGTTTTAGACATCATCACTGCACATTAAAGAAAGTCAGTTTTAGTCCCACTCCGTTCACAGTGGTCTTTTAATTATGTCGTTTTTAGTCAGAATAAAACAAAAATTGTTGTTTTGTAGGGCATAGTTCCTGCAGAGCGGCAGAAGGTCATTCGAAATTTGCATCAGAGTAAGCCTGCCCGCCTTCCCATCATCCCTTTGTTGTACGCTCTCTCCTGCCAGCTTACAGCTCCTCACACCCCCAACCTGACATTAGCGGTGCAACAAAAATGGTGAGCAACATTGAAGCTATCCGGCCGAACAATTGGGATCCAGATTCCAGCTCAGACGAGGAAAACGGAGACGTTCATGGATCTGTTTGTCTGCAGGTGGATGATCAGAATGGAGCGGAGCAGCACTGTGGCAGCTTCTACATCACGGCTACAGGCTTTTCTTTCCCCGTCTCCTACTGATTCACAATGATTTGAATGAAAGAAATGCTCAGAAAAGATCATAAGAAAAATGCTAAAAGAATATGTTAAAACCGCAATTTTCACCTGAGTGGGCCTTTCAATTATATTCTCTGCTATAAAGCTATGAAAATATGACATAAACTCAGTCTACTGTCAAAAAAAGTTTAATGTTTGTGTCGTTAAAAATAAATAAAGACGTGAAACTTCTTGTTCTAAATAGTAATGAGCAATGATCTGCTCAAAATCACTGAGAGGTCAATGATGATGACTTTTATTATTGCATCTAAAGGAAAGCCTTTAAAAGTATGAAAAAAATATATTTGTCTGGTTCTTCAGGATATTATGGGGTGATAACTTGAACCAGATTCTTGGCAAAATGTGTTCCCTGTTAGCAGACATTCTCATTTCTAGTCATAGTGCTGGGAAGACACAGTTATTCAGATGGTTTTACATTATAATAGTCCCTCACTTCACTCTGCAAGTTTAAAAAAAAAAGTTAAATGTCGGAAGAAGGTATTTGCTAATTCAAGGTAAAGTGTTGTTTTAACTTTTTTATTTATTAGCCATTTTTTACACAAAATGTGGGAAATTATGTTGTAGGGACTCAAAAGACACCAAATGTTAGGAATGGCCTAATCAGATAAGTGGATTTAAGATCAACCAGTAACATTAGATTGAAATGGGACAGGACTTCTTCAGCGTTGAGACTGCAGGGATCCACCAATCAGACTCAAATGGAAGATGGAGAACCTCTCCATGAATCCAAGAACACAGGGAGAACTCATCCAGGAGGTCATCGGAAAGGTGGGATAGAAGTGCAGACCGCACTCTACCTACTTAAGGTCAGAGGTCACGGTTAACAGTCAGAAAGAGACTTTTGAAAAAACATGGGTCAACGTGAGAGATCAAACATAAACAGAGTGAAGAACGTCTGCTGTAGCTCAGTAATATTACTGTTATTATTGTTGAATGTAAAAAGTTCAATAGAAAATAGTCAAATGAGTAAAAAATCCGCACATTTGTTTGAATGAATGAGTAAAAGTGGGTTATCTGACTTTAAAACGGGTTAAAGTGGGTCTAATTTATGAGCCTAATGCAAAAACATAAGGTACGTGTTGATAACAAATGTGGGCTGATGGGTATTTTTGGGAGGAATAACTTGTGGAAGTGGTGCACATGCGCAGTTGTTATGACTTTACCGGAGACGCTCTCGTTGCAAAGTTAAAGTGAAATAACGTTTTAAAAACAACACCGGACTAAATGTCAGCTCGCGCTCGGACTCGGACACACTTTCACGTTGTGCTTTGCAACGTGACCGCCGTGTTACTGTCCCCTGTTACGTTGACGTGCCGCGTGGCTCCGCCCACTTCTGTCTAGAATGTGTGTCACTGGGTTAAAGTGGCCGGTTAGGGGCGTGGCCGACAAATGGGTCACATGGGCGAGCCACTGTGTTGAGAACATTTAGTTCTCTTGAATAACCCGCAGTGAAACACAACAAGAGGGAGTTCTTTCGCTTCGTCGGCGCACCGCAAACACCTCTCCGTCAGACTCAGGACGACTCGCCGTTCCTCCTCCGCTCTCCGCTCCGGCTCTTTCCACTGCTGACGCCCGCTGTTGGAGCTGCAGCCCCGCCGCTGCGTTGGGTTGGATCTCCGGACCGCTGTCGAGCTCCATCAGTCGCCGTTCCCCGTCACGGAGTTTGGATCCAGTTTGCTGGGTGGAGGTTTCTGTTCGCGGCTCAGAGATGCCTGATGACATCGGGACCGCCAAGCCTGGTAAGAAGCGGCACTTTTTCAGGCATGATGATGAACGAGTTTAGTTTTAGGAACACTTTGTCTCAAAAACCGATGTCCGAGCAAACATTTTTAAAGCTTTTCCATCGGGATATCTCTGATCGTTAATAAAGTACATTAACGTCATTTAGGGGGAAATAAATTCTATTTTGTAGTGTTTTGTCAGGTGACAACATTCGTCAAAGTTTTGTTTTTCTGTGTGAAATGTTGTCAAGTTGCGGCGTCACTGACATGATGTTCCAGCTCGGAAGACACAACAACACTGCTCCACTTCCCCGCGCGCCTCACATGGACGCCGCAGCCTAGCCATGTGCCCGTGTGTACGAGCTTTCCCCGTGCGCCGCTCTGATTGGCTGAGGGGCGTCCCCTGTCTGCCAGAGGAGCCGTGCTCTGATTGGCTGAGCGGGGGCCTGTGACGTAGAGCATTGTATAATGCAGCCATGTGCGCCGCGTTTTTCGGCGCGTGGTCCACGTGAGACAGTGACCCAGATTCTCTGTTTCTGGCGATTGCCTGTCCACAGACGTCGTGACAGGTCCACGTGTGGGTGGCCGTGAAGGAGAACAGTCATGGCCGAGGTTACGTAATCCAAAAAAGGCCTCCCAAAAAAGTTGATATACATGTATAATAATGTTATTTTTATTATGAATAAAAAAAGAAAAGAAAACATTTTCCCCGAAAACGAAAGGTAACACGAACTTTCCAGCTAAAGTACTACATGATTTGTACTTTATATTTAGAGATAATTTCAAAATATATTTTTGCGATAATTACGTCTAATGTGATCAAAGTCCTGCATAGTGTAGTTTATTTTCTTTTTTTAAAAATCAGAAAAATTCGTATAATTAAATGAAACTGATCATCATTGATTGAACATTTCCAGATTACTTGAATCTTTGAGTTGATGAAGACATTTTCTGTGTTTCCTCCAGCTTTTTCTTTAGTTTCTGAGTCATTTAAAAATGTACTTTGGTCATGAAAGCTTCCCATGTTGTGCGTGTGACGGTGATGCTCAGCAGAAAAAAAAAGCTCTGGACCAGATTTCAGTGATCAGAGGCTCTTTGGAGAATCTACTGGAACTTATGATTGTTTTTCTAAAAGTCAAAGAGTTGAGACCATTAGATGAATGTAGGAAACCTGAAAACCATCAGTAGACGATCAGATCTTTGGCGTGCATGTGAGCGAGCTCATGGTGGTTTACCAAACATTACGTAACCCAGACGTGGATGTCTTCCCTTCACACATGTGCGTTTCCACGTTGGCCTGGTGCTTGACTGACCCGTTTGGTTGTCATGTCAGCAGCACAGGGACCCGAGCTGTTATGTAACCGTGTTATCCAACGTGAAGTTAGAAGCAGGTCAAGGAAGCGGCGAACACATGTACACCAGAGCTGCAGGGCGTGTCTGCTTTCCATGAAGCCTCTGTTTGTTTGGCCCACGCTTCCTTCAGTTACTCTTTAACCCACAGTCTTCCTGCTTCACCTGGCAAGCTTCACCTGTAGTTCAATAAAAACAGAGATTTCATAACTACTCAGTGGAACAAACTCTACTTTTATTACCTTTGTTTATATTTTTCGTTTGGAGAAACCTAATTCAAAAGTGATTAAAGTCTCTTAGCTAAAACCCGATTCTTTCAGCAGCAGCCCGTCTTTAAAAGTGGTTTTATATTTTATAATTATAGGACATAAACTGGACATATTTATAAAGCCGCTCCGATCATCTTGATTATCCGGTTTTTAGCCAAAGTTAAAGCACCCCGTGTCGTTCTCCAGACTGCTCCTGATTCACCACCGTTTGAATAAAGAAATCCTCAGAAATGCGGTTGAAGCATCGTGTTTTCATCGTGTTGGTTCTTCTCTCTCTGAGCGCCTCCTCCTCTCTCCACAGCGGGAGTCATCGCCTACATTTCCTCGGGGTCGGGCTCCCCCTCGGACTCCTGCCTGAGCAGCAGCCCCAGCAGCGGGTTCTCGTCGCCCGCTCTGTCGCGGCCCTCGCTGCCCAGCCGCGCCGTGGGCATGGTGGTGGACATCGCCCCGCCGGCCAAGCGCAGCCCGGCTGCAGAGAAAACCGGCCGCGCCTCCGCGTCGGCCAAGAGCAGCATCACGAGTAAGCAGCGCGGCCTGCGTGCGACGGCGGCGTGCGTCGCGCTCACGTGCCTGACTCTTCTCCTGCCTCCTCAGAAATCAACGGCATGGTGCTGCTGTGTAAGGTGTGCGGCGACATGGCCTCGGGGTTCCACTACGGCGTCCACGCCTGCGAGGGCTGCAAGGTGAGGCCCACGCCTCCACTGCTGCGTCTCCTCCTCACGGGCTGCCTGAAGGAGTGGCTCACGCTCCCCTCTGTTCCGCAGGGCTTCTTCAGGAGGAGCATCCAGCAGAACATTCAGTACAAGAAGTGTCTGAAGATGGAGAACTGCACCATCATGAGGATAAACCGCAACCGCTGCCAGCAGTGTCGCTTCAAGAAGTGCCTGGCCGTGGGCATGTCCAGAGACGGTGAGCCTTCACAGACAGACAGGGGGCGGGGTTTCCGCAGAGGGCGGGGCTTCAACTGACGATTCTGCTTCCATCTCAGCTGTGAGGTTCGGCCGCATCCCCAAGAGGGAGAAGCAGAGGATGCTGCTGGAGATGCAGAACGCCATGAACAACATGATGAGCAAAAACAGCCAGCTGCACAGCATGCTGCACGGACAGCAGAGCCCGCCGCTGCCCATGGAGGCCAGCGACACCCGCTCCTCCTCCTCCTCGTCTGCCTCCGACTCGCCGTCCTGTTCCAACCCCCCCTCCCCGCAGTGCCCGCAGGACTCGGAGTCTGTGGTTTCCATGGACACCAACTCCAGCTCCTCCTGCGGGTCGGACAGCAGCGAGGACGAGGGCGCCCTCAACAACAGGCAGCGCCAGGACGGCTTCGGCCAGCAGAGGTCGGAAGGCGGGCCTTCGCCCTCTGCCAACGCCGCCGGCGCCCCGGAAACGGCTCACAACAGCCGCATGGAGGAGCAGCAGGAGAGCTGGAACAGCTGGAACGGAAACACAGCTGTGACGGGGTACCAGGGCTGTCCGTACAGCGGCTGCCACGCCACCAACTCGGCCTACAGGGAAGAGCATCAGCTCGGCGGCGCCCCTGGCGGCGAGACACGGGCCTGCAGGCAGCCGGACCCTCACACACAGACCTCGGCTGCTAACAGAGCGTACCTGGTGAGTGTTCCCGCCTCTGCCGGAGGTTCTGTTCGCGCTTCTTCCGGCGTTCTGGCTCAACGGTTTTGTTCTGCCAGGTTTGTCCGATGAACACGTCGCCGTACGTGGACCCCGGCAAGCCCAGCCAGGAGATCTGGGAGGAGTTCTCCATGAGCTTCACTCCGGCCGTCAGGGAGGTGGTCGAGTTTGCCAAAAGGATCCCGGGCTTCCGTGACCTCAGCGAGCACGACCAAGTCAGCCTGCTGAAGGCCGGGACGTTTGAGGTGAGAGGACTACATCCTAAACAAAGCCGCCGCCTGTCTGAAGGGTGGAGCCTAAAGATGTTTGTCTCTCCAGGTCCTGATGGTCCGCTTCGCCTCTCTGTTCAACATGTCTGAGCGAACCGTCACCTTCCTGAGCGGCAGGCGCTACAGCATCGACACGCTGCGCTCTCTCGGCGCCGGCGAGCTCCTCAACTCCATGTGCGAGTTCAGCGAGAAGCTGGCGGCTCTGCGGCTGGACCCGGACGAGATGAGCCTCTTCACCGCCGTGGTGCTCGTCTCAGCCGGTAAGCTCCGGCGCGGCGGCGTGCCCTCCTCCCCCCCCTGTGCCGCGCTAACGCCTTCCCTCCCTTCCAGATCGGTCGGGGATCCAGGACCTGGACTCGGTGGAGGCGCTGCAGGACAAGCTGATTCGGGCGCTGCGGAACCTGGTGATGCAGAACCACGGCGAGGAGTCGGCCACCACCTTCACCAAACTGCTGCTGAAACTTCCCGAGCTGCGCTCGCTCAACAACATGCACTCAGAGGAGCTGCTGTCCTTCAAGGTGCACCCATAAAGACTTCCTACCGGGGCCCCCGGAGCCTCCTTCCAACCTTCACCAGGACCTGCCTCTCGCCCCGCCCGCCCCTCGTGTTTGACCAACCCCCCTCCTGTCCAGAATGGATGAAGTCGTGTTTTTTTACTCTGCTGCGGCAGACCGGCCCGCCGCGGCCCCCGGCGTGTGCTGTATCTATAGACTTAGCTTTGCTTGTTGCACACAAACACACGAGTGTTGGGCGGATCGTTTTTTCTGTCGCCGAGACGGAGACGAGAACTTCAGCGGCTTTGAGGAACAACAGAACAAGAATTGGATTTTTACAGAAGAGCCGATAATTCCAAAGTGAAGAGCGGACGAACGCGCGCCTCGCCCAAGCCGAGGATGAATGTGACGCAGGCTGACCGTGCATGACTGTACCTCAGCGGGATCCGGGCGCGCTCCCCCGCAGAAAGCATGACTACACTGTGTTGCTGTACAAAGTGTTGTTGGTTTGGTTCCATTGTTGTGCTCGTGTTGTTGGGAGAGGCCGGCACGCCGTCGGCTCTGGGTTTTTTTTTCTTCTTCCTCAAACATTTGATGACACCTGTTAACAGAAACAAACACTACGTTTGCACACGTTCTGGAGCGGAAAAAGCAAGAAACACAAAGTCCTTGAACTGTGCGAATCCACACGGACATTTTTTTAAACACAGACAGTCTTTCCCCCCCCCCAGTTTTTGTTTTTTTAAACTAATCTGACTGTTTTCAGCTCAGCACTGAATCTGACGCCTGTTTCTGTTGTCGACTGGCTTCTCCTCCTGGCAGCACTGCCATATGTAAATAGCATATAAATCTATATATATATGTGATATAAATATATATATGAATCTGATGGACATAGAGAACTATAAAATAGTGTGAATAAAAAGTGAAGAGTATTTGGTGTGGTCGTGGTTTTCATTCAGGTGTGATGACTGTTGTTCACCAGCAGGGGGAGCTAAGTGTCTGCTGAGCTCTGCTGCTGGTTTGACACTGAAGGAACAGTTTTTCACCTTTTTCATGCAGTCAGAAACGACGCAAACATCTTTTGGCCCCTCTTGTTGGCCCTCCTCACACCTTTGTCCCTCCTCTGCCTCATCCCTGTTATCTCAGGTTCTGTCACGTCGGCGTCCCAAACCACACGAATCCTAAATGTCCCTCCTGTTTGTGGTCTCATCCTGGCCCAGAAAGCTTTCAGAAGAGACGCAGGAAATCAGTTTGATTCGTCAAACTTTACGATCGTTCGCCTCACCTTTCTGACCTGATATGGCCGATATAAATATTAAATTTATAAATAATAAAACTGGAATTTTTCTGTTGAACAACAGTCTTTTGTTAGGTTTTTACTTAAAATTTAAATAAATGACAAATCAATTAATCATTCCTGCTATGCTGGGGCGGAGCTACAGGGGGGAAAGAGGGGGAACCGTGTCCCCCCCAGCACAAAGCTTTGCCCCACCAATTTTCTAAGTCAATAGTAGTATCATTATTGACAAAGATTTAGAAGCTTCTTTAAGCATCACAATAATAAAAACTTAATTTAAATAATAAAAAACAATAAAAAAGAGAAAGGAGAAACTCTTGAGGGAGTTCGAGAAAAGACTATTTTTGATCCTTCTATATACTCTAGTGCTTTGCCACCCTTCTAAAGTACCCCCCCCCCCACCCGCTTTATAAAATGTCGTAGCTCCGCCCACGCTTCTACGAACAAAGAAAAATAAAATAAAAACAGCAGCTGGAAATGTAAGGATTTTAGATCTGCCTCTTCCCTCCTACATGTGCTCAAATGCAAGACGGTGGAAACAAACCAAACACCCAATTCTTCAAAATGTGTGGAAAAGTACGGAGGGATGTAGATCACTTTCAAAAAGAACCAGACTATGTGTCTCAATTCAGTCCACTTTGGGCCAATCAGTTATTTCTGCCTGCTAGAACAGATCCAACATTTAAGTCATGGACAGCCAAAGGCCTTGTGACGATACAAGAACTACACTTATCAGAATCCGATGTACTTTTGACCTTTCAGGAGCTGCAAATCAAGTATAAATTGGATAAGAAGCATTACTTTAAATACCTCCAGCTCGGATATTTTATAAGAGCAAATCAAAAACCCAACTTTGGATAAAAATGTTGATGAAAGACAGTAAAGATATCCCAGTTTTACAAATTAATCATGACTGATGATAGACTCAAGGCCTGGAACGGGGATTTGTTGTTACAATTCTCAGATGGAGACTGGAAAGAAGCATGTGACAGAATTCCCGCCCTAATTCCTAACTTCTAAAAGAATCTGTAGGACCCTGGATTTTGAAAGCAATTCGGACCCCATGCTCACCCCTTTTTTTTCAAACGGCGAATATGACGTCATCGATTTCACCGAGTGAAAATCTATTAGATTTGAGCGTTTTGTGATGAGGATGAAAACGTCAATAGTTCATTAAAAAAATGAATTTAAATACAAGTTTTTCGCCAAAATTGTTTTAAACGCAATGCATTGTGGTCTACATTCACCAATCTAGTGAGCATTGATGCACACTGGTTTTTCGCATAGCCTTCTGGGAAACAAAATGGTGAAAACAACAAATATATCTGTAAATACTCAGTCTCACAGCGAATCATTTCAAGTGGTCGACTTATGTGACACCTGCAGGTTTCAACACATGTAACCCTTGTGCTGTCCTAGGCACTTTAACGTTGGGAGTTGGGTCATCTAGACCCACTAGACAGTGCTCTGAACCTTTTTTCTTCAATGATTTGTGATCTTCACTGGTGTCCAAGGATTACATGAAATCTTTCCACCTTTATCCACCTTTGTCATGGTAGGGAGAACACGTCAATGTAAGGGTGGGGTCATCTAAGATAGCACAAGGGTTAAATCTTAATTTAAAAAAATGTTGAAAAACAAAACAGCAGCTGAGGTAAAAATGAAGGATGCCGGTGCTGATTTTCACCGACGCCCTCCTGGTTGATGCCAACCACCTTCATCCTCATCCAGAACCTGTCTTCCCTTTTCCATCCCTATCCTTGATCCACCTCACCTGTTCCAGATCCACCTGTCACAAGTCCTCATACGATCTGAGTTTGTATGGAAGCGTTTCTGGGGCATAACTAAAAATAAAAGTCAATACCGGAAATGCTTTTACATTTTCAAAATGAAGCTCCTGGAAATGCTGACTGGAATTGGATTTTGCTACACTTATTGCGGGATTGATGTAAAAACCAAAATGCAATCCCCTCTTTGCATTTTCGCTTTAATTATATCGCAGACAGAGTGGTGTTGAAGTAGAAAATGAAAAAGCATTTTGAAGTTTTGATTGAAAATTTTATTTTTGAGTCATTTGATGCAGTTACATTGTGAAAATGAAAAAGCATTTCTGTTCATTCATTTCAGTCGTTTAATTGGATATTTCAAATTGAAATTTGCTACACATTTACCAGAGAACTTTTTGAAAATGAAATGTCAAACACCATTTTCATTATCATTTTAATTAAGTGTTGAAGACAAAAAAGAAAAAGCCGTTTGGCGGATTGCTTTTTCTTTTTAATTTCGAGTCAACGAATCCAGCTTCATTTTGAAAAGGAAAATGCATTTCTGGTATTTTTATTTTAGTTTTATTTATGCTACAGAAAAACCTCCCTAAGTTTGGTCTTTTCCACCTTCAATGTGTGCTTCAGTGACCAAAGCGACCCCCGTGACCCCCTGCTAATCTTTTCCTCCTATCACATCCTGAACTTCTAAGTGTCCTTATATCTGAGACCGTTGATCCTCTCATCCATCTCCTTTCAGAATTTCTCCTTCACTACAGGTCATCTTTCCTGGGGGGTCATTTCACATCACAGCTTCCTACTCCTCGCCATACCTCTCTGAACCTCCAGAAAACTCCTTCAGGATCTTCTCCTCCTCCGTTCTTCTTTCCATCAACACCACCTTGAACTCCTCCTTTTCGAGATCGAGGCCATCAGGCTTTTGGATTTGAATAGTATCCTCAGAGATCCCAGAATGCAAAAGGAGATTTAGCCTTGTTTTACAAAGATTTTCCTGAATGTCCCGAGGGGCAGGAAGGCCGGCCTCCACACTCTCTGAGGATGGATTAAGTCTCCATCTCACAGGCTGAAATTTGGTCAAATTCAAAAAAGTTCCTGCCGCTGTGCTCAAAGTGAATAAACCTTTCAGGACTCAGAAATCCCCTTTTGTTTGTCAAGCAGCAGTGGATGCAGTTTGTTTTTTGAAAACAAGGTGCAATGGTTAAGTTTGTTTGGTTGGTTGTTGTAGATGACACTGTAAACAAAACTCAATTAACAGCAAAGCTTTTGTTTATATCAGTTTGGATTTCTGGACTTTTACATTCAGTCATGTAAAAGTTAAATTCATGCAGATATTTATGTTTTGCTGCTTCAGGTGCAGTCGTGCATTTAATTTACATTTGTTCAAAGCAGAGGTTTGTGGGTAAAACCAAAAAAAAAAAAAAACACCACAAGATAGATGTGACAAGCAGAAAGTTGAATCGGCTTCACAGCAAACAAGCGCGTTGACGTTCTCCTGCAGGGTGGAGGTTCAGGCGGAACCAGGCTTGCAGAGTTCATCAAGGGGGAACAGTTTCAACTCGAGCTGCAGAACGCTTCAGATGTCAGATGTTTGTCTTTTCAGGATGGAAACGGGGGTGGGTTACTCATCTAGGCATCAAAAAAGCGTATTTTAAACAACTTTAGAGAACAAAATAGAATTGATCCACGATAAATAAATGAAATATGACATATGTACATTTCGCGCATTTCCCACATTCGAGATTTCAAGCTTTCGTGGTACGTGCGTGATCCACGTCATTCATAAGTGTTTCTTTCATTCGTCGATGTGCGCGGATGTTTCAGCTGATGGGTCTTTACGTGAATTCTTATTTTTTTTGTGTTTAGAAATTTTAGTCTGTTGAGAATTACGCAGTTTACGCATATTTTATGGAGTTTATACACAATTATTACGTAATTGTGTGTGATTTTTGTGAGATTCATACACAAATTTCATTCCACGTATTTCTATCAGACTTTTCACGCATGTTCCATTGACGTATAACTTTCATATCTCGTATACGGCGCACATATCGCGTTCAAATGACGTAATGAATTAATTGGGTGAAAGCAGACTGCTGCAGAGAGTCGGCATCTGGATCAGGAATGTTTTGCATTGGTAACCAGAGGAAGTAAGACAAAAAAAACAAAAACAGATTTTGATTTCCCACAAGCAAAACCCTCCAAAATAATCTTTGAAGATAAAACTTTGCATATTCAAATGCTTAAGGGTTTAAAGGTGACGCTTCTTCACAGAGATTTCAGCCTCATGAGAAGCAGCTGCTCCATGACGATCTGTGAGTATTCCTCTGATTCTAGAGCTTCTCTGGACAGTGAGACGGTGGATCACATGAGATCACATCAATGGTTGAAGTGTGAATGATTTTCTCATGTACTTTATTTAAAAAGAAATGACTGAACCTTTTATTTTGACAGAAAAGTTCAATAAGGACGAAACAGTTTCTTTGTAAATCATCAAAAAACTTCTTCATTTTAATATGATTTTGCTACTGTTTAGGAGTGAATAATATTTTCATTTACAGTCTCTATCATTTTACTGCATTGAAAACATTGTGCTGATTTAATTGATAAAATGTTGTACATGATTATTAAATTATGTAATCTGCATGACATTGTTCAAGCTGTTTGATGATAAAATACCCCTAATTTACAGTCAAACCTGTCCTTTTTACTCTAAAGAAGTACTCTTATTTTGGGGAAATGATATTGACAGGATGAAAACCGTGAGTAGGGGATGGATTTTCTGTAACCAGAATCAAAGTCAAAACTTGTTGCTGATCTTGCTAAATCTGATCATTTTTTTCCAGTTTGGTCTTTTTTTTACTTCGTGCAAAAATCAAGAACAAAAATCTGTCCAATTTTTATTTCATTTAACATTTTTTAAAATGAACCAAAAGGTGGTACTTATTACATTTTTTTTAAACGTTTAAACCAATTTACAGCTAAAACGTAAAGACATGTGAATTTTACTTAAATCTAATTTATGCAAACACAGTAGGAATTTCTGCAGAATCTCATAAAACATCTTTTTGTTTGCAGTCAAATAAAAAAATGGATCACTGGAGATCTCTGATAACTCTCTTCTTTGGTAAGAGTTTTACTTTTTATACATTATTTCTGTGTATTTATAGGCATTACATTCAATAATATACAGATGCAAACCCTACAGATTTCTCCAAGCTTTTATTTTGTTAACATCAATCAAAAACTTTGATACTCAAGGTGTAAAATGTGTCCTTTGTCTCTGCTTAAAAGTTAGATTAAAAAATTTGAACATTTCTACATTTTGATTTGTTTTATGTTTTAAAGAACCAAAATCAATTTGAAAGAAAAAGTCAGAAAAATGACTTTTCCAAAAAAGGTAAAACCGACAGGACAGTATTTAGATGGGATGGACAATAGAGATGTTTTATAGAAACATGTCATTTAAAAAATCCACAGTAAGGTCATGTTTAAGAAAAAAAGGGTAAACCCTTTAACTGCCTGTGCAACCAAATGGTAGAAAATGGTAGAGCACATTTAGAAAATGTGAAAGGATAACTATTTGTTCCCCCAATGATTATTAAAAAAACAGATGTGTGAAACAGTGTGAAAAACTCCCCCAAGGCAATAAGCAGCACAGTTTTATTGTAATTTTAATTGATTTTGCCTTGGTTGGGTAGTTGAAGGGAATTTTGAAATTTTCCAAAATGTTGTGACAATATTTAAAATTAACTTGATTAATTGCTGGTCTTTCAAGCTCAATTTTTGGAGCTGTAACCACTGCAGTTTAAAAGGTGCAGCTTCCAAGGTCCAACATTTGTCTCTTTAAAAATATTTAAAATATTATTGATAAGATTATAAATACTGGGATGGAGCATTAGGGCCAATTTACAAATGAAAAAATTAATATAAAAATGTATGACTTTAACCTTGTTATATAACTTTTTACTTTTTGTGGCCCAATACTCCGTCTTAACTTAGAGCTAATCAGCTTTAAGGCACAACATGCAAAATTAGAAAAACATTTTTCTACCTTAAAATGAAGTCTGAGAGAAATCTTGTATCAGAAACCTTAAATATGCACAGAATATGTAAATATTTGTTCATTTGTTTTTATTTAAATTCATGTTTCTTTTAGTGCTGCGGCTGTAATCTCTATTCTTCTATTTTTCTATCTGCAATGGTCACAGAATGATGCAAAAACTGAAGTTTCCTTCAAAGACGAAGCATCTTTGATTTTATTTTGAAAATCTCATCTGTTATTTCCTTTTTCATGAGCTTCCCAACTGGATTTCCTGAACCTTGCTGTTCATTTGTCGTTTGGATTCTTGTCTCCCTCCAGGATTTTCTCTGAGCTCCTGCTCCAGGTTCCCCCTGCGTCAGTACCACTATGTGGACTCGGCCAAGTCCTGGTATGAGGCCCGACAGTCCTGCAGAGAGAACTTCACCGACCTGGCCACATTTGAAAGCATGGATGACATAAACAGGCTGCAACCCCCTTTCAACAACACGCAGGCCTGGATTGGGCTTTGGGACGATCCGAACGCTTGGCAAACATCTATGGGCAACCAAAGCAACTCCTGGAGATGGTCGGCAACGGGGGAAACCACCAAGACCTGGTACCATTCATGGTATTCCCCATTTCTGGACTTTTATGGAGGACTAGAAACATGTGGGATGATGAAGAGCGGGGGACGTTGGGGAGACTACAATTGTGCTGTCTCCCTGGGCTTTTTGTGTTACAATGGTAAGAAAAGATTCTGGATTTTATGTTGTACATTGAGAATGGGTGTCATAGAGCAGAACTCTTTAGCTGGGACCAAACCGTCTTCTGCAGTCCCCTTTGAGGCGATGGAACCTACAAGATGCTTTGAACAGGATGGAATAAAAGGGTCTACATCCTGCTTTTGTTAAGCCTTTCATAGTAAACTACATCCATATATCTGATTATATATCACCATTTGCAGGTTATTTTCCTACCTGAAAGTAAGATGACTCGATCTCTGAGGCTCCGCCTTTCTCTCCTTGTGCGTGCCGCCCATTTCATTACGTCATCCTAGAGTCGGCCTTGGCAGCATTTCTGCGTTTCTCCCACGAAAACAAACGACAGTCAAACTTTTGCAGAGGTGGAGGTGCATGTTGTGCGTCTAAATTGAGAGTGTTAAGTCAACCACTGATAGCTCCGCAGAGAAAGTGGGTGTTAGCCTGGGGGCGGGGCTAGCAGCCCCCCTTCCTGGAAGGGGCTGTTCCTCACTTTGTGATGTCACAAGGTTTAACCGCTTTGGTTTAATATTAAAATAAACGTAAAAAATAAAAAGTTGATTTTGCATGATATAGGCCCTTTAAAGCTCAAAAATGAATGCAGTTAGTTCATCCAGTCCCCCAACTGTCTTAATGCCCCGCCCCATGCACTTGTATGGGGGCTTAACCGTACGGTTGTGTGGGTTTTTGGGTTGTCTGGGTCCATGGAGGGTCGTAGAGGAGTGGCTGCATCTCAAGGGGAGCACAGGTGTGTCTTGCATTGACCTTGAGGCTATATGACCAACTCAAGGGACGTAATGAAAACGGAACGTACCATCTTCGTGCATGTGTTAGGTGTATTGTGAAGTATTTGTAAGGATTAGGGAAGTTACATGCACTTCTGACGAATTGGTGATGCTGTGTCCTTACTGGTCGTTAGTGAGGTGTGAGTACTGATCCTTACAGACCATGCACAAATCTCATTTTCTTCAACAACTCTTCAAAGTGTTTTTTCCATCTTTCCATGGTACTACTGACACGTTAACACATCACCGTCCCCATCCTTGATCACCCTAACCTGCTGCATGTCCTTTCCATCTCGGTCTCTCTGCCTTGCTAAACTGTATCGGTCAGTCTCTACCCCTACCCTTTCTTTTTTCATCTTTCTCATCACCAGAGTAATCCTACACACCACCATCCTAAGCTGTCTCACCTACCACTACTTTTCAGTCACTGATGTCCTTCATACTAAATAATCTACACAAGATGTGGTCCAGCTGTGTGCTTCCACCTCCACTCTTATCCGTCACCCGATTTCTTTGCAAAATCAGCCACTTCGGGGAAGCCACCGTCCGACGCGAACCTGGAGGAGGGTTGAGGCTTCCACATTGTGCATTAACTTCTGACAAAGCACACTTTGTTGGCCATTAACCCCATAAAGAAAATAAGATTCCACCAACAACTGATTTATTTGTTACTGTGGCAAAAAAAGCACAACTTCAAATAAATAAATAAATAAATAGTTTTAGGCTGCAAAAACTGTCATCAAAGTTGTGTATAGTAAGACTAAAAAACATAATTAAATTTTAAACACAAAAACCACAAAAGGAGCGAGCATTGAATCCTGTAAGAAAACTGCAGAAAGGAAGAGACTGAAGGCGTTAGCTGATAGAAAATGTCAGCTGGTCTGTTTTTTATTTACAGAAAAGGATCTGTTTCTGAACACAACCATCAGTGAAGTCTTTTATTTTTATGTTGCAGTAACAGAACAGAACCAGAAAGTTTATTTTTACATTGGACAGTCCAGGTCCTGGAGTTCTGCTCAAAACTACTGCAGAGAGCACTACTTGGACTTGGCGATGATTGAGAACCAGGAGGAGAACACAAGGGCTGGCAGCGCTGCACCATCCTCACCTCTGACCTGGATCGGTCTGTACCGGGAGCCGTGGACCTGGTCTGACCAGAGCCACAGCACGTTCCGAAACAACATCCCCGCCGGCCTGACCAACCCCAGCGGCGGACACTGTGTGCTGGAGAACACGGATGATCACCTGTGGGACAACCAGGACTGTAGTGTGAAAAATGGGTTCATCTGCCAACAAGGTGACGATTCAGTCCAGGTTCCACACAGAACCCGGACTCTGCTGTGTGACTGTTTGTTCTGTTTGGCTCAGTTTCCAGGATGAGAACCACCTTCAGGTTAAAACTCCTCAGCCAGGTGGACCTGAGCGATCCAGCGGTGAAAAGCCAGATCCTGCAGCAGGTAGATCTCTGGGACGCTTTTCTTATGAAAGGATTCTACTTCCTGAATGTTTATTTTCTTTGTCTTTCAGCTTTCTGCTTTGCTCACAAAAGACGGATGGAGCGACTTCAACCTGCAGTGGACAGTTAAACCCCAAAAAACTCCGTAGTGATGCAGGGATGGTCCTCCAAATGACCCCCATGTCCACAGGAAAAAATGTCCAAAAACCAACCCCACTTCTTCATGGTTTTGAATGTGCTTCATATACGTTGCATTTATTAGTTATTAGTATATTAATGATCATTCAAAAGCTTTTAATTACTTTTAGTTTGTTTCTAATTTTGCTTTAAATTATTTGTTTGTTCTTTTTTTGGACTCAAGAAACTGGCAGAAAAACTACAGTTAGAGTTTGCATTTTTACAATAAATAAAGACTTTGGATTGATCCCAAAATTTAAAAAAAGTTGTAAAATATTTCTATGTTGAACCAGATTACGTAGAAATCTCACAAGTAGAATAACAATTGATCAATAAACCCTTTTATATTCCAGATCAATCTGTCTGAGGCAAGTAGTTAATCGTATCCACCAATACCAATAAAAAAGTCTCAAAATAAAACAAATTGTTTCTATTGGAAAACACCAAGTTCCATTCCAGCGGACAACACACACACCTGCTGCAAACACGTGTGACCAAACAGTGAGGTTGAATGTTCCCTTTGGATTATTTGGATGTGGAAAAACAACAGTGGACTGAACTTCAGGAAACACTTTGGTTTAGTCTGTCATAAGAGTGGAAATGCCCGATGTAACGGTGTTGCATGAATAAAAGACTCTTCATTCTGGAGATGGGATCAGGTGTGTTGTTTTCCCCCCCATAGAATCTCGTTGCTGCCGATTTGGGACAAACCTAAAATATCTATTTTATGTACAATAGTCAAGGGGTTAAGAAACCATAAATACAAGCATCTTTAAGCATTAGAAATAGCCCCTTGGCTAAAATAACTGCTGTTTTATTGATAAGAATAGCAACAAAACTGTTTGAATTACAGCTCAGTAAATAAGTATTTGAAGACCTGAGAAAATCAATGTTAATATTATATATGGAAGCCTTTGCTTGCGATTCCACAGGGAAACGTTTCCTGTTGTTTTTCACCAGGTTTGCACACACTGCAGGAGGGATTTCGGCCCCCTCCTCCACACAGATCTTCTCTAGATCAGTCAGGTTTCAGGGCTGTCGCTGAATAACAGTTTTATTTCACTCCAAAGATCTTCTATTGGGTTAAGGTCTGGAGACTGACTCGGCCACTCCAGAGCCTTCACAATGCAGTCGTCCTGTCCTGTGTACGGAAACCCCCCCAATAGCATGAGGCTACCACCACCATGCTTCACATAGAGATGGTGATCATTCCTCTTCCTCCAAACACAGCGAGTGGAATCAAGACCTAAAAGTTGTATTTTGGTCTCATATGACCACATGACTTTCTCCAATGATCCTCTGGATCATCCAAATGCTCACCGGCAAACTCAACACGGGCCTGAACATGTCCTGGTTTAAGCAGGGGAACCTTTTGTGGCATGCATGATTTCAAACCATCACGTCTCAGTGCATTGCCAACAGTAACCATGGAAACGGTGGTCCCATCTCTTCCCGTGTAGGTCTGGACTGAGTCCTCACCTTTCCTAGGATAATTGAGACCCCACCAGGTGAGATTTTGCATTGAGCTCCAGTCCGAGGGAGATTGACAGTCATGTTTAGCTCCTTCCATTTTCTAAGAACTGCTCCAACAGTGGATCTTTTTTCACCAAGCCGCTTGTCAATTGCCCCGTAGTCCTTTCCAGCCTCGTGAAGGCCAGCAATTTTGTCTCTGGCGTCTTTGGACAGCTCTTTGGTCTTGGCTATGTTAGTAGTTGGAGACTCAGTGATTTTTATGGGGTGAACAGGTGTGTTTATGCAGTTAATGACCTCAACCAGGTGCTTCTTATTTAGTGGAGTGGAGGTGGACTATTTAAAGGTCTTTGAGGGTCAGAATTCTAGCTGATAGACGGGGGTTCAAATACTTGTTTGCCTCACTAAATGCTGCCATCACAGGCTTTAGCGGACAATTGAATTAGTTGGAAATCTCATATTAAATATGAGCATAAAAGATACTTTTAATGGTTTTAAAATAAATTAACGCTCCTGCACCTTTTATCAGTCAGATCTTTTGGTAAAATGCCCTGAAATGCTCCAGAACTGGTCTTCTGACCACTCCAACTATAAAATCCCAAACTTATGAGAAGGCGTCTTTTCAGCACTATGGCCCTCATTTATGGAGCAGCCTGCCGGAAGTGTAGGGCAGTAATTATAAAACAAAGCTGCAATCAAACACTTTTAAAAAATGGCACCGTGCTGGTTTAATCACTATTACAAACTTAGTAGCTCTTTAAACTTTACAGTTTTTTTCAAAGCTAAAACTCAAAAATTGCCACACAAAATTCCAAATAATTTCAATGAGAGAGAAAGAGGCCAAATTCTAAAGAGCACAACCTTTAAATCTGCACGTTGACAAAAGAAACTGAAACGTTTTGAGGCGAATCGGCTGCAGAAAATGAGGACCAGGAGTATTTTGCATTGTTAAATGTGCAGGGGTTGTTTTTTTCCCCAGGAACCAGAAAAAGCGGAAGAAGAAAAACAGATTTCGATTTGCAACCCTCCCCAAAAAGAAAATTTAAAGAGGAAACTTTGCATATTCAAAGTCTCCACATCCAGGGTTTTAAAGGTGGTGCTTCTTCACAGAGTTTCACAGAGATTTCAGCCTCATGAGTAGCAGCAGCTCCATGAAGATCTGTGAGTATTCCTCTGATTCTAGAGCATCACTGGACTTTCACAGGCAGATGGAAATATGAACACATTTAGGTTTAGTGTGTGAGACCACATGCTCATTGGCCATTTCCTTTAGATGGGATCTAGTTTAATGCTACCGGTGATTGAAGATTTTGAATTTCTTTTGAAATTGTCTGGGAAAAATATATTCTGGAGTCTTTTTATCCTATTTAGGAGGGAGAGGAAAAGAGGACACACACAAAAAAAAGAGTAAAAAAGTCTTATTGCAGTCCAGAACACATTTCTTGATAATTATTACGATGATAATGATTTTTGAGGGAAATAAATTATCATTAGAATTATGAATCTGCATAATATTATTGATATTTTACTGTTATGATAATTAAATATTACTATTTTACAGTTTGAAAAGTATTTTGTACTTTAAAAAAGTACTTATTTTTAATCAATAATGACACTGACAGGACAAGAACTATGAAGAAAAATTGTTTTTTCTGTGAGGAGAGTAAATATATTAAACCCAAAAAATAAATTCAAGCATTGAAATACCTTAAATAAGTAGTGTAATGCTATGACATGTAGACTTTTTAAAGTTTTTGTTTTTTTACTTGATGATTTTTGAAAATCTGTCTGACTTTGCAAGCCAGGTTTAAACATGACTTTGATTAAAGTTACTTTAAATCCAATTCTTTCTTCTATTTGGTGCCAACTTCTTGCTATTTTCTTTCCTTAATTGAAATAAACAAAAATGAAAAAAAGAGACATTTGTTAAATCCTTCCCATTTCTACACCAATTTCTTAAGCCAAAATGTAAAGCCATAAAGAATATATTTGACTTTTGAAAGCATGAAATGAAATTTTAGTGAAAATGCATCTCAATGAAACATTTTATCGTTTGCAGTCAAAGCAAAAATGGATCACTGGACAAGTCGGATAAGTCTCCTTTTCTTTGGTAAGAGTTTCTTTTTTATTCATTGATGGAAGAGATTATTTGTCCGTGATTAGGGCGGGGTGAGGGCTACGGTTGGGGTTAGAGTTAAAGTATACAGAACTGCCGCTCGCTGGATAATTTCTCTTTTTCTGACCATTCTCTGTGAACTCTAGAGATGGTTGTGGGTGAAAATCCCAGTGGTAGTTTCTGAAATACTCAGACCCGCCTGTCTGGAACCAACAACCATCAAGGTCACTCCAATCATCTTTCTTCCCTGTTCTGATGCTACATGCCTAAATGTTGCTGCCATGTGATTGGCTGGTTAGAAACTTGTGTAAACGAGCAGCTGGACAGGTGTGCCTAACGAAGTGGCCAGTGACTGCACAGCTTCTTGTGTTGACATGGATGCGACTCTATATCTGAAGTTTTATGTGGACAGTGACAATAAAGTCACAGTTCTGGCCTTCAAATGTGTGTCTTGCGTTACGCCACATCAATATTATGCTATTGGAATGCATGTTAACCAAATCAGAGGATTTAATAAATCATAGAGTGATGTTCATGTATAGGTGCAGAATGGTGCAAAAGTTGAATTTTTCTTCTGTGAGAAAGTATCTTTTATTTTTTTGTTGTTGAAAGTTTTCTTTCACTATTTGCTTCCCAACTGGATTTCCTGAACCTTGCCGTTCATTTGACGTTTGGATTCTTGTCTTCATCCAGGATTTTCTCTGAGCTCCTGCTCCAGGTTCCCCCTGCGTCAGTACCACTATGTGGACTCGGCCAAGTCCTGGTATGAGGCCCGACAGTCCTGCAGAGAGAACTTCACCGACCTGGCTACATTTGAAAGCATGGATGACATAAACAGGCTGCAACCCCCCTTCAAAAACACGCAGGCCTGGATTGGGCTTTGGGATGATCCGAACGCTTGGCAAACATCCATGGGCAACCAAAGCAACTCCTGGAGATGGTCGGCAACGGGGGAAACCAGCAAGACCGGGTTTAAGTCGTGGTATTCCCCAAATCCAGATTTTTATAGAGGCGGAGAAACATGCGTGATAATAAGGAACAAAGGAGTTTGGGGAGACATAGACTGTGCTTCCTCCCTGGGCTTTTTATGTTTCAATGGTAAGAAAAGGTTTGGGTTTGTGGTGGCTGATACTCCTTGAACAACATTTTCTCTCATTATGAGGAAACACAAAGTGGCACACAACTGTAGAGTAGAAAATAAATGTCTACAATTTAAACAGACAAACAGACACCCAGTATGGGGTGTTGACCCATTGGGGTCTTCCAGGCTCGTGGAGGGTCATTGAGAGGAGCGTCAAGGGGAGACTAGGTGTATTTCGGCGGCGGTTTTTAGTTTTCGCCCACAAAAACAAACAACATCCAAACTTTTGCAAATATAGATGTAAATATTGTGTCTCTAAAATGAAAGAGATCACTGCCAGCTCCACAGAGAAAGTGTGTGTGTTAGCCTGTGGGTGGGGCTGGAGGGACAGACTCTTCCTGGAAGGGGCGGTACCCCACATTGTGACATCGCAATGTGAGGACGCATTCGTTTTAGTGGGATTGGGAGGGGCTGGTGCTCAGAGAGCAGGTTTTTAGAGTAAAATGTGTAAATGGATCAAAATACCGCATTGGGGTTATTTTTTCATGAGGAATGAACATTATAAAACAAAGCTCAAAAAGTGGATTTTTGATAATATAGGCTTTAATCATTTTTTGCTCATATCCATCAGTTAGGGTTCATTTATACACTTTTATTTCAGACTCAGATGCGGTCCATAGAAAAAGATACAAATACAGCATACATAATAAAAAGTAAAAAATATAAATTAATAAACATCTTTTATTTCTTCAAAAAACAAGTTAAGCCAGGGGACTTTTTAATGTTTTTTTTAACTTCTTTATTTGACTATTTGTGGTCGACGATCTGATTCATAGTCGATATTAGTTCAATTCTCTGACCTTAAATGGATCCCAGACAACTTTAGCCAAAACCTAAACTAGTGTGACTCAGAGAGAAATATCTGGTTACTGAACAGAGCAGGTGAAGTTTGACTAACTTGCCTCAGACAGATCGATGTGGTAGGAAAGTACTGTACTGTAAACCGATTCAGCGATCATGTCCCTTAATCGTTAAACCCATATTCTTTATCTTCAGGGTGTTAATTTTCTCCTCAAAACGAACAGAATGAACCGGTGTGAAATGTTCCTGTGGTTCTTTCAGAAATCTGGTTGGAACCAGACCTACATTTAGAAAACCAGTTTACCTAAGCAAATGCAACATGTAAAGACTCTTAATTTGCTTTTTTAAGTAACCACGTTTCTTAAACATTGTGCAAACCGGAAAGTATTTCCATAATCAGATTAGAGGAACAAGGAAATCTGTCTTCCTTATGTTGATTTTTGTCCCCTGGAAAATCTGTTTTTTCCAGGAGAACATTTGCATAACAAAACCTGCAGAAACTCTGCATCTGACTTTCCAAGAAGCAGCTAAACGAGAGCAACGAAGAAGATCCTGCAGGGTAGTGAAGCTGCGAAAACCCAGTTATTTGTCAGTATAAATAAACTTAAATAAACTAAATGCAAATAACAAGAGTTTCATTTAAAAATCTTTTTAAATAAAGGATCTGAGAATTTGTGCATTGCAAAACTTAAAAATGAACCTTTTTATTGACAGCTAGCAATATTTATACATTTTCTTCATTTAAAAAGACACAAATGTGAAGTTTGATTTTAAGGACAGAGATCAGAACACATCCTTCATTAAAGCAAACCCATGATTAAACATGCTAAATCCACACAGTCCTACAAATGTGACCCAATTTAAAGTTAAACCTTAAGAAACATTTCACCAGGGAAATGATTTTTTCATACTTTTTTCTTTACAATATTTCCATCCAGTTATGGTCTGTCCACGTTTTCTTTTTTATTATTAATTTTAGGACTTTTCTCTCAAAGTGATTCTCAGCAGTCGGTCTTTTGTGAGACAGAAAGAAGGAACAAAGTGACCGACTGACGTTAGCCTATTGAAAATGTTGTCATCTGGTCTGTTTTTTATTCACAGCATAGAAAAGGATCTGTTTCTGAACCCAACCATCAGTGAAGTCTTTTATTTTTATGTTGCAGTAACAGAACAGAACCAGAAAGTCTATTTTTACATTGGACAGTCCTTGTCCTGGAGTTCTGCTCAAAACTACTGCAGAGAGCACTACTTGGACTTGGCGATGATTGAGAACCAGGAGGAGAACACAAGGGCTGGCAGCGCTGCACCATCCTCACCTCTGACCTGGATCGGTCTGTACCGGGAGCCGTGGACCTGGTCTGACCAGAGCCACAGCACGTTCCGAAACAACAACCCCGCCGGCCTGACCAACCCCAGCGGCGGACACTGTGTGCTGGAGAACACGGATGGTCACCTGTGGGACAACCAGGACTGTAGTGTGAAAAACAGGTTCATCTGCCAACAAGGTGACGATTCAGTCCAGGTTCCACACAGAACCCGGACTCTGCTGTGTGACTGTTTGTTCTGTTTGGCTCAGTTTCCAGGATGAGAACCACCTTCAGGTTAAAACTCCTCAGCCAGGTGGACCTGAGCGATCCAGCGGTGAAAAGCCAGATCCTGCAGCAGGTAGATCTCTGGGACGCTTTTCTTTTGAAAGGATTCTACTTCCTGAATGTTTATTTTCTTTGTCTTTCAGCTTTCTGCTTTGCTCACAAAAGACGGATGGAGCGACTTCAACCTGCAGTGGACAGTTAAACCCCAAAAAACTCCGTAGTGATGCAGGGATGGTCCTCCAGATGACCCCCATGTCCACAGGAAAAAATGTCCGTAAACCAAGTAAAACCTTAGAGATTAAGACGTTCCTCCCTTGATACAACTGAAAAAATCTGAACCAGCAGAATTTGTCTTGGTGAAATTTATGTGAATAAGTTTGAAGACCAAATTGGAAAAAATGTCAGCAAAGTTCAAGTAACTTTGAAAGAATTCAGTCTCTCTGGTCTCCCATAGCTAACTCCATGACTTAGGCGGTGGGGGGCCTGGGTGTCGCTGCTCCTTGTCTGTCTGCCGTGGTTAAGGGTGGGGATCGGGGCCTACCAGTGCCCAGTGGGGGGCGGTAGGGACTCCGTTAGTCAGGGGGTCGGGTCCGGTGACTGTGTGGGGCAGGCTGGGGTGCTGTGCGGTCTTCCGGGCTCGGGTGTGGGGGGAGTGTGGTTGGGGAGGTTGACTGGTGGTCTGGCTTGGCTTGGGGGGTGGTCTTTTTGCCTGTGCTGGGGGAGGAGGGGATTGGCGGGGGGGGGGGGGGGGTGTCTGCCCATCTGGGGTTGTGTGTGTGTGCGGGGGGGGCTTGTTGGCCCTGTTCTATGGGGGGCTGCCTGGGGGAGGGGGAGGGCCCACTATTGGTACGGGACCTTGGAGGTTTGAAGGGTCGGGGTCTCCGCTGAGGCAATCGGCAGTCGCCCCGGCTGGTTGGCTTTCTCCTAGTAATGTAGTTTTGTCTTATATCTATCTATATATATCTATATAAGTGTTTTTTTGCAGTGTCTTCGTGGTTTTAAAGAGTATTTCATGTCAGAGATGCATCATAGTTTATACTGTTAAATTATGTGTAATAATGAACGTCACAAGATTTATTTGTTCTCATCTCTTTGTTTGATCTTTTCTTTGAAGAAACTGGCAGAGAAATTGGAATTAGTGGAGATTGTATTTTTACAACAATAAGAGACTTTGGTTTGATCCCCAAATAAAAGGTTTTATAAACATTTCTGTGTCAAACCAGATTACGTAGAAATCACACAATTATCCATTATTAAGAAAATGTCAACAAAAGCACTAAAAACAACACAAAGGGTACAGTTGCATTGTTTTCACATGATTTACATCTGCAACCTGAGCCTCCGGAGCAACATGCGGCTCCTTCTTCCCTTCATTTGTTTTTAAAGGAAAAACACAAACAATTTGATTAAACCGAGGTAATTTGTGTTTGGATTCAATCAAAATGATCTATTGTCAGTGGTTTATTGTTAACACATTTGTATCTTCTGCTGTACAACTTTGTTTCGTTGCTGTTCAGCGGTACAGTTCTTAAAGCAAATAGTGGGATACGCATTTTTTAAAATTTTGATTGCATCTTTAATTCCTGTAAATCTCCTGCACCAGTAGAACCTTCTTTGACACAAAATGTGCTTTGTTTTGAAAGGAACTTGTAAATGCTGCTGTCAAAAGTAAAATAATAAAATATTAAAAAAATAGCACTGTTATGTAAATGAATGGTTTAATGGCCACAAAGACATAAATGAAATGTACTTTTCTTAACAGTGAAGTGGAACTTTGCGGCTCTCGCTGGGTTTTGGTCATAAAGAGACGCTGCAAACGGTCGCAGACCTCTGGTTTAGTGCAAATATAAACAAAAAAGGAGGACAGATGAGCAGCAGATAGACTGGAGTGGAAACCTTCTGCTCAGCTGGTTGAACATCCGACTGGTTCCTGAGATCCACCTTTGTGCAGCAGCTACCAGCTCCTCATCATGTTTACATGTTGGAGCGTCAGTGGTTCTGTGCAGAACATGCTGGTGATTCCAGAGTCCAGACATCAAATCTGGAGACCAAAGAGGGAAAAAGTCTGAGCCGGCAGCAGAAGTAGAGCTGAGGTCCACCCAGCAGAGGTTCTGGAGGGGCTTTATGGGGCAGCATCAGCTGTTTACCTGCTCAGGCATGGAGGTGTTAAAGGTGGGGGAGGAGCCTAAAGCAGGTGAATCAGAAAATGGCTGCAGCTGCTGTAGAGAATTCTGTGGAAAACAGGGAGAGGAGGCCGTTTGAAGAAGAATCCGGTCGGGATGAAGCAGAAGAAATGACCTTCAGTGACGTCACAAATCCAACAGGTGAAGGAAACGTTTAGCAGACGGAGCTTCACAGGCAGGACTGAGGCCTGCTAGCTGTGTAGCGGGTTTAAAGGTTTAACTGGGTTTTGGAGAAAAGTTTTGTCTCCCTGTTTGTTGCTTTTCTACTTAAATGTCTAGGTGCTCTCCCTTCATTTGCAGTTTTGATGCCAAATAGCTGAATCTGGATAAGGAAAATTTGGAGCAGCCAGACATTAACTTGTTTTTCCCCCCATTTTATCATATTACAAAAAGTACTTTAATTGTAATTGTACAAAAAGTTCTCTTTAGTCAGAACAACATTCATACTTTAAAACAATAATTTACTGTAATTAAACGTAAGACTGAATGAATATATATATATATATATATATATATATATATATATATAATAATTACATAAAAAATAAATATTAATATAAACAAAGCATCTAATGACAACATGCACAGTTCCTGGAGGTCCAAATTCAGGTTTTTACTAGCCATGTGTATTGCAGTTGGAAAAGAAACCTTTTTAATGTAACATTTTATATACAGTTTTGTTATGTCATTTTTTCCACTTTCTATCTTTTTTATTTGTAATTTCTGTTTTTGAGACTGGCAAATCCAACACAGCTCCAGATCTCATTGAACATCTTGATATTTTGTGTTTTTAGAAAAGAGCGATTTAAAAAAAACAATATTTTTTCCTTTTTGTGCTGTTCATTTGTTAAGTTTGTGATCAGAGTTGTTTGGGCGACACTGGCTTCATGTGCACGCCCTGTGCGTGCAGTGTCAGAAAGAATCCAGCACTAACCTAACTAACAACCTGACGGGTTACTTCACAATGCCACACGCACCACAATGGTACGTTCCATTTTCATGGCGTCCCCTGAAGTCGTCAGGTGTCGAGTCCGCCCTCGCACACCTAACTAAGGTTCTTGCACCTGTTCTGCATCTAATTAGTCTGCCTTTATTAGTCCTTCACTCCCTCCGGCCATTGTCGGTTCATCTGTTTTCTCCTATGGAACAGACCACTGATCCCTGCTGGTTGAAGCCAAGCAAAGCCAAGCCAAGCCACGCCAAACCCAGCCTAACAAAGCGAGACCAAACCAAGCGAATCCAAGCTAAAACAAGCCTAGCAAAGCAAAGCAAGACCAAACTCGGCATTTCCAAGCCAAGTCACGCTCCTTAAGCCAAGCTGTCAAGCCTCGTCTTTCTTTTTCTGGATTCATCCCCTCTTCGCCATCTAAAGTTGATCTCTGGATCTACAGCCAGTTGCCTCTCCTGAAGATACCATCCTCTTTTCAATAAACTGCTATTATTCCAGTCTACATTTGGGTCCAGCTTATTCAAAACCTGACAGAGGTGGCCGTACGAGCCTCAAGGGAACTGCATGACACATCTGATCTACGACCCTCCACGGACCCGGAAAACCCGAAAACCTGCAGAATCCATACCGGTGAACCCCTGTAACCCGGTTGCATGCGACTGCGGCTTTACTTTGTTTGCAGGGTGGAACGTCATTTCCGAGTAATTTACAGTCCATTTTACATACGGCCTTATACGAAACAGCCTCATTATGTCAAGTTTGTTTAATCTGAACGATGGTAAATAAAAAACTGTCTTGAAATCAATAAATTATTTAGAACCAAAGTACAGGAAAAAATAAAAAATAAGGGCGAACAACAACCTTGACACAAAGACAAAGCAGCTTTGCATGTTATGGAAATATTTCCTGATACTTAAACAGGTTCAAGTGTCACATCTCTTCACTTCAACGGGTTCAAGTGTCACATCTCATCCTCAGAGCTTTCAGAACGGTGAGTGTGATTATATTTACTGAACATTTCAGCTTCTGTTACAGAAGTAAACAGGACAAGAAAAGATTTACTTTTTCATGTGATTACAATGTTTTAGTTAACTCAAACTATATATAAATAAAATAATAAATATATTGGGACATGTTGTACTTTGCTTCTAATTTATTTTAACACTCAAAGTAATAAGAACAATATTTATTAAGGATCCATCTAGTAACTGATATTAAAGCTTTTAAAAACTATTTTTACATTATTTTCCAGGTTTTTCTACACACTTTCAGACACATTTACAGAAATAACGCATATATCGTCCTTAACGAAGCACGATGGCACTTTTTCCACGATCAGACGTGTTTGGACAGCAGTGAACGTCTGCAAAGATCTCAGACATTTAGAGTTTGATCTCCATGTTTTATCCTGTGCAGGGAAATCGGAGGATGGATAAATACGCACCGCTGATGACTCTGTTCCTTTTGGGTAAGTTTTACTGTCGTTTAAAGCTGTAAATGTTCTTTGAGAGATTCAAATTCATTTCAATAAGTTTGCAGATAAACATTTAGTAGCATAGAATCTGTTCACATCAGATATTGTGACAAATACTTTGGAGTCTTACCCTTCTGAGTCTTTATATATTGATTTATCAAAGAAGGCCACGCCTCTGAAAGCACTCAGTGCTCATTTTAGCCAGAAATAAGTTTATTTGTAGATTTTACTCAGAATATTACATGAAAACTCTTCTTTTCAGCTGTTTAAGTTTATTCTCTGAGGCTAAACTTTCCTTCAGGCTTGGACTGAAAGGAGGGGCGCGGTCACATTTGCATATATCCCAAACATTTATTTTTAAGATTTAAACTGAACATTTAGATCAACATTTACATTTCTTTAACATTTAAATTTAGCATTTACTTTTAGCGCTTGGATAAACATGTATTTTTGACATTTTATTTCCATTTAGATCAATAAAGGATCAAGTTTTATTTTATTCTATTTTAGATTTAACATTCATATTTAGATGTGTGTTTAGACTTTTATTATTTTGTACATGTAACTTTACATTTCACACTTAGACTTTACATTCAGATTTAAAATGAATCTTCAATAATTAGATTTATATCTAAATGTTATACAGTAATCCAGCATCCTTTTTAAATTGTAGTAAATATAATAAAGTGTATGTTTTAAGTACTGCTGCACCCTCAGACACTGTAATGTTTCTAACTGTTCAGTTTGGCTTCAGGAAGTTACATTAAAGTCACATTATTCGTCACGTAACTAGGTGTGTGTGTTTACATTTGATTGACCCCTCCCCTGGGGGAGCGGCGAGCTGCAGACACAGCCGCGCTCTGAAACTATTTGGTGGTTGAATCCATCAATCCAACCTGTTGACCTCTTGAGACTTGAGCTAATATATTTGGGCTAACCGTCTCCACACACAGTCACAGCGCCCCAGTTCAGGAAAATGCATTGCTGTGGAAATACAACCACAAATGAGGACACCAGGTCTTAATGCTGAGTGTCAAGCAGGGATGCATTGGGTCCCATTTTTAGTCTTCATCTAAAACTTTTAGTCTACGCCTCCATCCAGGCTGCATCTCCGGCTCACAGATCCCCCTGCGTCAGTACCACTATGTTAACATGGCTCTGAGCTGGAGAGATGCCCAACTGTACTGCAGGGAGAAATACACCGACCTGGCTACATTTGACAGTCTGGATGACTTGAACAGACTGAAAGCCAACTTTTCCTACACCTGGGCGTGGTTTGGTCTTCATGATGATCCAGCAGCTTGGAAAACATCGATGGGAAATAAGAGCAACTCCTGGAGATGGTCAGCAACAGGACAAACCAGCACAACTGGATACCAGTCGTGGGACAGTTACTCTCCAGATTACTATCAGGCAAAGGAAACATGTGCAGCACTAGGTGGAGGAGGACTGTGGAACGATGCAATCTGTATTAACTCCTACAGATTTCTGTGCCTTAATGGTAAGACATTTGTTTTTATGGATATTTCTGACATTGCTTTTAGAGAATATCATACTTCCCAAATTACTGAATAAACTGATTTGAGCTTTAACATAATAAAAGAGGGAAGAATAGATAGTAGAGAAGAAAAAAACAAACACTCCCTCCCTCCAGCTCTTTTCAATAGAGAACCATGCACAAAATATGAGTCTAGTGTCATGATATATATGACGAAGCAGACCTAGATGCTGGAACCGGGAAGAAAATTCAAGATGTAGTAGAATGAAACTAGCTGGAATGATGGACAGCAATGACAGCAGTCTTGACAGCAGTCTTGCTGTAGCAGGAGTTTCGTAATAGTTGGAACACGGAACGAAGCGAGAGTTGTGGCGTGGCTGGAGTAAGCGTGGCAAGTGTTGAGGCGTAGAGAGAGTCGGATCAGGCTGCTCTTGGAGAGGAATGTTCCAGGTGAACACTCGTGGAAATGAACCATTAGGAGCAACGAACTGGTGATGAATGCTGGAGCACGATCTCCTTAAGAAAGCTGGTAGAAGATGAGGTGAGCGTCCACAGCTGGTTCCAATCAGGAGAACAGAGCAGAGAGGGGAGGGGGAGAGGGAGAGACTGCCAGAGGCACCATGATATCCAGCCTGTAAAGACTTCATTTTAGTCAGAAAAAAATTGAAATTCAATCTGTTACATCCCACCCCAAGGGCGGGAGAAAATAGGTAACATAAAAAATATATATATTTAGTTTAAGGATTTAAACTGCCAGGGCAGCTGTTTAGTAATTATTAATTAATTAATTAATTATTATCAATCATCTCCTGCAGGTGGTGAAGTCAGACGGTGTGGTGGAGTTGGCCTCTGTTAAAGGATAGACACACATACACACAAAAATACACACAGAAGGCCTGGGGCCGTAACACTATCCATCAACAAAAGAAATCAAAGCACAAAACTATAAACCAAAGTCTTCGAACCTTACTGTACTTTTGCTTTTTAACATTAGTTTGTTACATTTTGACTAAAAATGTTCTGTTTCAGTTACAGATCAAAACAAGAAAAACTACGTTTTCATCAATCAGGCGATGTCGTGGAGTTCTGCTCAGCAGTACTGCAGAGAAAACTACAAGGACTTGGCGATGATTGAGAACCAGGAAGAAAACACGGAGGCTCAGAACACTAAACCATCCAATTATAAGGTCTGGATTGGTCTGTATCGAGAGCCCTGGACCTGGTCTGATGGAAGCAAGAGCTCCTTCAGAAACTGGGACCCCTCAAGTTTAAACAACTATGGAGGAAACCAACACTGTGGGACAGAGAATTCTGAGCACGTTTGGGGCGATGAGGACTGTAGAGTAAAAAGAGTTTTTGTCTGCCATCAAGGTGAGCATCTAAAGAAATGCTGTCATGTTTTACATGTAAAATGTTGGACTTGTGTGACGGTTTTTCACTGTTCTGTTCAGTTTCAAAGAGGAAAACCACTTTGAGGATGAAATTCAGCTCTGATGCTGACCTGACCGACCCAAAAGTCAACGCCCAGATCCTGCAGCAGGTAGATTTCTGAGACTCTTTTCTTTTGTCAGGAAGGATCCACCTTTCTGAATGTTTTTCTTCTCTTTTAGCTCCCTGCTTTGCTCTCAAAAGATGGATGGACAAACTTCAACCTGCAGTGGAAGATTCAACCCCAAAAAACTCCAGGGTCACAGTGATGGTCCTCCATCTACCCTCAACGTCTTCATGGGTTTCAAGACTATTTCCTGTTAGAAACACGTTATATTAGTTTAGAATGACAATAGAATCGGTAATATTGTGTATATTGTCAAAGTAGCTTTTGCTTTTTTATTTTTGTTTCTGCTTTTGCTTTAATGTGTTTTATTTATCATTGTTTTCACTAAAGAAACTGTCAGAACAATTAGAATTTTTACAACAGTAAGAGACCGGTTTGATTTTGATGCCAAAATAAAAGTTTAAAAAAACATTCTTGTGTTAAACCAGATTACATAAATTCACATAATTATCCATTTTGACTAAAAATGAACACACCAACCAAAACTTGTTTGTTTGTAGGTGACCAAATACTGATTTTCCACCATAATTTACAAATAAATTCTTAAAAAAACAACGTGATTTTTTTGTGTTTTTTCCAAACTTTGTCTCTTATAGTTGAGGTGTAAAGGCCTCTCTCATTAAGAAAATACTTTTTTGCCCCACTGTACGTGGAGAAAGCCGCATATTTGCGCATGCATCTCGCAAAAATCATGCACAATTGTGTAAGATTTACGTAATAATTGCATTAAACTACAATAAATATGCATAAACTACATATTTCCCAACCGACCAAAAATTTTGAACAGCTCAAAATTGAATTGACGCTCTAGAAGTTGAAAAATATGTACAATCAAAACTCAAAGAAACTCTTCTGCACTCTTCTTCCAATCAGCTCGTAGAATGGATCAGGTTTGTGCACGTTTGGAAGAATTTCTGACCAATCAGCATCAGCCTTCGTGTCCACGTCTGTTATTGACTCTGTTGTGAGCGCAGAAGAGAGAATTTCTCTCAAGTGAAAATTGTTTTGTTTGCAGGTTTGTTTGAGTTTCAAATGCATTTTTCTGTTCCAAGTGAACCATTTTTTATTTTTATTTTACGGTCGAAACAGTGAGAGTTGTCCTTAGAATAATGGCATAAAAATCACTCCATACTGTATGTAGAGAGCTCTAGAACAACATTTTGGTGGAAAGAAATTTGCAAGTACCAGTGGTTGATTATTAACTTAGCATTGTTAATTAGTTACAACTGAAAAAATCTGAACCATTTGTCTTGGTAAGATTCATGAAAAAAGGTTTTAAGACCAAATTGAATCTTGAAACTAACTATAAACACACAAATTTACGTCTTATAATAAGTGAGCATTCAGAATAAAGTTGTCAGAATAAAATGTAAATTATAAGCCAAAATAAGCAACTTATAGTAGTTATATTACTTAAAAAGGAAATTCAAGATAAATTGTCTTAGAAAAAGTCATTACAGAAAGTTAATGTAGTTTTGTCTCATATCTGGAAACCAGTCTAAAATACTTAATGATATTTGTTTTTTTGCGGTGTCTTCATGGTTTTAAAGAGTATTTCATGCTAGAGATGCATCATAGTTTATATTAGTTTAAATGCAATAATGAATGTCACAACATTTATTTGTTCTTATCTCTTTGTTTGCTCTTTTCTTTTGAGAAACTGGAATTAGAGGAGTTTGTATTTTTACAACAATAAGAGACTTTGGTTTGATCCCCAAATAAAAGGTTTTAAAAACGTTTCTGTCATGATATGACGTGAGTTCAGAGTGACCCAAATGCTGGAACCCAGAAGGAGACTCGGACAACGGGGTAAGTTTAGTTGATTTAATACAGCAGAGGGTGAGTAATGGCTTTTTCCAGAGGAGGCGCGGCGGCTGGCTGGAGGAGAGCGGCAGCAGGATTCCAGGGGCGAGACAGCGACAGACCAGAGGACAGCGACCAGGTGAGGGCCAAAGGTGATTCTTCCTGAGACAAAGACGAGAAGAGCAATGAGTAACTTGAAGCTTGGTAACAAACAGGAGCGTGAGCTGGCCAGACTATGCACCGTGGGAGGAACAACAAACTGGCGTCGAATGACAATCCAGGTGCTCCTTATGAAGGCAACAGCGAAGATGAGGTAAGTGGAGGCAGCTGGTCGCGTCCAGAACAGAGCAGGCGGGGGAGAGTAGCTGACAGAGGCACCATGACAGTTTTTGTGTCAAGCCAGATTACATAGAAATCACACAATCATCCATTAACATTGAAAATGTCAACAAAAGCACTAAAAACAACACTAAAGGTACAGTTGCATTGTTTTCACATGGTTTACATCTGCAACCTGAGCCTCTGGAACAATATGCGGCTCCTTCTTCCATTCATTTGCTTTTAAAGAAAAAATATAAACAATTTGATTAAACCAAGGTAATTTGTGTTTGGATTCAATCAAAATGATCTGTTGTCAGTGGTTTATTGTTAGAAAACGCTGCAACACACATTTGGATCTTCTGCTGTACAACTTTGTTTCGTTACTGTTCAGTGGTACAGTTCTTGAAGTAAATAATTGGATGCGCATTTTTTTTAAATTTTATTTTGATTGCATCTTTAATTCCTGTAAATCTCCTGCACCAGTAGGACCTTCTCTGACACAAAATGTGCTTTATTTTGAAAGGAAGTTGTAAATGCTTGTAAATGAATCAGAAAATGGCTGCAGCTGCTGTAGAGAGTTTCCGAGGAAAAAGAGAGAGGAGGCCTTTTGAAGAAGAGTCAGGTCGGAGGGATGAAGCAGAAGAAATGACCTCCAGTGACGTCACAAATCCAACAGGTGAAGGAAACGTTTCGCAGATGGAGCTTCACAGGCAGGACTGAGGCCTGCTAGCTGTGTAGCTTTATCTGGCCGGGTTTAGAGGTTTAACTGGATTTGAGTTGTGTTTCCCTGTTTGTTTCTTTTCTACTGAAATGTTGAGGTGCTCTCCCTTCATTTGCATTTTTAATGCCAAAAATCAGAATCTGGATAAGGAAAGTTTGGAGCAGCCAGACTTCATTAAAGAAAAAAGGTTCAGAGCACTGTCCCGTTGGGTCTAGATGACCCAACTCCCAATGTTAAAGTGCCTAGGATAGCGCAAGGGCTAAACAATGTTTATTGCAGTTGGAAAAAAACCCTTTTTTAATTTTATATTTTATTTACAGTTTTGTTATGTCATTTTTTCCACTTTCTATCTTTTATTTATAGTCTCTGTTTTTGAGACTGGCAAATCCAACACAGCTCCAGATCTCATTGAACATCTTGATATTTTGTGTTTTTGGAAAAGAGCCATTTAAAAAAAACTCTTTTTCCTGTTGGTGCTGTTCATCTGAAAAGTTTATGGTCAGAGTTGTTTGGGTGACCCACCTGCTCTTGGGTTTCACGTGCACGCCCTGTGCATGCAGCGTCAGTAAGAAGCCAGCACTAACCTAACTAACGACCTAACTGGTTACTTCACAATGCCACACGCACCACAATGGTACGTTCCATTTTCATGGCGTCCCCTGAGGTGGCCGTACGAGCCTCAAGGGAACTGCATGACACATCTGATCTACGACCCTCCACGGACCCGGAAAACCCTAAAACCTGCAGAATCCGTACCGGTGAACCCCTGTAACCCGGTTGCATGTGACTGCGGCTTTACTTTGTTTGCAGGGTGGAATGTCATTTCCGAGTAATTTACAGTCCATTTTACATACGGCCTTATACGAAACAGCCTCATTATGTCAAGTTTATTTAATCAAAATGATGGTAAATAAAAAACTTTGTCTTTCTTGAGTTTAATAAACCAAATTACAGGAGAAAAAAAGTAAAAGTGAACAACAACCTTGACACAAAGACAAAGCAGATTTGCATGTTATGGAAATGTTTCCTGATACTTAAACAGGTTCAAGTGTCACATCTCATCCTCAGAGCTTTCAGAACGGTGAGTGTGATTATATTTACTGAACATTTCAGCTTCTGTTACAGAAGTAAACAGGACAAGAAAAGATTTACTTTTCATGTGATTACAATGTTTTAGTTACTTTAAAATATATATATATATATACTTTTTCAAGGACCAGACGTGTTTGGACAGCAGTGAACGTCTGCAAAGATCTCAGACATTTAGAGTTTGATCTCCATGTTTTATTCTGTTTAGGGAAATCGGAGGATGGATAAATACGCACCGCTGATGACTCTGTTCCTTTTGGGTAAGTTTTACTGTCGTTTAAAGCTGTAAATGTTCTTTGAGAGATTCAAATTCATTTCAATAAGTTTGCAGATAAACATTCAGTAGCATAGAATCTGTTCACATCAGATATTGTGACAAAAACCTCAGACTTTCAACCTTCTGAGTCTTTATATATCCATTTATCAAAGAAGGCCACGCCTCTGAAAGCACTCGGTGCTCATTTTAGCCAGAAAAAAGTTTATTTTTGTAGATTTTGCTCAGAGTATTACATGTTAACTCTTTTTTTTTCAGCTGTTAAAGTCTATTTTCTGAGACTAAACTTTAACGGCGCGTTAAAGGCGCGGTCACATTTGCATATTTCCCAAACATTTATTTTTAAGATTTAAACTGAACATTTAGATTTAACATTTACTTTTAAACTGGGACAAACATGTATTTATGATGTTTACATTAAGATCAATAAAGTATTAAAAAGGTTCAACTTTTATTCTATTATAGATTTAGATTGAACGTTCATATTTAGATTTGTGTTTAAACTTTTTTTATTTTGTACATGTAACTTTACGTTTCACACTTGGACTTTAGATTTTTATTTAAAATGAAATGTCAATAATTAAATTTATATCTAAAAGTACATACCATAACTTACATTTGTGATAAATACTGACAATGTGACACAATTGCAGCATTTATGGATAGAAATCTCTAAATGTGGTAAAACTGTTTTATAATTTCAATGAGGTGAATATTTACTTGTAAAGAGACTGAATCATTTTATTTCCTTTTTATATAGTATAGTAAATATAATAAAGTGTATGTTTTCAGTACACCCTCAGACACTGTAATGTTTCTAACTGTTCATTTTGGCTTCAGGAAGTTACATTAAAGTCACATTATTTGTCACCTAACTAGGTGTGTGTTTACATTTGTTTGACCCCTCCCCTGGGGGAGCGGCGAGCTGCAGACACAGCCGCGCTCTGAAACCATTTGGTGGGTTTAAACCATCAATCCAACCTGTTGACCTCTTGAGACTTGAGCTAATATATTTGGGCTAACCGTCTCCACACACAGTCACAGCGCCCCAGTTCAGGAAAATGCATTACAGTAAACCCTTGTTTTTCGCGGGGGTTACGTTCCAAAAAGAACCCGTGATAGGCAAAATCCGTGAACTAGAAACTTCTATTTTTTTCTTACAATTAATATACAATTAAATACTCTATTATACATTGAAAAGAAAGAACAGACCATTTTACCAGGTCAAGCATTTGTTTAACAAATAAAAGTACTTTACAAAAGTTTTTTCAACAAATAACTTCTGTACTGTACTGTCAAATAATAATTTTAATCATCGATGTGAACAAAAGGCTTCAAATTGCGGAGATTAGCCCCGCCCACCGCGACCCAAGTAATTGGATTAAATGGGAGAAAATTTAAAATGAATATGAAAGAAGAAGAAGAAGAAGAAGCGGAATGACATTTTGGTCAATCAGAATGCAGAACACAATGCACGATGCAAATCCGTGAAGTAGCGAAACCGTGAAAAGTGAACCGCGTTATAGCAAGGGATCACTGTACTGTGGAAATACAACCAAAAATGAGGACACCAGGTCTTCAGAGGTTAATGCTGAGTGTCAAGCAGGGACGCATCAGGTCCCATTTTTAGTCTTCATCTAAAACTTTTAGTCTACGTCTCCATCCAGGCTGCATCTCCGGCTCACAGATCCCCCTGCGTCAGTACCACTATGTTAACATGGCTCTGAGCTGGAGAGATGCCCAACTGTACTGCCGGGAGAAATACACCGACCTGGCTACATTTGACAGTCTGGATGACTTGAACAGACTGAAAGCCAACTTTTCCTACACCTGGGGGTGGTTTGGTCTTCATGATGATCCAGCAGCTTGGAAAACATCGATGGGAAATAAGAGCAACTCCTGGAGATGGTCAGCAACAGGACAAACCAGCACAACTGGATACCAGTCGTGGAGCAGTCGTGGTCCAGATTACTATCAGGGAAAAGAGACTTGTGCAGCAGTAGGTGGAGGAGGACTGTGGACTGACGTTGACTGTTACTCCTCCTACAGCTTTCTTTGCTTTATTGGTAAGAACAAGTTTTATTTCATGGATATTTCACACATCGCTTTCAGTGAATATCATACTTTCCAAATTACTGAATAAACTGATTTGAGCTGAAACAAAATCAAAGAGGGAAAAATAAAAAGTTGAGGAGAAAAAAACAAATACTTCCTCCCTCCAGCTCTCTTCAATAGAGAACAAGACACTAAATATGAGTCCAGCCTTTAAAGACTTGTAAATGTATAATTTAACCTAAATTTTAATCAGAAAAACTAGAAATTCCATCTGTTATATCCCACCCCAAGGGAGGGAGAAAATAGGTAACATAAAAAGAAATATATTTAGTTTAAGGATTTAAACTGCCAGGGCAGCTGTTTATTAGCTGGACAGTAACAGCTTGAATTCTCAGGCACTGTAGCAATAAATAACAAAACCTAAAGCGGGACTAAAACCAGAGGGACATTACTAGGTTACAAAGTCCACACGCAAGAGGAAAAACGTTGGCCATTTTCACAGGCTTCTAATGCCAAGTCCAAAAGCAGGGGCCAGCTGACAAACGCATTCCTGTCAGGAATTCAGCTGCTGAGGCTTTTATGTTTCCCACCCAGCCTGGTGATTGGAGGAGGGAAGGAGGCTGCAATCATCTCCTGCAGGAGGTGAAGTCAGACGGTGTGGTGGAGTTAAAGGACAGACACACATACCCCCCCCCCCCCCCCCCACACACACACAGAAGGCCTGGGGCCAAAACACCATCCATCAACACAAGAAATCAAACCAAAGTCATTGAACCTAGGGTGTACCTACTTTAACTGTACTTTTGCTTTTTAACATTAGGTTTTTACATCTTGACTAAAAATGTTCTGTTTCAGTTACAGATCAAAATAAGAAAAACTACGTTTTCATCAATCAGACGATGTCGTGGAGTTCTGCTCAGCAGTACTGCAGAGAAAACTACAAGGACTTGGCGATGATTGAGAACCAGGAAGAAAACACGGAGGCTCAGAACACTAAACCATCCAATTATAAGGTCTGGATTGGTCTGTATCAAGAGCCCTGGACCTGGTCTGATGGAAGCAAGAGCTCCTTCAGAAACTGGTACCCCTCTGGTTTAAACAACTATGGAGGAAACCAACACTGTGGGACAGAGAATTCTGAGCACGTTTGGGGCGATGAGGACTGTAGAGTAAAAAGAGTTTTCGTCTGCCATCAAGGTGAGCATCTAAAGAAATACTGTCATGTTTTACATGTAAAATGTTGGACTTGTGTGACGGTTTTTCACTGTTCTGTTCAGTTTCAAAGAGGAAGACCACTTTGATGATGAAATTCAGCTCTGATGCTGACCTGACCGACCCAAAAGTCAACGCCCAGATCCTGCAGCAGGTAGATTTCTGAGACTCTTTTCTTTTGTCAGGAAGGATCCACCTTTCTGAATGTTTTTCTTCTCTTTTAGCTCCCTGCTTTGCTCTCAAAAGATGGATGGACAAACTTCAACCTGCAGTGGAAGATTCAACCCCAAAAAACTCCAGGGTCACAGTGATGGTCCTCCATCTACCCTCAACGTCTTCATGGGTTTCAAGACTATTTCCTGTTAGAAACACGTTATATTAGTTTAGAATGACAATAGAATCGGTAATATTGTGTATATTGTCAAAGTAGTTTTTGTTTTTTATTTTTGTTTCTGTTTTTGCTCTAGTGTATTTTTTTTATATCTTTACTTTGACTAATGGAATTGTCTGAAAAACTGGAATGTTTTAATTTGACTTTGACCAAAATAAAAGTGTGAATTCTTGTGTTAAACCAGATTACATAGAATTCACATAAATATCCATCCAGACTTACAAAGGAACACACCAACCCAAACACTCAAAATGTCAAACACAGACTGTGGTCACATGGTTTAGAGCAGGGGTCGGCAACCGCCCCTAATAAAAAAGAAAGCACTCGGAGCCACAACTCGTTTTGACATCATTATATATATTATGCATGTGTATATTATTCAAAGGTGCTCATTACGTCGATCGCGATCGACCTTCAATGACATGAGTGTAGATCGCGGGCCAGAAAAGATAAAAAAAAAAAAAAGTACTTCTTTAAAATCCACCAGCCAATCAAAATCCTCAGTGAGAAGTAAGGGACTTGACATGTAGATTGGCCAATCGGACATCGTCTGAAGCATACGTCGCTGCAAATGCACATTATGTTCTTTAAAGGATGATATTGCGGCCGCGTGTGGGAGGAGCTACTGGTTCTGGTCTGATCGCTGCATGGAGCGATGTGTTTATCAATGCATGGTAGACACTGAGAATGTGGAGAGATCAGGTTTATTGTTTTGAAGAGTTCTACTTGGTAATCATGTTTCCATGTTTGAGTTCATAAAATCATCCCAGAGAAAGTCTCTGCTTCAACTCCTGCAGGGAAAGCTGCGTCTCAATCTGACGCCCGTGTTTGCATCTCTCTGACAGAGTTTGAAGCCAAAGCCCCTCCTCCGCCTCTCTACCTGCTTTTCCTCTCTACCTGTTCACCTGTTCACATCCTCTGCAGCCTAGAGTTGGTTTCCCCTGCGCTCCCGGTGTGTCCTACACAGAGAGCGCAAAATACGGTAGTCAGGGCGCTCCAGTGCCGCACAAGGATGAAAGAGCCGGACGCAGGTTATAGCGGGGATAGAGCGGGTTAAGCAAATGAATGGAAGAAGGCGCTCCGCTGAAGAAATATTCAATATTGTACACATTTTATTATTAGTCTGAACTTTCTTTTATTTAGAAAAATCTTTTATTTTATTAGTCCAGTACGGAAAAAAAACATCAACAAAAGCTGTGTTGGGTGGTTTTTGGCTGGGTCTGGCGGTTTTCAGATGACTTTTGGGCTGGAAAACTGTGACTCTATCTGGCAACGCTGGCGCGAATTCTCAGTCTGTCATCAGCGAGTTGGTCTCTGCCCCGCGGTACGTCAAGTTCCCGACAGAATACAAGCTCATTACGAAGCTGTTTTTTACGTGGCACTCGCTTCGTGCGGAGCCAGCAGCGCCTTTGAAATGCCATGAAAAATGAACAAACTAAAATAAAATTTAATTATTATAAAATACTCATTATTTTCCAAAGTCACAGGGAGCCACAACAGATGGATGAAAGAGCCACATGTGGCTCCGGAGCCATGGGTTGCCGACCCCTGGTTTAGAGGAAACAACAGCAGCAGCAAACAGACAGACGGTTGTGGAAACATGCTGTTCATTTGGTTAAAGATACTGACCAATCATTCCTTTGGGAAGGCCGTGTCTAGGCCACCACATGCATTTTGCCCATATTGCCTTATGCCTTATGACAGCATCACCTGTACATCAAAAGTGTAACCAACTTGAGTACCTTACAAAGACCCCCCAATACACTTACCACACACACAACAATGGTGCAGATTGTGGAAGAGGTGCAAATGTCACAAAATCTTGCTCCAGGATTTTTCCTTCACACCTCTATTCTGATTTATGAAAGACTTGAAGTCAGAGCATTTTACAATTATTAATTTCTCCTTCATGGTTAATTTTTATGTATTAAAAGGGATGCCATTTATGTGTCACTACCAAATCCGAGTCCCTTATTAGTCAAAGATCGACCTTGTTTATCTTTCAACGCGCTTTCAATGGCCGAGGCTTTAGTGCTTAAACGGTCGTAGAAATTGTGCTGCTATGTGGACGCCCAAAAACCTGCACTTCTGCGCGGTTACCCAGACTTTTCCTTGGAAGCAGTCACTAAAACATGCTTTGGCGAGGGTGGTGTGAAGGTAGCTTTAAGGGGTCAAACGACGGACAATTTTAGAAGATAGCAACATTTATACAAGTATTTTTCAGCAAAGCTATAAACTTTCTAGATCAACATTTCAGTGGAAAAGAATTTGCAAGTAGTTAATGATTTACAAAGCATTGTTTATCAGAGAAAGTTTGCATATGATTAGTTTTAACCAGACACAAACGTCGCTTTACCAGGTTAAAACTTCAGATCTCATCCTCAGAACTGCTGCTGCTTTCAGGACTGTGAGTATGATTATTACTGCATTTTTAAAGATTTTTTTGCAGGAACAAAGTAAACAATAAATAGCATAATAGAGAATAATCTAATGTGCAAATTGACCTGCTTTATAAATGAATCCCGCCCTCAGCTTTCTTTAATTGTGTTTTTTAAAGCATTTTCCTGCACTTTCTGGATCATTCATGATTGATTGCAGGCTTTTTTCCCCCTTTACACTTGTTTAAATCAGTAGCGGTTATAGGCACGGGCTACACGGGCGATGGCCCGGGGCGCAAAAATGAAGGGGGGTGGCGCCGGCAGCTCAGCCCTTGTAAAATAATTTATGCACCACCATTGGTTTACTTATGTCACAGACATAACAGTCTGAAACCTGGTGTTGCCCTCGCCCCGCAGCTGCGCTCTCTCTCCTGTCTTTGAGAAGTAGACGCAAATGTGCGTGAAGAAGAAGAAGGGAGGGGGCGCGGGCGAGGTGAAGGGTGCAGGCTGAGAGGTGAGCACGGAGCGCCGCCGTGTTTGCGCATGCGCAAAACCTGGCCGGATCATCTTCAAGGGGGGGCGACGGTCGTGGGCCGCGGCTCAGTGCTTGATGAAAAAATAAAAATAAAAACTGCGACAGCGCCGCCATGTAGTGAATTGGCGCCCCTGGTATCATGCTTTTTGGGGTTATTTTTGTGTGAAATGCCCAAAAAATATTTATTTTTTATTTATTTACAAATGTTGGGTTATATTATTAGTCAATAGAATTTTTATAAATCTGTTGGTAGTTTTAAGGATTAATATTTACCATTCACTACAACTCTATGGTGACAAAACATAATTTAACAGGTCATAACTAAAAATGTGCCAATCAAAGGATTGAAGACAGCAAACCTGAGCAGATAAATATTGACGAGTTGATGCTGACCTGACAGACCCAAAAGTCAACGCCCAGATCCTGCAGCAGGTAGATTTCTGTGACTCTTCCAACCATTTCTTCATCGAGGATTTTGGTGTCACTTTCCTGCTTCGTTGTTTAAATTCTCTTTAAGCTTCATATGATGCTGTGCAGTGGTGGAATGACAGACGTCAAACTGAAGTGGACGATTCAACCCAGTAATAAAAAAACGTTGGTCTGATTCACCCATTTAACCATTCTATCTATCACCATGAAGACATGAAGCATCTCATTTATAAATCAACTTTACAATATTTTCTTTGCTTGATTTGAGCTGCACCTAAAACCATATTTGGGGGCTCCTTCGGGGAAATGGGTTTTCAAATGACACCAAAACAATTTTCTGAACTGAATAAAGTTTCTTATCTGAAGACTTGTGTTAAGCGATGTAGTTTCTGTTCTCCCATGTAAAAATCGTCAATAAGTGTTAATAACTTTTACAACACAGAACCTCTGGGTCCCGGTCCATGGCTGATCAGCTCTTTCTCTGGACCACCTCTCCAGTATTAAGCCCCTACCTTTATGCAACTGACATCACCTGAGACATTTAAGGGAATTTTAACAAATGGAAAAATTAAAAGATTCCGTCCAACACGCCTGAATCTCACATCCTTACCCTTACGTTTTGTATAGGTGTTCATTACGACCTGTCACTCGCAGCATGACCGTAGCAAAATGTGCATGAACGTTTTACCTCTATGAGCGATCTACGACCCATATATTTCCTGCAGGTAACATTCATGATCCATAAGGGTTTTATATTGTTCCCCTGCAGTCAGCCCATATCCACCTGCAAAGGCAGTTGGGTTTGGGACTTAAAAGTTAAATGTTTAAAGTTTAAAGGAATTCTAATAAATCTTTAAAGAATCTTTAAAAATACAAAACCAGAAGATTATTTGCACCTTAGACACGTAGGGTCCTTGGTAGGGGGGGTGCTTGGACATCACTGCAAGCAAGCAGCAGATGTCCTCCTGGCACCCTACCCGCCAATTTTAACCGCACCTTAGACATTTAGGGCCCCTTGGTGTGGAGGGTGAGGGGACATCACTGTGAGTAATCAGGAGATGTCCCCTTAGTGCCCTACTCGCCAATTTTAACTGCACCCCCCTTAGTACACACACCCCTCCCCCTTCAATATATACATTCAAACATAAACACACACACATGCACACAAACACCCTCTCAAACACCCATACACGCACACACATTTTACAAGGAAGGTGGGACCTGGGTCCATCTGTCCCCTACCCCGTCCCTGGTGGGGGGTGCGGGCCTCTTGGCGATGGCGGCCGTGTCCCTTGGGTGCCGGCTCCCTGGGCCCGGCGGTGCTCTCTCCGCGCGGTGGGGGGGTTCATATTACACCTGAGCCGGGGGTGTTCGTGTCCCTGGGGGGTGGGTCCTGGTCCTTGCCCCTGGGCGCTGGGCCCCGCCAAACTTCCAACATGGCCGAGCCTGGTCGGGCCATATTTATAACATCCCTTATGGGCCGCCCTTTTTTCCCCGGGGTTCCCCCCTCCTGGGCGGGGGCGGCGGGCCCCTGCCTTGCTCCTACCTGGACCAACCGTGGGCCGGGTGGGTGGCTGCCTGGAGTGCGGAGCGGGTCTCCCTTGGGGGGTCCTGGCTCGTACCTGGGGTCGGGGCGGGGGGATGCCCGGAACTCCTGGGTGGTGGTGGGGTGCTCGTCTGGGGCTGTGGGCGTCCTTCTCCGGTGGGGCCCTGCGTTGGGCTCTTCCGGCGCGGCGGGGGGCTGCTTTCCTGGCTGGGCTGGGGCGGCGCTCTCTTTCCCTCTGCGCCTCCCTGCTCTCTGGCTCTGGGGGCCTCGCGGCGGTCCTGCTGGCCCTGGCCTGGGTGGCGGTCTTGGTCGCCCGGGGGGCGGTTGTTCCCTGCCTGTTCCCGTGTGGCGCTGGGGGAATTCCGGCTGCCGCTGCTGCTGCGGCGGGGGTATGGGTGTGGGGGTGGCTGGGCGCTCCTCCTCCTTCTTTTCACATTCCACCATCCATTTTAGAAGAACATAAACACTCACCTGAGCACAGGTGTTAGCTCACCTTTGCACTAATAGTTTGCATGATTGAATGAATGAAAGATTTCACACTAGTTGGTTTAAAGGCATAGGTATGCGTTCGTGAACACTATCTGTTTTGTGTGCATGCTGACATGTGGACATTTCTGCGGCTAGCAGGTGTGTTGATAATATTTGAGTGTGTGTGAACAGGCCCCGCCCTTTTTGTACTACATTTGAACCGTACCGTAACGATAAACAACCAGTAAACCTGTCTGCTCTATGCTGCTTCATGGTCTTACCCCCCTTCCCCTCCTATTATCACCCTCCTACCCCCCCCTCTCTCTAACGTCCCTCTCTCTTGTTCCCCTCTTTCCTTTTCCGTCCGGTCCAACACCAAAGATTTTCAAACATGATTGAAATTAATAAAGTTTGGCCTCAATTACAAAAGGGGTTTATTCAGACATACCTTTGGTTTGTCTGAAGATGAATAACCCCTCTTGTTAGAATAAAATATGTCCAACACAAGAGGCCCTCAGCTCTCATCTGTTTGCCTAGCTGTTGGACAGGACAAGTAAAAAAAAAAAAAAAAAAAAAAAAAAAAAAAAAAAAAGAATCTTTAAAAATACAAAACCAGAAACAACGCGCAAAACAATAGACAGAGACTCTGACTGCAGTCATTCATCTCAAAGACCCAAAGTGGTGCTTTTAATACGGTGGCCCAGAAGGGTCACAACACAACACATTAACTTTATACACAACACACTAACTTTACACACAACACATTAACTTTATACACAACACATTAACTTTATACACAACACACTGCTAGCTTCTCTTGTAGCAATAACATGCTCCCTCCACAGCTCACTGTGACATTACTTTCTGTTAGGTAGTTAGCTGCTCAGCCCAGTAGAAATTTCAGAATAAAAGCACTTCAATTGCTGCTTTACTTCCGTTGTGAGTTAATGTGTTGTGAGGTAAGTTAATGTGTTGTGTTGTGACCCTTCTGGGCCATGAGTTAATGTGTTGTGTTGTGAGTTAATGTGTTGTGTTGTGAGTTATTGTGTTGTGAGTTAATGTGTTGTGTTGTGAGTTATTGTGTTGTGTTGTGAGTTATTGTGTTGTGAGTTAATGTGTTGTGTGTTAAGTTAATGTGTTGTGTGTAAAGTTAATGTGTTGTGTGTAAAGTTAATCTGTTGTGTGTAAAGTTAGTGTGTTGTGTGTAAAGTTAGTGTGTTGTGTGTAAAGTTAGTGTGTTGTGTGTAAAGTTAATGTGTTGTGTGTAAAGTTAGTGTGTTGTGTATAAAGTTAATGTGTTGTGTTGTGACCCTTCTGGGCCACCGTATTTTAACGTGTTCTTGTGACATTTTTCTGATGATGCAAGACATGTGTAAAAGAAATTAAGTTTTAAAATTTAGTTTTTTAAGATTCAAATTATTGTGAGTCAGGAGCAGACAAAGAAATGCAGATTGAAAAAGAGTTTATTTGTGATTATTTGAGAAAACATGCTGGGCGAGCCACAAGTACGTTGGCCGAGAGGTGCAAGACACATTTACATTTAAATACAACAACAACAAATCCCAGTACAAATGAACTAATACTGAAAGACAACAGCAAATCCAGCTACAAATGACCAAATCGAGGAACACGACAACAAAAGTGGAGACACAGTTTTCTTTATGTAGACATTATAAATACTTGAAACAGTTCAAAAGCATTTTTTTTTTAATTGTATCACTACAATCAAAATCGCAACAATGTTTAGCATGGTAAGCTTTTTGCATCTCTTCCGGTATTAAGTGTACTGTGTTCTCTTTCCGTTAGCAGCCAGCCAGCAAAACATGACAGCAGAAGAACAAAAGCGAGCAGATGCTAACTCAACGGTGGATGAAAACTCGTTATGCTACAGAGCTTCTTAAAAGGGATGTACCAAGTGCACCATCGACAAAATTAGTACTTTTTTGATCGTAGCTAAAGACTTTTTTTGCATCATTGCACAAATAAATTCTCTAAAACCCAGACATTTGCTGATTATTTTTTTAAATTCTTTTTCTCACAGTTTTAGTGTGTCTTTAGTGAACTTTAAAGACCAAATGGGACAAACGGTTTGTTTTGTTTTAATGTATGTACTGAAAAAAAACAAAGTTTTTTTGGTTAAAATTCCTTTATAAGTCTCAGTAGATGTTAATTGTAGCAACACCCAGAGGGAGGGGCCTCCTGCTGGAGAGTCCGTCCAGTCACAACATTACATTAAATTCACAACATTAAATCTCTGAGTTCAACTAGGGAGTTAAACTCAGAGATTTAATGTTGTGAAGGTTTATGGGGGTTCTCGGAGAACCCAGAAACAAAAGCACAAGCGCAACTCTTCAGATAAGACACTTTATTCAATTCAGCAAAATCTGGGTCATTTAAAAAAAGAAACCTTTCCCGGAGGAGCCCCCAAATATTTGGTCGCAAGTGTAGCCCAAATCAAGCAAAGGAAATTATTATAGCGTTGATTCATAAATGAGATTTTTCATGAAAATGATACAAATGATTAAATGGGTGAATCAGACCAACGTTTTATTACTGGGTTGAATCGTCCACTTCAGTTTGACGTCTGTCATTCCACCACTGCTCGTCATCATTTGAAGCTTGAAGAGAATTTAAACAACAAAACAGGTATAAACATGACACCAAAATACACGATGAAGAAATGGTTAAAAGAGTCTCAGAAATCTACCTGCTGCAGGATCTGGGCGTTGACTTTTGGGTCTGTCAGGTCAGCATCAGAGCTGAATTTCATCCTCAAAGTGGTCTTCTTCTTTGAATCTGAACAGAACAGTGAAAAACCGTCACACAAGTCCAACACTTTGCTTGTAAAACATGTCAGTATTTCTTTAGATGCTCACCTTGATGGCAGACAAAGACCCATGGGATGTTACAGAACTCATCAGCCCATTGATGCTGGGGATTCTCAGTAATACAGTGTTGGTTTTTATCGATGTTGTTTAAGCCAGTGTTTGGTAACCAGTTTCTGAAGGAGCTCTTGCTTCCATCAGACCAGGTCCAGGGCTCTCGATACAGACCAATCCAGACTAAATCACTGGATGGTTTAGCGTTCTTGGCCTCCGTGTTTTCTTCCTGGTTCTCAACCATCGCCAAGTCCTTGTAGTTTTCTCTGCAGTACTGCTGAGCAGAACTCCACGACATCGTCTGATTGATGAAAACGTAGTTTTTCTTGTTTTGATCTGTAACTGAAACTGAGTTTAAGTGTTTTTAAGGCCCAGACAGACCGGACACAAGGCATACAGAGTTGACTGTTGGAAATTGGACTCATTCTAGCAGTGGTGGACCATCAGGGCCTTCAAGGCTTTTCTGTAGTCCTAAAATATCGGAATCATGTGTTAATTATAGCTTTCCGTACATTCTCATTACATCATTCCAAATGGTCTGTCTATTCCCTTTTATTGTGTTTATGATGGTTATGCTGCTTCCAGACAGACGCATTTTCAGATTGCAATGCAAAGCTCGCTTCTTCGTCATCCAATGGATAATTCAGGGTTAAGTGATTCAGACGTAGGACTACTGAAGGTCCAGGTGTGTAATGCACGGCCCACCACTGCATTCTAGTCACCAGATACAAATATTCCATTGAATTCCAAATTAAAATTTTAACCTAAAATGAAGTCTTTACAGGCTGGTACTTATATTTAGTGTCTTATTCTCTATTGAAGAGAGCTGGAGGGAGGAAGTTTTTTTTTTCTCTTCAACTATTAATTCTTCCCTCTTTGATTTTGTTTAAGCTCAAATTCGTTTATTCAGTAATTTGGGAAGTTTGATATTAACTAAAAGCAATGTCTGAAATATCCACAAAATAAAAGTTGTTCTTACCACTAAAGCAAAGAAAACGTTGGAGGCTGTTACAGTCAATGTCAGCCCACAGTCCCCCTCCACCTACTGCTACACACGTTTCCTTTGCCTGATAGTAATCTGGACTGATACTGCTCCACGACTGGTATCCAGTTGTGCTGGTTTGTCCTGTTGCTGACCATCTCCAGGAGTTGCTCTTATTTCCCATCGATGTTTTCCAAGCTGCTGGATCATCATGTAGACCAATCCACGCCCAGGAGTAGGAAAAGTCGGCTTTCAGTCTGTTCAAGTCATCCAGGCTGTCAAATGTAGCCAGGTCGGTATAATTCTCCCTGCAGTACAGTTGGGCATCTCTCCAGTTCAGAGATATGTTAACATAGTGGTACTGACGCAGGGGGAACTGTGAGCCAGAGATGCAGCCTGGATGGAGACGAAGTTATTGATAAAATAAAACATTAAAACAACATGTTATTTTGGTTGTTTTCCCTATTTTATCGTTTTCTGACTATTCTATAGTAAGAAACAGATTTTTTGTAAATCAATACCAACAATGATGTTAAAATAATTATTAGTGTCTTACAATCAAGAAGACGCTTCATGACATTTTCTTATAATTCGGTGAGATTTGACATTCACATACAAACTTTAAGCAAATGTATCGCTCAGAAAAACTGAGCTTTTCTAAATAACTTACCAAATGAGAGGAGAGTCATCAGCGTCGTGTACCGATGCATTTTCCAGATTTCACTGCAGATAATTAAAAAGGCATGGATGTTCTGTTAGTCTGACACTATAAGTAGAGGAAGAAGAAACTCACTGCAGTCCAAAAATGTGTTTTAATGTGTCCTAGTGCTACAATAAGGATAAACGTTTAAAGAAAAAGAAAGAAAAGGAAAAACCTTGCATCAGTCCTGCATGAATGTTTCTGAAAATGTGGAAAAAAATTAAAAAAACAATGACAATTTTCCCCCCTAAAACTAAGGAAGATGATTTCTGTAAACAGCACATCAGTTTACTCATTCCGTCATTTTCCTCTCCTGTTAATTCTTGTAATGAAAGCTAAAAATCTTTATTAAATATAATCATACTTACAGTTCTGGAAGCAGCAGCAGTTCTGAGGATGAGTTCTGACACCTCAACCTGTTAAAGGGACTTTTATGTCTGATTGAAACTATTTCCATATGCAAACTTTAACTTATTCATAATTCTTTGCGAGTTCTTTATAACTTGCAAATTTTTTTCCAATGAAATGTTGATCTACAAAAGTCTTTTACAGAATAGGAAATTCTATTCCTTTGTTTTGTTGAAATAAGCGTCTAAATAGTAGTTTGTCTTCTAAAATAGACCATCATGTGATTTCAAGCAGCTGCTCGGAACGCCAAGTTTAGCGGCCCAAAGCGTAAAAGCTAGTAAAAACCAAACAATTGAACACATTAGGAATGTTTGCAATACTTGCAAAAATTGTTCATACTGAGTGCATTGTGATCTATATTTGCCAACAAGGTGAGCATCACTGCACACTGGTCTTTTGCACAGACTTATAGGACACTCGATTTTGGAATTGTAGATTTGGACAGCTCTACAAAAAGGCAAACGCACTATAGGGAAGGAATTCAGACAACCTACGTTTAAACCAACCGCAAACATTTGTCAGAGAATGAAGATTCAATCACATAAGGGTAATGATTTTTGGAAGTTGCCTCTGATTTCGTAACTTTTATGAATTTTCCTAGAGCAACAGGAGAATTAGTCAGGCATCTGTTGAGAAACTTCAGCACAGAAGATGCTCCTCTGTGTTAAAAAAAATACACAGTTAATCAGGATTTATGTAAAAACAAACGAGGATAAATATTGTGTCATGAAAGATGATCTGAGGATTGGTTGAGTTCTCTGTGTTTATAATGTTGCTGTTGTTGAATTTTTTACAAATCCCAAACAAATTCTACAAATGATCAACTTTGTATCATTGAATCTTTGTCAACTGTGAAAAAGATTTCCTAATGTTTACAGATTTTTTTTAGCTAAATGTATTGTAGTAGCACATATTATTGCGAATATTACTGGAGAATAAAAATCGTTTTTCCAGAAACTGGAAGCTTAAAAATATTACACTTTGACCCGTTCAGACCGGCCCGTGAATGTATTGTCTTACATTAAAAATGTTCGTGGCCTGAAAAAAAGGTTGGAGACCACTGCCTTTAAAGTGGCCATAAGAGCTTTAAGGAGACACACCTTAAGATGCAGCCGCTCCGCCACAGCAACCCCAAAAACCCTATTTCACATTTCTGTGAATCCTCTGTTGTTCCTCTTTGTCCTTGCTGCACGACCCGATTTAGACCAGATGGCAGATCTTAGCAGATGGTCTCACATTTGATCCCTGAGTGTTGAGGTTTACCAGCAATGTGTGCTTTTCTCTGTGATGACAAACGACAAAACTCTCAAGGGACTTTTCTCAAGGTCACACCAGTCCTCTTTCTGAGGAGGACACTAGTGTGACATTCCTTCCTTCCTTCCTTCCTTCCTTCCTTCCTTCCTTCCTTCCTTCCTTCCTTCCTTCCTTCCTTCCTTCCTTCCTTCCTTCCTTCCTTCCTTGCTGCCTGCCTTATTCTTATTCAAAGTCTTATTTCATTCTGACGCAAACTCCACTTTATTTTTTGTTCTCAGCCTCACACAAAACAGAATTCTACAATATTTAGCGCTTTTTTCTAAATTTTATTCTTTTTTTAAAAAAAAACAGGCTCACGGTTGACGGCCACATTTGCCAGCAGCTTTGAGGTAAAGTGAGCAGGTCAAAACTACAGTGGCCCACAGGGCTCACACTACATAAAAAAGAAAAAACGCAACGGCAGTATTCGAAGCACAACGAAGTTGCCCGCAACGCTACGACATAACCACAGCAATAGCATTAACCTCAGCACAATGGAAATGAGGACTTTTTTTTCCTACCGGCGGAAAAAAAACAATTCAGTCTCAAACTATTTGGTGCAACGGAGTTATAGAGTTCTGAGAAAAAAAATCTGAATTTTCTATGCCCTTTTTTTTCTTTCTCAATGGCCCTAATCCTCTTCCGTAAGCAAGTGTACAAAAAAAAATTGTAATTTTACGAGATTAAAGCGGAGGTGAGCAGACAGTGCAGCAGCAGAGCAGACCGACTAAACTAAGTAGAGCAGCTGAGCTGAATGTTTATTGAAAACGTCCCAAATGTTTGGAAGCTCATTTGTTTGATTTATGATCTATTAATGTTTTATTTATTGATGGGGAGTTTGCAAGATCTCTGCAGCCTGATGAAGCTGTGATGAATGATTGGTGGAGACAGTTAAAGGGGCGGGACTTTTCCTAAAACAGCTGAAGCTACGGCTAAATCGTCATTCTTATCAAATTGTCTTTAATGGAATCAGATAAATTCAAAGAAAAAAGTATTTTATGATCTTTCTTATTCCTTACTACTCAGTGTTTTATCAGGGCCTGTTTGGATGTAAAAATCTTCAATAAGTGTGAATAACGTTTACAACACTGAACGTCTGGTTCATGGCTGATCAGCTCTTTCTCTGGAACAACTCTCCAGTAATAAGATAAGATAAGATAAAACTCTATTCATCCCACAATGGGGAAATTCTTTTATCTCCAGCAGCAAAAAAAGACATTCAGAAGTGCAAACAGCAAACAGAAAATAACTAAGTAAAAATACACAGCAGAAGCAACCGTAGAAGAATAAAAAACAACTGAAAAACAACGACAACAACAGTTTACAAAATAAGTAAAATGAGTGAATGGAAAAACAAAAAAACACAGAGGGTCCGTGGAGTGTCCTCTACAGTTTGGTGCAGGGGTGGGGGGGGGGGGGGGGGTTATCCATGATGGATGTTAACTTACCCATCATCCTCCTGTCCCACACCTCCTCGATGGACCCTAGTGTGCAGCTCAGGACAGAGCCGGCCTTCTTAACCAGTTTGTTAAGCCTCTTCCTGTCTGTCCTGTCCAGAATTTTGCAAGTAGTTAATGATTTTCAAAGCATTATTAATCAGTGAAAGTTTGCATATGGAAATAGTTTCAACCAGACATAATGGTCGCTTTAACAAGTTGAAACTTCAGATCTCATCCTCAGAACTGCTGCTGCTTTCAGGACTGTGAGTATGATTATCCGTTTTTTGGGATTTTTTTGCAGGAAAAAAGTAAACAATAAATCGCATAATTATAAAATAATCTAATGTGCAAACTGACGTGCTTTATAAATGAATCCCGGCCTAAGCTTTCTTTGTGTTTTGTAAAGCATTTTCCTGATTTTTTTCCTTGTTTAAACTTTCATCTTTAGGGAAAAACATGAAGACACTTTGGACATTTATGGACTGCAGTGAGTTTCTTCTTCCTCTACTCATAGTGACTAACGGAACGTCCAGAACTTTTTGAACATCTGCATAAATTTGGATATGGATCGGTACACGACGCTGATGACTCTCCTCTCATTTGGTAAGTTTTACCGTCTATTTTGGAAAGTTTCTGTTTTTCTTTAAAGCTGTAAACTCTTTATGAGGGACGCATTTGATTAAAGTTTGTTCATGAATGTGAAATCTCACAGGTGATAATAATGATCCTGCAGTGTGTTCTGGGGCCTCATTTATAAACGTTGCGTACGCACAAAAGAAGGCGTACGCCACTCTCTACGCAATAATTGAGATTTATAAAAAGCAAACTTGACGGGAAAATGTGCGGTCCTTCACGCAAGCTCTGACCCAGGCGTTCGCACAAAAACGGGTGAAATGAGAAACGGCGACGCCGTCGGCAGATGGAAGAAACACGTGAAAGTGAAAATGACAATACTGCCTCTCAGAAATAACATGAAGACTCCACAAAGCAAGTCTTACAATTAACAGCCTACACGAACACCCGTTGATCGATCAGCAGTGAAACAAATAAAAAAAAATCAAACGAAAATTACAACAGAAATTCAAATGAACACTTATTTGCAGAAAGAAAAGTGAAGTATGTTCTGCAATATTGGCATGTTGTGCAATTCATCCTCATAAATAATATAGTTAACAGAACGAAATAATGTACAAAACTGATATTCCCATCAATGTGTCCGTCTGGCGGAGCAGATATAGGTGCAGACAGACAGATGGATAGATAGAGAGAGATGCATTAATTGTCCACTAGGGAAAGTTGTTTACATAGTCAACATTTCTTCATAAGCTACAGAATTATGGTATTCATACATATGCCTTTAGTTTGTTTTATTTTTGATAAAACAATGTATGGCGTATGTCTCAACCATTCAGAAAGCAACAAGAAATTACATTTGCGCTGATCAATTTCCCATTTCCACGTCGATTATTCCCGACATCTGTAGCTTGTCAGATGTAATTAAATGGAGGGAAATAAAATGCCCCATCACAATGCGTAATGACGCACAATGGCTGATCTTGCGCTCTAAGAAGAAGTGGCAAATGGAAGAATTCAGAGTGAACGCATCTTTAGACAACAAGAAGACTTGCTGGCAAACGAGGACGAGTGGCTTATGAGCCGGTTCCGACTTCCTCGAGCCGTCCTGTTGGAGCTTTTGGGGGGTGTCACCCGGTGCATCTGGTGCGTCGTGTCCCCCTCCGCCTCAGTCACCACTCCACTTAAAAAGGATTCCCCAATAATTGCCGCCAGTCTCTCATCAAGAGGGGTCAGCTCCGGTGTCCCCCCCCCCGTGGCAAACACACTCTGGCGATGCAGCGCCAGAGGTTTTTTTGCCTCAACTTTGATGTCCGACCATTTCTTTTTTATTTCGGCCACAGTCCGAGGTTGTGAGGCTACAGCATTAACGGCGTCTGCCACCGTTTGCCACTCACGTGCCTTTTAGGCATTAGTAATGCCCACACTGTGGCCTCCAAACAACACTTTTCTCCTCTTTTCCACCTCGCCAACGATAAATTCTACTTCACATTGAGTGAAGTTACGTTTTTTTCATTTCCTCTCGGTGTTTGCCGTGGTTTCGCAATCAATGAATATTCATTTGTGGGCGTTTCACTGACTATTTATGGGCAACTATGGGCGTGTCGTAAAGCCGCAAAAGCTGCGCTGCATTTAGAATCGGTTGTGATTTATTAAGGGAAAGATGCGTAGGATGTGCGTGCGCACGGTTTTATAAATCCGAATTTTTCTGTGCGTACGCACGTCCTATGTTTCATCCGTACGCCACTTCTGACGCAAATCCTACGCAAAGTTTTATAAATGAGGCCCCTGGACGCTTTATCAATAACTTCATCTCCATCCAGGCTGCATCTCCGGCTCACAGTTCCCCCTGCGTCAGTACCACTATGTTAACATGGCTCTGAGCTGGAGTGAAGCCCAACTGTACTGCAGGGAGAAATACACAGACCTGGCTACATTTGACAGTCTGGATGACTTGAACAGACTGAAAGCCGACTTTTCCTACTCCTGGGCGTGGTTTGGTCTTCATGATGATCCAGCAGCTTGGGAAACATCGATGGGAAATAAGAGCAACTCCTGGAGATGGTCAGCAACAGGACAAACTAGCACAACTGGATACCAGTCGTGGGACAGAGCCAATCCGGATTACCTTGATGCAAAGGAAACATGTGTAACAATAATTGGAGAGGGACTGTGGAACGATTTGACCTGTAATGCCTCCCACACTTTTCTTTGCTTTAATGGTAAGAAAACTTTTGGCCGGAAGTTTTTCTGAATACCCTTTGAACCCAAAGGTTTTTCTGATCTTTGGTCTAATTGAGACTATAAGTAAAAGATAAAGTAGCATTGATGCTTTATTTGTTTCTTTACTCTGCTGGCAGCAGTTAGGCTGGGTACCTTTGGCCACAGTACCATGTACTGACCTGCTCACAACATCTGTCGGTCTGATTAAACCATGTACCAACCTATCAATCACAGAAAGACTCTAAATTGCGAACTAACTTAAGATTTACAACAAAATAATTGGCTTATTTCAGTTTAAAAAAGAAATTCCATCCTCTCAACTAAATAAATCAAAGGACAAAACTGTAAACCAAAGTGATTGAACCCAGGGTGTACATACTTTAACTGTAGTTTTACTTTTTAACATAAGGTTTTTACATTTTGACTAAAAATGTTTTGTTTCTGTTACAGATCAAAACAAGAAAAACTACATTTTCATCAATCAGACGATGTCGTGGAGTTCTGCTCAGCAGTACTGCAGAAAAAACTACAAGGACTTGGCGATGATCGAGAACCAGGAAGAAAACACGGAGGCTCAGAACACTAAACCATCCAATTATAAGGTCTGGATTGGTCTGTATCAAGAGCCCTGGACCTGGTCTGATGGAAGCAAGAGCTCCTTCAGAAACTGGGACCCCTCAAGTTTAAACAACTATGGAGGAAACCAACACTGTGGGACAGAGAATTCTGAGAACGTTTGGGGCGATGAGGACTGTAGCGTGAAAAGAGCTTTCATCTGCCATCAAGGTGAGCATCTAAAGAAATGCTGTCATGTTTTAAATGTAAAATGTTGGACTTGTGTGACGGTTTTTCACTGTTCTGTTCAGTTTCAAAGAGGAAGACCACTTTGAGGATGAAATTCAGCTCTGATGCTGACCTGACCGACCCAAAAGTCAACGCCCAGATCCTGCAGCAGGTAGATTTCTGTGACTCTTTTAACCATTTCTTCATCGTGTATTTTGGTGTCACGTTTATATCCGTTTTGTTGTTTAAATTCTCTTTAAGCTTCAAATGATGCTGAGCAGTGGTGGAATGACAGACGTCAAACTGAAGTGGACAATTCAACCCAGTAATAAAACGTCGGTCTGATTCACGCATTTAATCATTTAGTGGACCCTTTTGTCACAGCATTACCCTTTTATATATATAAAACAATTCATTTTTTTTTTTTTTTTTTTTTTTTTTTTTTAACTTGTCCTGTCCAACAGCTGGGCAGGCAGATGAGAGCTGAGGGCCTCTTGTGTTGGACATATTTTACTTTAACAAGAGGGGTTATTAATCTTCAGACAAACCAAAGGTCTGTCTGAATAAACCCCTTTTGTAATTGAGGCAAAACTTTATTAATGTTTGAAAATCTTTGGTGTTGGACCGGACGGAAAAGGAAAGAAGGGAAGAAGAGAGAGGGATGTTAGGGGGGGGGGGGGGGGGGGGGTTAGGAAGGTGATAATAGGAGGGAAGGGGGGATTAGACAATGAAGCAGCATACAGCAACAAGTTTACTGGTTGTTAATCATTACGGTAAGGTTCAAATGTAGTACAAAAAGGGCGGGGCCTGTCCACACGCACTCAAATGTTATCAACACACCTGCTAGCCGCAAAAAATGTTCACATGTCAACATGTACACAAAACAGATAGTGTTCACACACGCATACTTATGCCTTAAAACCAACTAGTGTGAAATATTTCATTCATTCTATCACGCAAACTACTAGTGCAAAGGTGAGCTAACACCTGTGCTCAGGTGAGTGTTTATGTTCTTCTAAAATGGATGGGAGAATGTGTAAAGAAGGAAGGAGAGTGCCCAGCCATCCCCACACCAAGACCCCCGCCGCAGCAGCAGCGGCAGCCGTTACCCCCCCCCAACGCCACACGGGAGCAGGCAGGGAACAATCCGCCCCCCGGGGGACCAAATCCGCCACCCAGGCCAGGGCCAGCTGGACCGCCGTGAGGCCCCCAGAGCCAGAGAGCAGGGAGGCATGGAGGGAGAGAGAGCAGCCCCCCCACCGCGCCAGGAGAGCCCAGCGCAGGGCCCCACCGGAGAAGGGCGCCCACAGCCCCAGACGAGCACCCTATCACCACCCAGGAGTTCCGGGCACCCCCCCGCCCCAACCCCAGGTACGAGCCCGGACCCCCCAAGGGAGACCCGCTCCGCACTCCAGGCAGCCACCCACCCGGCCCACGGTTGGACCAGGAAGGAGCAAGGCAGGGGCCCGCCGCCCCCGCCCTGGAGGGGGACACCCCGGGGAAAAAGGGGGGCCCACAAGGGGTGTTGTAAACATGGCTCGGCGGGCCCTCCTTTGCAACGGCGGCCGTGTCCCCGGGGTGCCGGCTTCCTGGGCCCGGCGGTGCTCTCTCCGCGCGGTGGGGGAGTTCACATTACATCTGAGCCGGGGGTGTCTGGTCCCTGGGGGGTGGGTTCTGGTTCTCTCTAGCGTCCCTCTCTCTTCTTCCCCTCTTTCCTTTTCCGTCCGGTCCAACACCAAAGATTTTCAGACATTATTGAAATTAATAAAGTTTGGCCTCAATTACAAAAGGGGTTTATTCAGACATACCTTTGGTTTGTCAGAAGATTAATAACCCCTCTTGTTAAAGCAAAATATGTCCAACACAAGAGGCCCTCAGCTCTCGTCTGTCTGCCCAGCTGTTGGACAGGACAAGTTAAAAAAAAATAAAAATAAAAAAAAAAAACATGGCTCGGCCACAGTTGGAAATTTGGCGGGGCACAGCGCCTAGGGGCAAGGACCCGAACCCACCCCCCAGGGACACGAACACCCCCGGCTCAGGTGTAATGTGACCCCCCCCCCCCCCCCCCCCCGCACGGAGAGAGCACCACCGGGCCCAGGAAGCCGGCACCCAAGGGACACGGCCGCCGTTGCCGAGGGCCCCGTACCCCCCACCAGGGAAGGGGCAGGGGACAGATGGTCATAGGTCCCACCTTCCTTGCAGAATGTGTATGCGTGTGTTGGAGAGGATGTGTGTGTGTGTTTATGTTGGGATGTATATATTGAGGGGGGAGTGGTGTGTGTTCTAAGGGGGGTGCAGTTAAAATTGGCGGGTCGGGCACAAAGGGGACATCTCCTGATTACTCACAGTGATGTCCCCTCACCCTCCCCACCAAGGGGCCCTAAATGTCTAAGGTGCGGTTAAAATTGGCGGGTAGGGTGCCAGGAGGACATCTGCTGCTTGCTGGCAGTGATGTCCAAGCACCCCCCCTACCAAGGGCCCTACATGTCTAAGGTGCAAATAAAACCAAAAGAGGGGGGGCCCACTCCATGCGGCAACCATAGGAGGCGGGCCACTGCCAAGTAGCTCCCCCCCCCAGGCGTATCGCAGGCTAAACCCCCCACCCCCTCACCCTAATATGAGGTTATATGAGGACTTATATTTATATTTTTTTGTTTTTCCAATTTAATAAAATAGTTTTTTAGCAATACAAAGAGTTATGAAAATGATAGAGCCTAATCCTCCTTCTACATCGATGGCACTCATGTCACCAAGCACACAAAGTGATGGTGAAGCCGTGATTGAAACTTTTAGCCAGACTGATAGATCGGCACATACCTGCTGCCAGAGAGCTTGGACAGGCGTGCAGAACCATAGTGCATGCATGTAACTGTCGGGTAGATTACTTTCACAGTGCTCACAAATGTCTGAGTTACTGAGACCCATCTTGAACATCCTCTGTCCAGTGTAGTAAATTCTGTGAAGAGTTTTGAAATGGATTAGCTGCAGATTTGGACTTTTTGTCAGTTTAAAGGTGTTTAGACAAAGTTGTGACCAAAAACTTTCATCTGTGCTGATGCTCAAATCCGCATCCCATTTTGTTGTCGGAAGTGAAATATTATTATCTAAATTACATAAAAGTTTGTATATTTTGGAGAGAGTTTTTTTCATTGAGAAATTAATCAGAGTGGTAACTACCTCTGGTAGCTTGAAATCGTTGTCTCTGTATTTAAACTTTTTAGTAATAATTGATTTAAGTTGCTGATATTCCAAGAAGTTATTTATTCCATGTTTGTCTTGAAGTTCCTGGGGAGTTATGAATCTTCTATCAATAATTATGTGCTCTAGTTGTTTTATGCCCCCTGCTTGCCAAGCTGGGAAGTGGATAATTTTTTTGTTTATGAGGATGTCTGGGTTGTTCCAGATGGGTGTCATTTTGCACGGTTGAATTGATGATTTTGATATTTTGAGAAATTCCCACCAGGCTGTTAAAGTGGCATTTATATTAATACTTTGAAAAAAATCCTGTTTTTTTACTGTTTGACTAATAAACGGTAGGTCTGACAGGTTGATCTTCCCACATAACGCCTGTTCCAGGTCTAACCATGAGTTGGTTTCTGGATTATTTTTTAACCATTTTAAGATGTATTGTAATTTATTTGCCAGAAAATACTTGTGGAAGTTAGGTAATTCTAATCCTCCACAGCTTTTTGCAGATTTTAAAGTTTTTAGACTAATTCTTGCAGGTTTATTGTTCCATAAAAAGCTTGATATGGATGAGTCTAATGTTTTGAACCATTTTAGTGGCGGTTGTGTGGGAATCATTGAGAAGAGATAATTAACTTTAGGTAAGATTTTCATTTTAACCGTGGCTACCTTGCCCATAAGGGACAGAGGCAGGTTGGTCCAGCGGGTTAGATCGTCCTGTATGCTTTTCAGTCATGGGGTGTGGTTTAGCTGCACCAGTTCTGATAGTTTGGAGGAAAAATAAATACCTAGATATTTGATATTGCCTGATTTGACTGGTATTGTGAGTCTTTGCTCCATTACTTATTCAGTGATAATGAAACAGATTTGTTCCAATTAATTGAGTAGTCTGAAATGGAGGAGAATTCATTAATAATTGTTACCGTTTCATTTACAGAACGTGAGTTATTTAAAAACAGTAATATGTCATCCGCATAGATGACATATTACGATGGCTGTGTTTAGTTTTAATTCCTTTAATGCTCTCATTCTGTCTTATTGCTGCAGCTAGAGGCTCAATAAATATAGCAAAAAGAGAGGGGGAGAGTGGGCAACCCTGTCTGGTTCCTCTTCTGTGAAAGAATCTGTTGGAAGTCTGTTTATTAGTTCTAACTGATGCATTGGGGTTATGATATAATATTTTAATCCAATGAATGATTCTCCAAACCCAAACTTATGGAGGGCAGCAATAAGGAACTCCCAATTTACTCTGTCAAAAGCTTTTTCAGCATCCAGCGATAGTATGGTCATTTCCTGGTTTTTAATGGCGGCAAAGTCAATTATATTAACGAGTCTGCAGACATTGTCATCAGAATGTCTGCCTTTGATGAATCCCGTTTGATCGAGGTGAATTATGTGAGGGGTGATTTTTTCTATTCTCTGTGCTAGTGCTTTGCAGATAATTTTTACATCTGCATTGATTAAAGAAATGGGGCGATAGCTTGAAGGACTATTGGGATCTTTGTCTGGTTTAAGGAGGAGAATTATGTTGACGGAATTCATGTTAGGTGGTATTGATTGGTTTTCCTTGATAAATGTTACCATTGCAAAAAACGTTGGTGCCAGTTGTTCCCAGAATTCTTTATAAAACTCAGCAGGAAAACCGTCAGGCCCTGGTGCTTTACCGTGTGGCTAATAGAGCTTCATGAAAGTCAGACGATGAAAGCGGTAAGTCTAGGTTTGTCATCTGATCTTCACTTAATCTGGGTAGGTTTATTTTATCTAGAAATGAGTTAATGCTTTGCTCTGATGGATTAATCTGTGATGTGTACAAGTTTTTGTAAAAGTCTTTAAACGCGGTATTGATTTTGACGGGATCACGAGTGACACCCCCTTTTTCGTCAATGATGGAAGTGATTGTTGATTTTTCTTTATTAATTTTAAGCTGATTAGCAAGAAATTTGCCAGATTTGTTTGAGTTTTCAAATCTTTCAAGTCATAGCCTTTGTATTTGGAATTGTGTTCGTTTATTAATGATGTCATTTAACTGCAGCTTTAAATTTTTCAGATCTCCCAGTATGTGTTCCTGTGCAGAAGCAGCATAAGCAGTCTCCAGAGTTTTGATTTTATTTTCTAATTCTAATAAATCTGCTTTCTCTTTGCGTTTTTTTATGCGTTGAATAATAGATGATTTTCCCTCTCATGACTGCCTTTGCTGTTTCCCAAAGAAGGCATGGTGAAATTTTGGGAGTATTGTTGAATTCTAAGAAGGTTGCCCACTCTTTCTTAAATAATTCAATAAATTTTTGGTCCCTTAAAAGAGACGTGTTAAATCTCCAGGTCGTACCAGAGGGTATGGATATTTCCTTAAAAGTTTTTATAGAAACTGGTGCATGATCACTGATAATAATTGGATGAATGTTGGAACTTTGGATATCTTTTAAGAGAGAGTTACTAATTAATAAATAGTCTAAACGAGAGTGTGAGTGGTGAACTGGAGAGAAAAAGGTGAATCCCTTAGTGTTTGGGTGACATGAGCGCCAAGCGTCGCAGAGACCCAAATCATTCATGTACTGCTTTAGGATACTTGCAGACCGCCATGTACGCTGGTTTGCTGCTGTGCTGAGTCTGTCAAGTTCAGGGTCCAGAATCAGATTGACATCTCCTCCTATAATGATTGTGGAGTCAGAGTGAGGTGAAGAATCTGTGAAAGAAGGAAGAGTCGTCAACATTCGGGCCATAGATACTGGCTATTCAATAGTCTTTATTCTGAATGGATATATTAATGATTACAAATCTACCTTCTGGGTCAGTAACTGTATCCTTATGAGTAAAATTAAGGTTTTCATTAATCAAAACAGCAACTCCTCGTTGTTTTGAGTTATAACTAGCAGAATACATGACTGGAAATTGTGAGCTGCACATGACATGGTCCAACGAATTCGGTAAATGGGTCTCCTGCAATAACGCTATATCTGCTTTTAGACCACACAGGTGATTTAACACTTTCATTCTCTTTGGCCCAGAGCCAAGTCCACGCACATTCCAGCTAACAATGTTAATACTGTTCATGACTGCTCCGACTGAAAAGGTGTAGAGCTAAGTAATGCGTGTGTGCCAGTCCGTGTGCGCATGCCTGCATTGCAAACCCGCTGCACAGAGAAGCGCTGTGCATGTGTGCGCGTGAACGTTTTCTGGCTACGTGAGCTGCGTGTTGCGTGCGTCCTATGAGAGCCTGTGTGAAGTGTTTGCAGTTTGTCGGCGTGTGTGTGCGGGATCTCGTGTGCACGTCCGTGTGTGCGCCCGCGCGCCCGTTCAGTGCGTAAATAAATACTCACCGAGGATGCGTTGCTTTTCGATGATTTACATATGAGGAGGGGGAGAGGGGGGATAAATTATTGAAGATGGTTAAAATGACTGATTTCTACTCTTATTAATTCACTTGCTCCAAAAAGTCATGATTTGTTATGTTTATTTTCTGATTTTTAATCATAAACATGATTTTTCTAATGAAAATAATCAGAAAATATTTTAGAGCAGTGTTTTTCAACCTTTTTTGAGCCACGGCACACTTTAACCTTGACAAAAATCCCGCAGCACACCAGCATCAAAAATTAAAAAAAAGGAGAAACTCATAGTCTGTATTGATCCACAGCTCCTCTACAATCTCACGTGCATTTTTGTCATAATTGTGGCAGAAAAAGCTGGAAGCTCCAGCTGTTTTTCGTAAAGATGTAATAAAAATTAAGTTAGAAGATTTAAAAACTGTTTGATGTGTGTTCGTTGTGGTTTCAAGACGTCTATGTAAGACTCATTGTGTGCTGAGACGCTGTCACTTTAACCCAATGCAACATGGGAGATGTAGTGTAAACAGCCGCCGATCGCAAACAGACAAGCGTCTCTGAGCTTCATTGTTTTTTTGTTCACTTTTTCCACAGTCTGACACCGGATTCTGTGGAAAGCTACACCGCTAAAGACGAGCTTCAGCTGGTATTTTTGTTGGAACTGAGAGACTTTATGAGTAGAATCAGAACAAGGAAGTGAAGACTTTAACCTCTTCTGATTGGTCAGACTGATGACGTATGATTAAGCCTCCAAGAATGATTGGTGGAGACAGTTGAAGGGGCGGGACTTTTCCTAAAACATCTGAAGCTATGACTAAATCGCGGTACCGTCATTCTTATCAAAATGTCTTTAATAGAATCAAATAAACACAAAGAAAAAAGCATTTTACGATCTTTCATATTCCTAACTACTCAGTGTTTTATCAGGGCCTGTTTGGATGAACACAGAGCTGATATCCTGGAGATGGAAAATGTTTTTAGATCAGTTAATGAGGGCAATTTCCCACACTGGTTGAAAAACACTGTTTTAGATAACTGATCTGTATGATCAGCATCATAGTCATGTGATTTTTTTGATACTTAAGCATACTGACCTGAAACTGTGTTGGTAAGGCATTGATATCAGATGAAAAGTTATGAACCAGATAATGATCAATCGTGTAATAAAATACTTACAGTAGAACAGGGGTAGGATTACATTAGTTAGCTTCCTTCCACTCCCTTTCAAGCAATCTTTGATTTACTATCTAATTATCCTAAATTTTATACGTCTTTGAATGAATGTTTGAATGCTGATTGTATTGTTTTGTAGATTATTCCTTGATTGCTGGAAATAAACCATTTCAAATCTAAATCATAGTAAAACTCATTCTGTTCATCATCATGAAGACATGAAGAATCTCATTTATGCAACAACTCTACAATATTTTCTTTGCTTGATTTGAGCTGCACCTAAAACCATATTTGGGGGCTCCTTCGGGGAAATGGGTTTTCTAATGACACCAAAACATTTTTCTGAACTGAATAAAGTTTCTTATCTGAAGACTTTTGTTCAGTGACTTTGTTTCTGTTCTCCCGTGTAAAAATCTTCAATAAGATAACTTTTACAACACTAAACCTCTGGTTCATGGCTGATCAGCTCTTTCTCTGGACCAACTCTCCAGTAATACGATAAGATAAGATAGACTTCATTCATCCCACAATGGGGAAATTCTTTTCTCTCCAGCAGCAAAAAAAGACATTCAGAAGTGCAAACAGAAAATAACTAAGTAAAAATACACAGCAGAAACAACCGTAGAAGAATAAAAAACAACTGAAAAACAACGACAACAACAGTTTACAAAATAAGTAAAATGAGTGAATAGAAAAACTGTGGGGGGGGAATGACCTGCAGTAGCTCCTTCTTGCACTGTGGGGGCAACAGTCTGGTTGCTGGTCAGCGCCTCTACAGTTTGGTGCAGGAGGTGGGAGGGGGTATCCATGATGGATGTTAGCTTAGCCAACATCCTCCTGTCTGCCACCTCCTCGATGGACTTCAGTGAGCAGCCTGACACGCCTGAATCTCACATCCTTACCCTTACGTTTTGTATAGGTGTTCATTACGACCTGTCGCTCGCAGCATGACCGTAGAAAAGAATGTGCACGAACGTTTTACCTCCATGGGTTCACAGACCGATCTATGACCCAGATATTTCCTGCAGGTAACATGCATGGATGATCCATAAGGGTTTTACCATTGTTCCCCTGTAGACAGCCAAACCCACCTGCAAGGGCAGTTGGGATTCGGACTTTAAATAATCCTTAAAAATACAAAACCAGAAACAACGGGCAAAACATTAGACGATGAAAATTACATTTGTGATATGACTAATGTTTTAAACGTCGCTTTTCAGTGAATATGACAGAAACTAAACAATAAAGTATCTTTAATCAGAAGATGATCGGACTTGAAAAATGACCTTTTGACCTCAAACAGAGACTCTAAATGCAGTCATTCCTCTGAATGCAGCTATGTGGATGCCCAAAAACCCACAATTCTGCACGTTTACCTTAGACTTTTCATTGGAAGCACCACTTAAACGCAGAGGGCAGAGTGAAGGTAGCTTCAAACAACGGTCAGTTTTAGAAGATAGCAACATTTTTAGAAGTTCTTTCAGCAAAGCTGTAAACTTTCTAGAACAACATTTCAGTGGAAAAAAATTTGCAAGTAGTTAATGATTTTCAAAGCATTGTTTATCAGTGAAAGTTTGCATTCGGAAATAGTTTCAACCAGACATAAAGGTCGCTTTAACAAGTTGAAACTTCAGATCTCATCATCATAACTGCTTCTGCTTTCAGGACTGTGAGTATGATAATCAATACATTTTTTTTAAATTTTTTTTTGCAGGAACAAAGTAAACAATAAATAACATAATTAGAAAATAATCTAATGTGCAAACTGACGTGCTTTATAAATGAATCCCGGCCTAAGCTTTCTTTGTGTTTTTTAAAGCATTTTCCTGATTGTTTTCCTTGTTTAAACTTTCATCTTTAGGAAAAAACATGAAGACACTTTGGACATTTTTGGACTGCAGTGAGTTTTTTCTTCCTCTACTCATAGTGACTAACGGAACGTCCAGAACTTTTTGAACATCTGCATAAATTTGGAAAATGGATCAGTACACGACGCTGATGACTCTCCTCTCATTTGGTAAGTTCTACCGTCTATTTTGGAAAGTTTCTGTTTTTCTTTAAAGCTGTAAACTCTTTATGAGGGATGCATTTGATAAAAGTTTGTACATGAATGTGAAATCTCACGGGTGATAAATAATGATCCTGCAGTGTGTTCTGGACTTTAACGCTTTATCAATAACTTCATCTCCATCCAGGCTGCATCTCCGGCTCACAGTTCCCCCTGCGTCAGTACCACTATGTTAACATGGCTCTGAGCTGGAGTGAAGCCCAACTGTACTGCAGGGAGAAATACACAGACCTGGCTACATTTGACAGCCTGGATGACTTGAACAGACTGAAAGCCGACTTTTCCTACTCCTGGGCGTGGTTTGGTCTACATGATGATCCAGCAGCTTGGAAAACATCGATGGGAAATAAGAGCAACTCCTGGAGATGGTCAGCAACAGGACAAACTAGCACAACTGGATACCAGTCGTGGGACAGAGCCAATCCGGATTACCTTGATGCAAAGGAAACGTGTGTAACAATAATTGGAGAGGGACTGTGGAACGATTTGACCTGTAATGCCTCCCACACTTTTCTTTGCTTTAATGGTAAGAAAACTTTTGGCCGGAAGTTTTTCTGAATACCTTTTTGTGAAGAATAGTTAGAAACTGCCTTTAACTTTTATTACACTAATGGTTTAAACTTAATTCACTGAGCATGTATTGTCATCTCAAAATTATATTACATTTGAAGAAAGCACAGCCAAACTATTGTTCTAACAGTTTCTTCCCATACTCCCTCTTTTCTGTGCATGTTTTCTGCTGAGCAGGCCTCAGACTTATCTTCACTTTAGCCTTGGAGCTTCTCTCCACCAGTAACCTGTGGGCGTGATTTTCACACGAGGTCCATTGGACGATCTTCTGAATATGCAAATGCAGGGTTTTTATACCAAGCCCATCCCTGAACTCTTTGGTTCGGACTTTGAATGTACCATGTTCATGTCTGTCCCCTTCGTGTTTGTGCGAAGTAAAACCTCCACAAAAGCTAAGTAACTGTCTCTGAGTCGTTATTCATTATTTCTGTGTGCAAGAAACTGACGGGGTTACGAACTAACACAAATACAGTCCTTTCTAGAAAATCCAGTTTCTTCACACTTTTGAACCCAAAGGTTTTTCTGATCTTTGGTCTAATTGAGACTATAAGTAAAAGATAAAGTAGCATTAATGCTTTATTTACTTCTTTACTCTGCCGGCAGCAGTTAGACTGGGTACCTTTGGCCACAGTACCATGTACTGACCTGCTCACAACAACAGTCGGTCTGATTAAACCATGTACCAACCTATCAATCACAGAAAGACTCTAAATTACAACCTAACTTAAGATTTACAACAAAGAAATTGGCTTATTTCAGAATAAAATAGAAATTCCATCCTCTCAACAAAATAGATCAAATTTCTTACTCTCATTCACCCAGGTTGATTCCATTTTAGTAGGTTTAGGCGATGTCATCTGGACTTGGTTTTAAAGTTAGAAGACGTTTCACCTCTTATCCAAGAGGCTTTGTCAATTCAGAATTGACATCCCCTAAACCTACTACAATAGGGTGTACATACTTTTACTGTACTTTTACTTTTTAAACATAAGGTTTTTACATTCTGACTAAAAATGTTCTGTTTCTGTTACAGATCAAAACAAGAAAAACTACGTTTTCATCAATCAGGCGATGTCGTGGAGTTCTGCTCAGCAGTACTGCAGGAAGAACTACAAGGACTTGGCGATGATCGAGAACCAGGAAGAAAACACGGAGGCTCAGAACGCAAAACCGTCCAGTGACGTAGTCTGGATTGGTCTGTATCGAGAGCCCTGGACCTGGTCTGATGGAAGCAACAGCTCCTTCAGAAACTGGAATGACTCTTATTTAAATAACTATGCAGATAAACAACACTGTGGAATAGAAAACTCTGACCACAACTGGGATGATTTGAACTGTGGCATGGAAAGAGTTTTCGTCTGCCATCAAGGTGAGCATCTAAAGAAACACTGACATGGTTTACAAGAAAGTGTTGGACTTGTGTGACGGTTTTTCACTGTTCTGTTCAGTTTCAAAGAGGAAGACCACTTTGAGGATGAAATTCATCTCTGATGCTGACCTGACCGACCCAAAAGTCAACGCCCAGATCCTGCAGCAGGTAGATTTCTGGCCCTTTAACCATTTCTTCATCGTTTATTTTTGTGTCACGTTTATACCTGTTTTGTTGTTTAAATTCTCTTTAAGCTTCAAATGATGCTGAGCAGTGGTGGAATGACAGACGTCAAACTGAAGTGGACGATTCAACCCAGTAATAAAACATTGGTCTGATTCACATATTTAATCATTTGTATCATATTCATGAAGACATGAAGAATCCCATTTATAAATCAACTCTACAATTTTTTCTTTGCTTGATTTGTATCATGGTGCCTCTGTCAGATACTCTCCCCCTCCCCTCTCTGCTCTGCTCCGGACGCAAACAGCTGGTTCCACTCACCTCATCAAATTCACCGCCTACTTAATGAGATCCAGGACCAACATTCTATGCCAGTTCGTTGTTCCTCCCATGGTGCATAGTCTGACCAGCTCATGTTCTTGTGTCTTGCCAAGTTCTGCCACGCTAATTATTCCCCTTCAATCCACTCACACGAATTATCACCACGGGTCGCTGTCCATCATCCTCGCTCCTCGTTCAAACTTCACATCAAGAATCCTGTCATTCACTTACCTGCAGTGAATTAAACCTTACTTACCGCACGTTTCTGAGTTTCCTTCCGGGTTCTGGCGCTTGGGTCTGCCTGAAGTCTCACGAGATCATGACCATTTGAGCTGGACCTAAAACCATATTTGGGGGCTCCTCCGGGGAAATGGGTTTTCAAATGACACCAAAACATTTTTCTAAACTGAATAAAGTTTCTCATCTGAAGACTTGTGTTAAGTGACTTTGTTTCTGTTCTCCCATGTAAAATTCAGACAGCCCGTTTTCACTTGCAAGGGCAGTTGGGTTTGGGACTTAAAAGTTAAATGTTTAAAGTTTAAAGGAATTCTAATAAATCTTTAAAGAATCTTTTAAAAATACAAAACCAGAAACAACACGCAGAACAATAGACAATGAAAATTACATTTGTGATATGACTTATGTTTAAAACTCCACTTTTCAGTGTGTCATGATTTCACAAGGATGAGGAACCCAGATGCTGCAACCCAGAAGGAAGACAGGTAAGTGGATGATGAGAATGGATTTATTGTTTTCTCCAGATGTGAAGATGGCTGGTTTGAGGAGTGTCCAGATTAGACGTGGCTGTGGCGTGGCTGGAGGGTCTTGAAGCGGTTAGCGGTTGCCGAGGGTTTCCGTTCTCCTGAGGCGTAGAATGGAAGGTCCGTGCTGCCGTCACTCATGAGCGGTAGGATCCTGAGACAGGGAACAAAGAATTAGTCAGAGTCAGAGACTTGGAACGAAGCTGTAACGAGGCTAGAACCAGAGCAGTCACCATAAGGGGTAACAAACTGGCGTCGAGTAGTGGCGTTGATCTCCTTTTGAATCCACAGAAGATGATGAGGAGAGTGATGGCAGCTGGTGGCAATCAGGAACATCAGGGCAGAGCTGGAGGGGGGAGGAGACCGCCAGGCACCGTGACACAGTGAGTGAATATGACAGAAACTAAACAAGAAAGTATCTTTAATCAGAAGATGATCAGACTTGAAAAAAGACCTTTTGACCTCAAACAGAGACTCTGACTGCAGTCATTCATCCCAAAAACCAACTCTGATGAAAGTGGTGTTTTTAACGTGTTCTTGTGGCATTTTTCTGATGATGCAAGACATATATAAAAGAAATTAAGTTTTAACATTTAGTTTTTTAAGATTCAAATCATTGTGAGTCAGAAGTAGACAAAGAAATGCAGATTGAAAAAGAGTTTATTTGTGATTATTTGAGAAAACATGCTGGGCGAGCTACAAGTACGTTGGCCGAGAGGTGCAAGACACATTTACATGTAAATACAACAACAACAAATCCCAGTACAAATTAACTAATACTGAAAGACAACAGCAAATCCAGCTACAAATGACCAAATCGAGGAACACGACAACAAAAGTGGAGACACAGTTTTCTTTATGTAGAAATTATAAATACTTGAAACAGTCACAAAAGCATTTTTTTAATTGTATCACTACAATCAAAATTGCAACAATGTTTAGCAAGGTAAGCTTTTTGCATCTCTTCCGGTATTAAGTGTACTGTATGTACTGTATTCCCTTTCCGTTAGCAGCCAGCCAGCAAAACACGACAGCAGAAGAACAAAAGCGAGCAGATGCTAACTCAATGGTGGATGAAAACTCGTTATGCTACAGAGCTTCTTAAAAGGGATGTACCAAGTGCACCATCGACAAAATTTGTACTTTTTTGATCGTAGCTAAAGACTTTTTTTTGCATCATTGCACAAATAAATTCTCTAAAACCCAGACATGTGCTGATTCTTTTTTTTAATTCTGTCTCACACAGTTTTAGTGTTTTTTTTAGTGAACTTTAAAGACCAAATGGGACAGGTATCAGAAAAAGTGACTGACAAACGTTTTGTTTTGTTTTAATGTATGTACAGAAAAAAAAATTATTTTGGGTCATTTAAAAAAAGAAACCTTTCCCGGAGGAGCCCCCAAATATTTGGTCGCAAGTGTAGCCCAAATCAAGCAAAGGAAAATATCACAGCGTTGATTCATAAATGAGATTCTTAATGAAAATGATACAAATGATTAAATGCGTGAATCAGACCGTCGTTTTATTACTGGGTTGAATCGTCCACTTCAGTTTGGCGTCTGTCATTCCACCACTGCTCAGCATCATATGAAGCTTAAAGAGAATTTAAACAACAAAACAGGTATAAACATGACACCAAAATACACGATGAAGAAATGGTTAAAAGAGTCTCAGAAATCTACCTGCTGCAGGATCTGGGCGTTGACTTTTGGGTCGGTCAGGTCAGCATCAGAGATGAATTTCATCCTCAAAGTGGTCTTCTTCTTGGAATCTGAACAGAACAGTGAAAAACCGTCACACAGGTCCAACACTTTGCTTGTAAAACATGTCAGTATTTCTTTAGATGCTCACCTTGATGGCAGACAAAGACCCATGGGATGTTACAGGACTCATCAGCCCATTGATGCTGGGGATTCTCAGTAATACAGTGTTGGTTTTCATTGATGTTGTTTAAGCCAGTGTTTGGTAACCAGTTTCTGAAGGAGCTCTTGCTTCCATCAGACCAGGTCCAGGGCTCTCGATACAGACCAATCCAGACCCTATAGTTGGACAGTTTAGTGTTCTGAGCCTCCGTGTTTTCTTCCTGGTTCTCGATCATCGCCAAGTCCTTGTAGTTTTCTCTGCAGTACTGCTGAGCAGAACTCCACGACATCGCCTGATTGATGAAAACGTAGTTTTTCTTGTTTTGATCTGTAACTGAAACCAAAACAAATCTGAATCAAAAATGTACACTGAGTCTAAGTATTTTAAAGTTCAGTGTTCAAGGCGTTTCTGAAGGCCAGAAAATATCTGAATCTTGTATTGATTATATTTTGTCCATGCATACTCAATAAATCATTTGTCCATTCCCTTTTATTATGTTTATGATGGTTATGCTGCTTCCAGACAGACATATTTTCACATTGGAGTATTTAACCAATCGTATTTCAGCTGTCCTCTGTTGCCAGGCAGGGTCAGAGCTAAAGAGGCCTTCACTACGAGTTCTGAAGTCCTACTAATGCAAAACCAATGTTGGTCACTCATTTCTTTCAACCAATCAGATTTTGAGTTTATGTCAGCAGGGCCTTCTAGCAGGCTTTGGTAACGTCGCGGTATTCAGACCTACAGAAGTTTCAGGAATACAGGAAGACAGAGCACTTTTTGATCCGTCTCAGTTAAAAACAGAGCTGACTGTCCCACTGAACTCCTCGACTTGCTTCATCAACTTGCTTCATCAGAAAAATCGTGGTGAATTAAGAAGCAGCCGTACAGATCTGTGTGTTTGGCGCTGAAACACAACTGGACAGACTGGGCTCTCCGCACGGGCCTTGATGGAATAGTAAAGGACATCTTGATGGAACTGAAGATCATAATCTAAATGACAGGGTGATGGAACTGTTTTTGAGGAAAGAGAGGAGGATGGATTTTGTCTTCAGATAATCCCATTTTTGATGAGTGAAATGATAAATATAATAATAAATAATATTCGAAATGCATGTGGTTATTTTCAGTTTGTTTCTGGCTGTAGTTGCATAATGAGATTTGTTTACTATTTTGTTTATTCTGTTTATTTAGAGGCATTTATTGTGGCTACAGGAATTTTCAATGTGCAATGGAAAGCTGGTTTCTGCATCGTAAAATGGTTCATGAAGGGCTGAGCGATTCAGACGTAGCACTACTGAAGGCCCAGGTGTGTAATGCACGGTCCGCCACTGCATTCTAGTCATCAGGTACAAATATTCCATTGAATTCCAAATTAAAACTTTAACCTAAAATGAAGTATTTACAGGCTGAACTCATATTTTGTGCTTTTTTCTCTACTGAAGAGAGCTGGAGGGAGGAAGTTTTTTTTTCCCCTACATTTTTTGTTCTTCCCTCTTTGATTTTGTTAAAGCTCAAATCAGTTTATTCGGTAATTTGGGAAGTATGATATTCACTAAAAGCAATGTCAGAAATATCCATAAAGTAAAACTTGTTCTTACCATTAAAGCAAAGAAAACTGTAGGCGGTATTACAGATATCATCGTTCCACAGTCCCCCTCCAATCATTGTTACGCATGTATCCTTTGCCTGATAGTAATCTGGAGAGAAACTGTCCCACGACTGGTATCCAGTTGTGCTGGTTTGTCCTGTTGCTGACCATCTCCAGGAGTTGCTCTTATTTCCCATCGATGTTTTCCAAGCTGCTGGATCATCATGTAGACCAATCCACGCCCAGGAGAAGGAAAAGTCGGCTTTCAGTCTGTTCAAGTCATCCAGGCTGTCAAATGTAGCCAGGTCAGTGTAATTCTCCCTGCAGTACAGTTGGGCTTCACTCCAGTTCAGAGGCTTGTTAACATAGTGGTACTGACGCAGGGGGAACTGTGAGCCGGAGATGCAGCCTGGATGGAGACAAAGTTATTAATAAAATAAAACATTTAAAAAACAGGTTATTTAGTTTCTTTTCCTTTCTTTTTATAGTTTTCTGAACACGTTCTGTCTTTATTTTATATTAAGAAACAGTTTTTTCTGTAAATCAATACCAACAATGTGGTTGATGATAAGAAGCTTCATGATATGTATTATTTCCAGATTTGCTGAGATTTAACATTCACATATAAACACAGAAAAACTGAGCTTTTTTAAAGAACTTACCAAATGAGAGGAGAGTCATCAGCGTCGTGTACCGATGCATTTTCCAGATTTCACTGCAGATAATTAAATAGGCATGGATGTTCTCTTAGTCTGACACTATAAGTAGAGGAAGAAGAAACTCACTGCAGTCCAAAAATGTGTTTTAATGTGTCCTAGTGCTACAATAAGGATAAACGTTTAAAGAGAAAGAAAGAAAAGGAAAAAACCTGCATCAGTCCTGCATGAATGTTTCTGAAAATGTGGAAAAAAATTAAAAAAACAATGACAATTTTTTTCCCTTAATCTTCTATCATTTCCCTCTCCTGTTAATTCTTGTAATAAAAGCTAAAAATATTTAGTAAATTCTGTATATTCATACTTACAGTTCTGGAAGCAGAAGAGATTCTGATGAGTTCTGACACCTGAACCTGACACCTGAACCTGTTAAAGGGACTTTTATGCCTGATTGAAACTATTTCCATATGCAAACTTTAACTTATTCATAATTCTTTGCGAGTTCTTTATAACTTGCAAATTTTTTTCCAATGAAATGTGGATCTACAAAAGTCTTTTACAGAATAGGAAATCTGTTTTACCTTGTGCATCGATGCACACTGGTTTTTTGCACAGACTTCTGGGAAATTTCTAGGACACTCGATTTTGGAATTGTAGATTTGGACAGCTCTGCAAAAAGGCAAACGCACTGTAGGGAAGGAATTCAGACAACTTACGTTTAAACCAACCGCAAACATTTGTCAGAGAATGAAGATTCAATCACATAAGGGTAATGATTTTTGGAAGTTGCCTCTGATTTCGTAACTTTTATGAATTTTCCTACAGCAACAGGAGAATTAGTCAGGCATCTGTTGAGAAACTTCAGCACAGAAGATGCTCCTCTGTGTTAAAAAAGATACACAGTTAATCAGGATTTATGTAAAAACAAACGAGGATAAATATTTTGCCCTGAAAGATGATCTGAGGATTGGATCTGTGTTTATAATGTTGCTGTTGTTGAATTTTATACAAATCACAAAGAAATTCTACAAATGATCAACTTTGTATCATTGAATCTTTGTCAACTGTGAAAAAGATCTCCTAATGTTTACAGATTTTTTTTTAGCTAAATGTATTGTAGTAGCACATATTATTGCGAATATTACTGGAGAATAAAAATCGTTTTTCCAGAAACTGGAAGCTTAAAAATATTACACTTTGACCCGTTCAGACCGGCCCGTGAATGTATTGTCTTACATTAAAAATGTTCGTGGCCTGAAAAAAAGGTTGGAGACCACTGCCTTTAAAGTGGCCATAAGAGCTTTAAGGAGACACACCTTAAGATGCAGCCGCTCCGCCACAGCAACCCCAAAAACCCTATTTCACATTTCTGTGAATCCTCTGTTGTTCCTCTTTGTCCTTGCTGCACGACCCGATTTAGACCAGATGGCAGATCTTAGCAGATGGTCTCACATTTGATCCCTGAGTGTTGTGGTTTACCAGCAATGTGTGCTTTTCTCTGTGATGACAAACGACAAAACTCTCAAGGGGCTGAAGGCCACACCAGTCCTCTTTCTGAGGAGGAGACTGGTGTGGCCTTCCTTCCTTCCTTCCTTCCTTCCTTCCTTCCTTCCTTCCTTCCTTCCTTCCTTCCTTCCTTCCTTCCTTCCTTCCTTCCTTCCTTCCTTCCTTCCTTCCTTCCTTTCTTCTCTTCTTCCTTTCTTCCTGCCTTCCTGACTCCCTTCCTTCCCTCCCTTCTTCCTGCCTTCCTTCTTTCCTTCCTTTCTTCTCTTCTTCCTTTCTTCCTGCCTTCCTTCCTTCCTTCATTCCTTCCTTCCTTTCTTCTCTTCTTCCTTTCTTCCTGCCTTCCTGACTCCCTTCCTTCCCTCCTTTCTTCCTTCCCTCCCTTCTTCCTGCCTTCCTTCTTTCCTTCCTTTCTTCTCTTCTTCCTTTCTTCCTGCCTTCCTGACTCCCTTCCTTCCCTCCTTTCTTCCTGCCTTCCTTCCTTCCTTCCTTCCTTCTTTCCTTCCTTTCTTCTCTTCTTCCTTTCTTCCTGCCTTCCTTCCTTCCTTCATTCCTTCCTTCCTTTCTTCTCTTCTTCCTTTCTTCCTGCCTTCCTGACTCCCTTCCTTCCCTCCTTTCTTCCTTCCCTCCCTTCTTCCTGCCTTCCTTCTTTCCTTCCTTTCTTCTCTTCTTCCTTTCTTCCTGCCTTCCTTCCTTTCTTCCTGCCTTCCTGACTCCCTTCCTTCCCTCCTTTCTTCCTGCCTTCCTTCTTTCCTTCCTTTCTTCTCTTCTTCCTTTCCTCTACACCACATGCGTGAAACTACGACATCTGCAGTCGTTGAAAGACATGGATGCCTCCAAGTGGACTAAGGTTTTTGGAACGGGGCACACTCCAAAAGGACGCTGGCGGTCCCTGTACAAGTTGCCTGTTGAAAAACGCGCAGCTGATCTCCAGTGGAGAATTGTACACGGTGCCATAGCTACGAACAGATACAAAGCACACTTTGTACCAACTCAATCAGACAAATGTGATTTTTGTGGGACATCTGAAACTCTGGCACATTTGGTAATCGAGTGTAACAGGCTAAGGCGCTTGTTCACAGTTTTGGAGAACTGGTGTCTCAGGCTTGGGGAGGTGTTCTCTTTCCCATTGTTCATTTTTGACCCCAAAAATACAGCCCGAAGGAAACATGTACACACCATACTTAATTTTATTTTTGCAACAGCTAAACTCACAATCTGGCTAACAAGGAAAAACCGGTTACTCTCTGTTGGTTGTGTGGATGTTCCCTTTATGTTTTTTTCTCTTCTGAATATGCCTACTTCAGGTTGATCGATGACCTTCAAAAGTTTAAAAGTATGTGGGCTCTGGAGGGAGTTCTGTGTACTATTGGGGAGGATAATAACATAGTGTTCAAATTCTAATGGATTACAAGCTATATACCGTTTTTTTTTTTATTGTTGCTCCGCAATGGGGTACTTTTTAAGTCTTATTACCTTTCCTTTAATGTACAGTGTGTCTTTAATTTAATGTGATTATTAAAGTTTTTGTAAAAATCAAAATCTTCCTTTCTTCCTGCCTTCCTTCTTTCCTTCCTTTCTTCTCTTCTTCCTTTCTTCCTTCCTTCCTTCCTTCCTTCCTTCCTTCCTTTCTTCCTGCCTTCCTTTCTTCCTGCCTTCCTTCCTTCGTTCCTTCCTTCCTTCCTTTCTTCCTGCCTTCCTTCTTTCCTACCTTCTTTCCTACCTTCATTCCTTCCTTCTCTTCTTCCTTTGTTCCTGCCTTCCTTCTTTCTTTCCTTCCTTCTTTCCTTCCTTTCTTCCTTGCTGTCTGCCTTATTTTTATTCAAAGTCTTATTTCTTTTTGACGCAAACTCCGCTTTAGTTTTTGTTCTCAGCCGCATACAAAACACAATTTTACAATATTTAGCGCTTTATTTTTGATCTATTTTCTATTTGTTTTTAAAAACAGGCTCCCGGTTGACGGCCTCATTTGCCAGCTGAGGTAAAGTGAGCAGGTCAAAACCAAAGATAAAGAACAACAAACAATTCAAACACTACGGACTTCAGCTCATTCAAACCTGTTTTCTTTGACCTCTTGTTTGCAAATCAAATGGCGCTGCAGCTCAGACACCGGCAGACTGAAGCGGTTTTGCATGTCCAGTCTCATTTTCATGGGAGCGTTTCTAAACATGATCTATGGGACCCAATTAGGATCCGTTGAAAGTGACGGAAAAACCAGATTGTAAAACAGTTTTTCTAAACTTGAATGAGAACTTGAAAAATATATATTATAAATGTTAAGGAAACATTGAAAATCTGAAATGTAAATTTGAAAGTTGAATTAAAAAAACTTCAGACCATTTCTCATGTTTAGAATCTTTGATGTTTCTGTCTTTGAAAAGTTCTTAATCAAAGCTCAATCGGTGCAGGTTCTGCACATTATATATGAATCTATTGTGTTTAAGCTGCGTAAACATAAACTACTTTCACATAATATCTATTAATTCCCAATCCTTTACCTCTATGTTCTCAGATTTTTTGGTGACACTTTTTCTTACAAAGACTTTCATAACAATTCTCAATCAATGCTGCCATCATCTTCATCTTTTTAAGGCTGAGGTCTTCCTCCTAAGCAGCACAGAATGTTAGCTTGTAAAATTATTTTATTTTAAAAAATTGTCGCTAGTCAGAGCTCTGTCTCCCTCTCTGGTCACCAGCGGGACCTGTCCACAGAGTACTGAAAGCACTTCATTTCCCAGCATCCCCAGCGTGCACTTCCTGGATGCCGCACACCTGACTCTCATTCATTCAATCAAGCACAGGCCACTTAAGCTCTGAACTGAGCCTCACTCAGTGTGAATTATTGTTTGTGCCACTCTGCCGGCCTTGCCAAGTGTTATATTTGGACCTGATCTTCTGTTTCCTGACCCTGATTCTGTTTGCCTGCTGCGACTCTCGCCTGGATCCTGACTATCCCGTCTCTCCTTGTATTATCTCATGCCTGCCTGACCCTGATTTAGCTTTGTGGACTTTTAGCTGAGCTAGTGAACCTGCTGCATTTGGATCCAGCCATCTGCCTGTTCTTATGACAGTAATAAGATCAAGAATAATATTCAATGAGCTGTTTTTACTTGAATTAGTTATAGTTAAATGCATTTTTTTAGTAGATTAAGTGCCTTTGAATCCATTGTTCTTTCCTTTATCACAGGGGGTTACGTTCTAAAAATAACCCGCTGCTGCTGAAATCTGTAAAGTAGGACTACAGAAAACTGTGGGGCAGGTTTATTGCAGGACCATAATAGGTTTTACTTTGATATGTACCTTCAGTTTTTTAAGGAAAAAGGCTGTTAAAAACTTATCAGGATGTTTTATCATATTTGATTATCACCAATGAGGTTGTGAGGAATTGGAAAAAAGATTCTGAGGTTTTCTCCTCGGATATGTCACACTGAAGAAAAACTGAACAAAGAGATCTGTTTTTGGTTTCTGCTGTTTTACTAGTCTGACAAAACCCACAAGTCTTCACTCCCCCCGAGGCCTTCTCCAACCTTTTCCGCCTCTGTCGTCCTCAGACAGTGGAAGCACAGAGATGTCAGGCTAATAAAAGCTGGGGTCAAACTCCAGGTAAGGGTTTACAACTTGCTGTAAAGAAGCAAAAGGCTGTTTTAGGACCTGTTCAATCTGAGCAACAACCATCCATTTGGTGTGGTGTCATGGTTGGGAGAAAAAAAAGACGAAAACTTTTTATAGCTGGAAAAAACCTCAGGATGGATCTGGAGTTTAGGTCACATCAGTCATTCCTGCAAACTCCAATCTGTTCCTAAAACTTTTCAAACTAATAGAAACTTTAATCTAACCCACAGTTTTCCGGATTCCATCACCATTTTTAACAATAATAATTATAATTATAATTATAATAATGGATTTCCTTTTCTGCGCTTTTCCAGACGCTCAAAGCGCTTCTTACAAAGTGTCCATTACTCCTCCCCCTTCTTTTATCGTCACGTTTGGAATATTTATGTTTTGTTTATGCACATAAAACCAATAAATGTGATGATGTTCTCTGTAATCTTTTACAATCGCAGCCCAACAACACTGTTGTCAGGTCAAGCAACCAAGTAAACCGGGCGGATTCTGGCAAAGAGCAAATGGCGTGCAGTGAGTACGTCCGATCATCCTTCCATTGCTACCAGAAGCTTCACCTTAGTGGGAATATCCAGTGAACCTCATCCGACTCCAGAAACAGAACTGGGCAGACAGAAAGCATAACAAAATTAAAAGAAGCAATTTGGCTTTTCAAAGTAAAACACCAAATCCAGTCTCCACAACACCTTTTAATGTTTCTATAGATCCTTTATAACCACTAAACTTCTGAAACGCCTCCAACAGGGTCTAAAGTTGGAGTAAAAACCAATTTACAGCTTAAATTAAATGAACATGTCATATAACTACATAAATACAAGATGTTTTCATTCACGTCTTTATTTTATTTTACCAGTAGGACCAGTTGAGAACAGTATTTTATTTACAATGATGACCAGCTTTGTCCCAGATTTGCAAACACTTCGCTTTCCAAAAAACCTCGTCAGTACAGCTGCAATGCAATCACTAAACATGATTTTTGGGGCCTTTTTTCAACAATATATACGCGTTACAGTGCATAGACTCAACACCTCACCCACTATTTTAGTCTACAGTCTAGTTCAAGTATGTTGTGCACTTAATTTAAGAAAAAAACAACTTATGTAATGACTTTTTTTAAGACTAAAAATCTTGAATATCTTGCTGGGTCCTTTGATCTTAAAAAAAACATTTTAAGTAACATCTCTAAGGAAACAAAGTTTGTTAAACATAATTTATAGACAATTTTGACAAATTTATCTCAAGCTGTGAAATTCTTATCTTTTTTTCAATACAAGTAATTAAAACTGTAATGTTGCTGGGAAAAGTACAACCATTCTAAATGTACGTGAAACATTGTATGTATATTAAGATTATGTTTACATTTTTAAGATTATATTTCCAATAATCAGGGCAATAAACCTAAATATGAGAGTTGTTTTGGTCTTGGAAAAAGCAGGAGATTACAAGTAACTTTAAAAAAACTTATCAAGACAAATTTAACTTCTGGTATTTCATCTGGAAGATTTTTGTTCTGCGCAGTAAAAAAAGTGTTTCTCCTACAGAAGAGTACGCTAAGACCTGCTGAGGCTGAGGAGAACTTTAAAAGAAGCATCAGCGATGACACCCGGACTGCTGGAAAGACGTGTTCTCAGGCAAAAATAAACAGTGACAGCTTCATCCCCCAGCGTCCTCCACGCCACAAGGTCCGTAAGTGTTGTGAGAGGGGACGGCAACAGTCCAAGGTGATAAAAGCTTTACGCTCCATCCTTTTTTTCTGTTTCTCTCCTCCTGGGATTGGCATAGATTTAAAAATGAAATCCTTTTTTTGTTTTGATTTGTTCCCTGTTTGTCCTCCTGGATCGTCTTTGGTCTTCAGGAACCATTGGTAGCTTTACTAAAAGCTGTGTCTCACCGCCACAACGTTCATTTTGTGCAAATTACACGCATGAAAATTAGCCACAGATGAATATACATGGAAAAAGTGAGAAAGGTTGTGGTTTTTTACATGAAATTTTCACAGATGTATCAGAAATGAACCACGTTAAAACCATGGCACGACCGTTGCACACACGTCCAACCGAATTTTCACGTGAACGACCGAAGTATAACTTTCATCGCTTACTCTCCCACGAATCTCTAATGAATTGCATAGTAACAGCGCAATCATCACGCATGGTTCATGTTCTACGTTGATTTACGTGTTCTTCGTTCTTGGCGTGGTTTTTTCGAACTTCTACTCGTGGAAAGCCACAAATTTGTGTACGCGTCTTGCAAAAACAGCGCACAACTGCGTAAGATTTATGTAATAATTGCACATCAGCTATGTAAAATAAGCGCAAACTGCGTCATTCTCAAAAGATTGTCACCGTACAAAAGAACACATTTGTCCTTCATCTTCAGCCAATCTACAGTGTATACTTTTGAGATTTAACTCTGTTGTTCACCAATAAAGTGACAAAAAATGGACAAATGACGCCGTTAGATATACGTCAAGCCAGTTACGGATGAGATCCATGCAGGCCTACGTAAATGACGCATGTATAAAGAAAGACCGAATTTTCATACGAGTAAAATGTACGCAGAGGCTGCGTGACACGACCTTAAAGTGTTTTTTGTTCAGGCAGAGACTTGGTTTACTTTGTGGATGCATTGTTGGTGCATCCACAAGGTTCAAATTGATCCTATTTGCTAATGTGTTTTTATTTGATTGATGATTTAAAACAAATGAGCGGAAAATAATGAAAAACAAGTTTGATGATCTAAAAAAAGAAATTATGAAATTCAGCTATACAAATCTGAATATTTCATTTGAAAAAGACGATGATGACCGAGTGAAGGAGGTAAAAGTACGGTAAGTCTGCGAGTCATCCCGTCTACACCTGGGGCTGGGATCGGCCCTTCCCTGGCTCTGGGGCGGGACGGGACAACCCTCTTGGGGCCCCCGGTCGCTCTGGGTGTCATCCGCTTCGGCTGCGGGGTCTGGGGGTGGGGTGGGGTGGGGGTCTTGTCGGCCCTGTCCTGTGGGGGGGCATTCTGGGGGAGGGGGGGGGGGCACTATTGGTACGGGGCAGGGGGGGTTGACGGGTCGGGGTCTCCGCTGAGGCCATCGGCGGTTTCCCCGGCCGGTTGGCTGCCTCGGTCCCGTCGAGGCCTGACCAGAGCTCTTCTAGGGCCGGCGTTTGGGGGTGGGGGCCTGGGCTTGCTCCGGGGGGGTCGGCGCTTTCTGGCTCCCCTCTCTCTGTGTGGGGGTGGTGGTGCTGGGCCTGGGGTGTCTGCGCCTCCGGGGGTGGGGCCCCGGGGCTGGGTGGGCCTGGCCCCCTTGCTGGGGGGGGGGGGGGGGGCGGGTGACGGCTGTTTGACCACCGGGAGACAGTCTATCATCTGTCCCCAACTTACCCCCTTCCTCATATAACCTCATAATAGGGTGAGGGGGTGGGGGGCTTAGCCTGCGATGAGCCTTGGGGGGGGGGTTTACTAGGCAGTGACCCCCCTCCTGTGGTTGCCGTATGGAGTGGGCCCCCCCTCTTTCGGTTTTATTTGCACCTTAGACATGTAGGGCCCTTGGTAGGGGGGGTGCTTGGACATCACTGCCAGCAAGCAGCAAATGTCCTCCTGGCACCCTACCCGCCAATTTTAACCGCACCTTAGACATTTAGGGCCCCTTGGTGGGGAGGGTGAGGGGACGTCACTGTGAGTAATCAGGAGACGTCCCCTTAGTGCCCTACCCGCCAATTTTAACCGCACCCCCCTTAGTACACACACCCCTCCCCCCTCAATATATACATCCCAACATAAACACACACACATGCACACACACACTCTCTCAAACACACATACACGCACACACATTTTGCAAGGAAGGTGGGACCTAGGACCATCTGTCCCCTGCCTCTTCCCTGGTGGGGGGTACGGGCCCCTTTGCAACGGCGGCTGTGTCCCCGGGGTGCTGGCTTCCTGGGGCCGGCGGTGCTCTCTCCGCGCGGTGGGGGGGTTCACATTACATCTGAGCCGGGGGTGTTCGTGTCCCTGGGGGGTGGGTTCTGGTCCTTGCTCCTCAGTGCTGGGCCCCGCCAAATTTCCAACTGTGGCCGAGCCTGGTCGGGCCATATTTACAACACCCCTTGTGGGCCCTCTTTTTTCCCCGGGGTTCCCCCCTTCTGGGCGGGGGCGGCGGGCCCCTGCCTCGCTCCTCCCTGGACCAACCGTGGGCCGGGCGGATGGCTGCCTGGAGTGCGGAGTGGGTCTCCCTTGGGGGGTCCTGGCCCGTACCTGGGGTTGGGGCGGGGGGATGCCCGGAACTCCTGGGTGGTGGTGGGGTGCTCGTCTGGGGCTGTGGGCGTCCTTCTCCGGTGGGGCCCTGCGTTGGGTTCTCCCGGCGCGGCGGGGGGGCTGCTCTCCTGGTTGGGCTGGGGCGGCGCCCTCTTTCCCTCCGTGCCTCCCTGCTCTCTGGCTCTGGGGGCCTTGCGGCGGCCCTGCTGGCCCTGGCCTGGGTGGCGGGCTTGGTCGCCCGGGCGGCGGTTGTTCCCTGCCGGTTCCCGTGTGGCGTTGGGGGGAATCCGGCTGCCGCTGCTGGTGCGGTGGGGGTCTTGGGGTGGGGATGGCTGGGCACTCTCCCTCCTTCTTTTCACGTTCCACCATCCATTTTAGAAGAACATAAACACTCACCTGAGCACAGGTGTTAGCTCAACAGACTGAATGACTGAAATATTTCACACTAGTTGGTTTTAAGGCATAAGTATGCGTGTGAACACTATCTGTTTTGTGTACATGTCGACAGGTGGACATTTTTGCAACTAACAGGTGTGTTTATAACATTTGAGTGTGTGTGTGGACAGGCTCCGCCCTTTTTTTTGTTTTTTTTTACATTTGAACCTTACCATAATGATTAACAACCAGTAAACTTGTTGCTTTATGCTGCTTCATGGTCTTACCCCTCTTCCCCTCCTATTATCACCCCCTACCCCCCCTCTCTCTAACGTCCCTCTCTCTTCTTCCCCTCTTTCCTTTTCCGTCCGGTCCAACACCAAAGATTTTCAGACATGTTTGAAATTAATAAAGTTTGGCCTCAATTACAAAAGGGGTTTATTCAGACATACCTTTGGTTTGTCTGAAGATTAATAACCCCTCTTGTTAAAGTAAAATATGTCCAACCCAAGAGGCCCTCAGCTCTCATCTGTCTGCCTAGCTGTTGGACAGGACAAGTTAAAAAAATAAAAATAAAAAAATAAAAAATAAAAATAAAAATTAAAAAAAAAAAAAGTCTGCGAGTCATCATTAATGAGCGTAATGATTGGAAATCCATATTACTAAAAATAGCAAAAACAACTCATTTTACATAAAGTAAACACTGCACTGCATTTACTGTCTCACTGCTTATTTGTTATGTTTTACTGCATTCAAATGTTGTGGAAACACATTGTGAAACGAGCTTCAATCCCATTTTTATTCTACCAAAACGATTTTTAAAAAACTTGTAGTTTTTTTCTATGCTAAAGTTCAGAACAAAAACAAAAGAAGGATGTGTTTCAATTCAAGGAGTCAAGAAATGGAAGAATCTAAAATAATCAAATTAAATAAACCAAAACCACAAATCACGCCTCGTAAATGCAATCAATGAGGGATAAGGTACAAACTTTACTTATTCTAAACTGAATATAACTAATTATTTAATGGTACATATAGCAGATATGCTAAGTTTTAAGTTTGTAGAAGGGGCAGAAAAATACAATTTCTTCTTTCTGTTCTGCTTCCAGTCATTAGATCTTTTGTAGAATCTGTTGATTCTTGATTTTTATGGAAGCGAAAATAAATAATAGTTTCAAACAGATTGTAGTGGCAGCAGTTTTTGATTTGATATGATTTTGATTTGAAATGGTTTATTTCAAGCAATTAAGTAGAAATAATACACAACAGCAATATAATCATCAGTTATACATTCATACAGTAACTAATCAAACTTCGGATAATTAGACATATTAGTTTAATTCACAAGCAAGTGCATTTCCTTCCTCTAAAGGAAAGTTTGGACCAACCCAGCGAGTGGTTATCAAAATAAAAGCCCGCGGCTGAACGAATATCGGAGCAAAGAGAGAAATGAGAGCGGTTCAAAGCCAAACAGAGGAAAGAGGCAGAAAAAAGGGGCTGGGGGAGGATGGAGCTGAAGAAAGGAGGACAAGTGAGCAGGGAGGGAGGTGGGCGGCAGCAGCAGGCTGCAGGAATGTTTCACATGCCTGTCCTCTGCATGACCTCGCCTCCCTGGAGTGTGGGAGATACTGGGAGTAATTAGCCTCTTTTAACATTGGAGCTGAGCTGCCTTTGCGCCCTGGCGGGGTTAGCAGTGGCATTGAAGGAGATCAAGTGTACAATCATTTCAAACGGGACTCGTTCTGCGCCTCTTTTTGTTTTTCCGCCCAAGCTCCTTTGGTGTCATTTCCAGCCCAAACAATGCCGTGAATCACTTTCATTAATTGGAAGAGCAGATTTCCTCTCCCCGCCCTCCACGCCATGCCCACAGCTGACCTACTTCATCCTCCCTGAGATTCAATTATGATGTCTCTGACAGCAAATGGTTTTCACTTAAGGTCAACATTCAGGAGGCCAGCAGTCGTGCACGCAGAGGTATCGATTGTGCAAAATCCTGTAATGTGGAGCAAAAGCGGGTCAAGCTTTGCTTTGATGGCCTCCATTAGAGCTTCCTTAAGAGCTCCAACAAAGCAGAAAAAAACCCAAACCCTTTTGATTTCTGATCCCTGCAGAGCTGCATTTAAAAAACATTTACATTCCTGAAGTCAAACCTGATCATCTTTTGATCTATTTTTGTGCGTTTTTTTTATACTGAGGCCGTTTTTAGCCTAAACTTGGACGTATTTTCTGCAGAGCGGAAGGACTTCACAAAAAAATTCACCTCTGGGACCAGCAGAGCAATCCCGCCCGCCCTTCCCATCCTAATTGACAATGATTTGAATAAAAAAAATACTCAAAAATGCTATTTTAAGCTTAATTTCCTTAATTGAAGTCCTCCATCCTTAAAGAAAATGTCACAAGAACATGTTAAAGACACCTAAATGTTTTTAATTTTATGTTTAAACATCCAGTTTAGAGTTAGATCTTCAAATCCTGTCTATCATTTCGACATTTTTAACTAAAATATAATGAAAACTTTATCCTGCTCTTTAAGCCATTGTCAGAAAATGTGACCATAACATCTAAATAACAAGCTCTCTTTGAAATACCATAACTTTTCAGCCTTTTTCTAAGACAACATTGTTGATCGAGTAAACGGTTGAAACGCTACAGCATCAACACCAGGGCTAAAGGTTAACCTGCAGAAAACTACGGATATTTTTATATTGTAGTTTATATCTGACACTAGGAGGTTTTTACGGTAGAAAATAACATCAACAAATCACTTGACACAAAAACATTTGAAAGATTATGACAATAAAAAAAAATCTTAAAAAGCAAAACAAAACTTCCGAAACCTAAACTTAAAAAAACAAAAAAGATTAAAAAACATTTAGATTGATTTTCAGAAAACAAAATGAAATATTAAAAACTGAAAACATTACAACAAAACAATTTGAAATGTTCAAAAATAATATTTCTTTTGGAAAAAAATGAAATATTAAAAAATTGAAGACATTTCAGGAAACAAATTGCTACAAACAAAATCCTAATTTTTTTAATCAGAAAACGTAATGAAATATTAAAAAATGAAAATGTTTTACAAAACATTTTGAAATATCAAAATATGTAAATAAATTCAGCAAACAAAATGAAAAGCTGGAAAAACGAAACACAACGAGAAACTGGAAAAGGTAGGTTCTGATGGACATCACTGATTGGATGATGACATTTGTCCCAGAGTTCTGACCTTTTCCGGTTCTCATTGTTTTTAACATTTCACTTTGTTTTTTGAATTTTTTTTTAAACTTTCTATTTTGTATTCTGGAAACTGATTTCGTTTTCTGAAATGTTTTTCATTTTTTAACATTTCATTTTCGGCCTCAGTATATATTTTTTGTCACTGGCTTGCCCAGCATATTTTCTACGTCACAAATACAATCTTTTCAAAAGAGTATTTTTTTTTGTCTACTGCTGATTCACAACGATTTGTACCTCGAAATGCACCTATTGGCTGAATTTTCTTGATAAACCAGAAAAACGCCACAAGAACGTGTTGCAAACCCAAGTAGTGGGTCTTTATTCAGCAGGAATTTTGGACGATAGTTTTCCTTCACAAGTGGCTTCATTTTTAATCTGACGGATCCAGTTTGCACGAAACAAACCAAATCTGAAGGTCTGGATCTGATCTTCTCTGAGGACCAACGTGTTTGCTGTTTAACTTCTTCTAACCTGCTGGGAATGAAAGATGACACCTTTGAGGAGGGTGCATTGTGGGTAATGTAGGCCCCCTCTCTTTAAAAGTGAGTGCGGGCTGCGGGGGGGTTGCTGGTCTGCGGCTCTGGAGGCTGGTGGTTTCCAGCGCGCAGGATGATGTCAGACAGCGGCTGGGTCATGTGAAGGGCAGCAGCGGAGGCGGTTCACGGAGAGTTCAGCCGCATACATTAGGTAACACCATCGCTCGCGCTGACATAACTAGTATGAAGCAGGTTAAATTGAGACATTTGTCAATAAAGAGCAGATAAGATTAAGAAGTCCCGCTGCATACTTTGTTATGCAAAACAACCTGCAGACCTGGATGCGCTGAGAGCTGCGGGATTACGCGCTCACGCCCCTCCGAGAGCAGCACGGCGCGGCAAACACCCCCGGTTCCGAGCTCCAAACTCCTGCAGGCGCGCGCCGGGAAGGTGGCCTTTCATCCTGGAGGATTTTCCCGCGGATCATCATGTTCGACTTCATGGACTTTCCCGTCTTCGGTCCCGGAGAGATCGTAGACTTCTACTCCGCGTCCAGCCCCGCGTGCACCCTGCAGGAGCGGGACCGGGACCAGGATCTGGCGGCGTTCTTCCCGGAGCTGATCGATTCGGACTGGCAGGAGCACCGCTGCTCTCAGTGTAGGTACAGACGGACGTCTGAATTTACGCAAAGGTCGATGGAGACGAGAAAACCTCACATCTGATCCTTCCGGACGCGTGCGTAAAAACTCCGAATTCCCTTAAAATTCTTCTGCAGCTCATCATTGATACCATAGTGTTTATTATGCCAAAATATTTTGCATTTATTTAAACGTTTTTATCTAATTTGTCATATTGGCTGCATAATCTACGTGATGTGCACGAAAAGCATCTAAAATAATAAAAAAGGATAAGAAGAAAAGAGTCCTGTTTCACTTCAAACCTTATTTTTCTCAAGCATTCCAGCTCAAATTCAATTAAAATTAAAATTCTTCGGACACTGTTGTATTATATTAAAATCCTGTTCTGTGAAGCACTTAATTGAATGTCTTTGTGTACGAATTGTGCAATACAAATAAACTTGCCTTGATTTTAAATTAAGCTGAAATTTAAGCAAAAATACTTAAACAAAAAGGAAAACCTAAATGGATTCACATGATTTTTTTCTTACAAGAGAAACAGAAAAAAATGCATCATTAGGAGAAACATCGTTTCTCAAAAAAATCCAAAAACTGTAAGAGAGGGAGATTATGCAATAATGTTGCGCAACCTCTTTATTGCTTAAAAAACAACAACAGAGTAGTTCAAGAAGAAGTATCCCTGCTGATCTGGAGTTCTGCTCCGCTCTGAGCCGGTCCATGGGGGGGGACTGTGTTTGGGACAGACTAGAGCCGGTCGGTCGGTTTGGGGTCGCCGCGGGTTCACCGGACGGTCATCAGCTCAGGGGGTCAGGGGGATCTCCAGGGATCCCAGAGATGGAAGAGCAGCAGCAGCAGCAGCAGCCGGCAACTGGAAACCAGCAGCAAAGTGTAAACACACGTCAGGAAAACGCATGCTGAAGATGTTCATCATATTTTGGTTTACAAATATTTTAAATGTGGAGGAAAAAAAACATATTCATAAGCAAAAACATGGAAACTTATATTTTAACGCCTATGATCAAACACTTAAAATCTTAATCCAAGAAGAAATAAAACTCAAGTTAGCTTCCATTTATGTTCAAATATTTTGTACATATTATGTACATTGGTTTCACAAACTAACAGAAGAATTTGGATGCTTTTATCGTGTTGCATTGCGAATTCTTTTGTAACTAATTTAGGCCAGGACTCCAGAAAACTGTTGTTTCTTCTCAAATAGATGAGAAATGTGAAGCCTTTTCGAATTTTTTCTTTTTTTTTTTTAATTATAAATTTGTGGATTACTTCACAAAAGATAACTAAAGTCAGCCTTTACTAGCTTAAAACGTCTAAAGCATTACGTTTTTGTTTTTTGGAACTGTGGGAAGCAAATCTTGTTTGAATTAATCAAACCAGATAAGATTTAGTGTTTTTTTTATTTCAAACCTGGATTGGATTATTGCTTAATATGTGATAAAGTTGATGTTTTGAATTCTAATTTCTACAGGAAGCTGCAGATGAAACAACCAATCAAGTCTTTGAAACGCTCAGATCAGTTTTGAAAGACCGCTTTTAAAATCTCAGTGTTTGTCTTGATTCTTTTTTCTATACAACCTTGAATGTTAACACCCCCAAAGCATGCGCGAATGGCGTCTTTTCTAAAGGCTCGGTGGGACGCATCACACAACACCAACTAAATTGGGAATTGTTTGGCCCCTTCCCCCGAGCGAATCACTTAGCCGCCCCGCCGCTCTGGCTCTGCCGCCCAGTCCTCCCCTCATCAGTCAGTTGGGCTCATGGCTCGCTCCTGCATTGTTTGGCGTCGGAGGAAACCATCCGCCTCATGGGGGTTTCCTCGTTTGTCACGCCGGTTCCGGGTTCAAGCAGAGGCCGCGGGTTGGATGGATGCAGTGGAGTTGGTATTTTCTGCCTCTCCTCCAAATGTAGTTTTTCTTTTTCCACCAGAGGAGTGGAGATGATTGGAGAGCCAGCAGGATGGATGACAAGGCCCCCATCCCTTAGGGTAGAGCGGAAAGATGCTTGAGTGGGTTTCTCTGAATACCTTCTGACAATTGAGTTTCCATGGAAAAAGGAGGCGTTTGCTCGGTTTGGACAGATGTCTGCAGACTTCCCTCCCAGCATCAGCTTCATATCCACTCTCATGCTTGTTTCTGGAGCAGATAGTGCGTGCGGAGCTGTGTGTGCATTCGTCAGGAATAAACGTAATAATAATAATAATGCATGAAAATGAAGGCCAGCTGCAGTTTTCTTTGGAAATTAGCTTTTAGCTGCAGAGTTTTTCACGTGTTTTAATGTAAAAAATGTTGTTTCTGCTACCAATTTTACCTTACAGATTTTCACGCTGGATCTTTTTTTTCTGCTTATATTTAGATGATAATTGTTAGTTGATTTTGTCAGAGTGTGGAGCTGGTTAGTCACTTAGTGCAGTTCAAACTGTGGACTTAAAAATAGCAAATTAAAATGATAAAATTACTTTAAGTGACTTATTTTGGCTTAATGGTAAATTTAGCTTCACACAAACAGGCTAAAAAAAACACCATCTAGTTTTCATTGTCTCCCAGATCCACACTGAGTTTGTGTCGCTGATAAAATACTTTTCCGGGCCTTGAATGCGTTCCTTGAACGGCTCTCTAATCTGTAATGAGTCCGGATTTAGTTCCAGGGCTGCCGTCGCTTCAGGAAAAGTCCCATCACTCAGATGGACGCAGGATAAGGCAGGTTTAAGCTCAGTCTGCTCGTCCCGCTTCCAAGCTCCACCTGTTCATCCAAGATCAGGAGGGGTCAGCTGTGAAATCTATGTGGCATTTTCTTTTAACATTTTGGAGATCAGGCTTTTTTTTCCTCTTTCCAGATGACTTCCTGTCTGATTAATCCTGTTTATGTAAACTGTGGAAAAACAGAAAAAAATGACTGTATTCATCTGCAGTGCGGTTCACTGTTGCCGTTGGCTTTCTTAAAGGTCGCTAGATCACACCATGACCTCATTTGGATAATTGGGTCAGGTTCATGTAATTGCAGAGGGCGTATATGGTTGGTGGGAGGAGCTTACAGAAATCTACCACCAGAAGGGATCTAAAAACATACAACATACATTAATTTGACAATAATAGTGCAGAATTTCCAGTTGTCCCACAAATGTTAGTGTCAGCTTAGATCACTGGAATGACTACGCCAAACCATGTGGCTGGATTTATCACTTCCTGTCTCACGGGAACTAAAGAACCTACGATTCATTCAGTTGTGAGAGAAATTGTGCAAATCTTTCATAACAATGTTTTGTTAAATTTCCAGCATAGAGATGATAGAAAAATGCTTCAAGTTCTGCTCCGGTTATCTTTTGATCAATTGCCAGAGTTTTCCCACTGGTCTTTTAATCATGGAGATGTGGTTTTTAGTCCAAATTTTTACAAGACTGTGTCGTTTTCTAGGACATAGTTTCTGTTGGTTATAGTAACTGAGATCAGCAGAGAGACAAATGTCACAATAAACTTTAATAAAATAAAGAGCAAAAAGCATTATTTGTGTTCTTGTACAGATACTAAAGTCTGTGAAAGAGGCGGTTGTGTAAAATCAGGGCGATGGCTCTCAGGGCTTTCTATGTAGACGCGGCGTGGAGTTAATGGTGGAGCAGGAACAGACGTCTCCTCACACTTATTGTTGAAGGTCATGGAAGGAGAAAGGGCACAATGCTGTGACGGCATTAGTGGCAGTCCTGCCTAGGAGGAAACGGGCGGTGTACGAACAGCAACAAAACATTCACCTACTATAATTAATTCAAGACAAACACGAACATGATGGACTGCATCTGTTTTGGTTCTGACCTTAAAAAAAACCTGGAAGGAACTCGCCTAAAGCTATTCAGCCTGAAAAATGTAGAAAATTGATCCAATAGATGGACGGATGGATAGAAAGATGATTTGTCATTGTCACTCATACAACAAGTTATTATTATTTGACAATTTTACAGTAGTATAATTTATTTAAAGTATTTGGACGATGGATAGTACCTAATTTGTCAATGGCATATGGTCAGTTCTGCATTTATTTTAAAACGATAATATACTGCGATCAAATTTGCAGCTAAAAAATAAATAGATAAAAATGATAATTTAGTCATTAACAATAAGAAATGAGAACTAATTAATTTGCAGCTAAATAAAAAGCATTTCAGTTATTAAAGACAAGAACAAACGAAAAGAGTATTAAAAGAGTTAAAACCAGAATAAATAATCTCCTTTATTTTTATGGGAGTTTTACTGGTAATTTTAATCTATATGACTGTCTTTTATGTTTTAATTGGTTTCCTGTATGGTTGTGGTGTCTATATTTAAACCTCAGGTATGTAAAAATTTGTTTTAAATAAAAATACATTGAATTGCATTGAAATAATATTAAATATACCTAAAAAAAAACATCCAAGCAATACCCCAAAAAAAACCCTACTCATGCCAGCAGTAATGACAACTACAGTGTCCCAGCTCTGCTCAGGGAGCCCACGGTTTCTCAGGATCTGAGCACTTTGGTTCAAAGCTGCCCATTTTTATGCAGTATTTACCTTATTAAGACCTTTATCTAAACTATCCAAAAATACAGTTGTGCTCTTAAAAACCAGAGGGACATCTCCATTTTACATTTCCTCTGCATGATGCAGCCATAAAAATATTGCTCAAATGTCCCTTTTTTCTTTAAAAAAAAAGAAAAATCACTCCACTCTATGCAGAGCAAACTACATTTAAAAGCTCAAAAGAAAATGTCCAACATTGTAAAAGCCTCGTCACACAGCCACTGCATCCATTTTGGCCATATTGCAGGGATGAAAACTGGTCATACATGAATCTACGTGGAAAAAGGGAGATAAGTTGTGGTCTTTAGATGAAATTTTTCCAGATGTATCACACATGAACCACGCTAAAAACACGGAAGAAGAACCAATGAACAAAGCAAAGAACATGTAAATCAACATAGAACATGAACCGTGTGTGATTATTCCTGATTCGTGCATACGTTGAGGGTGATATTAGTTACACGTTGTTGGTACATGCATGAAAAGTCCATTAGACATACGTGGAACTGTACGTGGAACGCATAATTGTTTATAAACTGTGTTAAAAAAAAAGGCGCGTTAATTGTTTAATTTAACCGACCAAAACTTTTGAACAGGTCTAAACCAAACCGCATAAAAATCCTTTTGCTGAAACACATGACAGAAATCTGCGCACACCAATGAATGCAGGAAAAACTTATAAATGATGTTTAGCACATGTTTAGCACACATACATCACCGTCATCTACATAATTGGTGTGTGACACGGCCTTCATATACACAATATCTACAAATCTGAATGTATTCTGGCTTGTATGCGCTCACTCATGTCCAGGTTTATCCTAAGCTAAAGGCTTTAAAGAATACTCTCACCTTGGCTAAAAGTTATGTTAGATTTAGTGCCATATACGCTTCCAGTCAAATTTGTGGAGACACTAGAGGGACTGTCTTTTTATTTGTCCTAGTAGCTAATGCATATGGTGTGGTATGTATTGGTTTTAATTTTTTTATTTTATTCTTATTTTTTTTTAATTAATTTGTTTCAAATTTAGTACTGTGGTTTTTCATATGCTGCCTCTTAACTTGTGTATTCTTTGAGTCTGGAATAAAATCTCTCTCTCTCTCTCTCTCTCTCTCTCTCTCTATATATATATATATATCTCATTCACGATTAAATATAGAAACCTAAGATTTTCGTACTCACGATGGAAGCTTTTTAGGATGGAATGAAACGTTTTCTTGACCTTCCTGTTCGTTATTTTCCGTGTGTGGTTGCAGCGGTGGAGAGCCAGAGCTCCAACTGCAGCTCCGATGACCTCTTCGCCAGTCCCGCCTCCCCTCCTCCTCCTCCACGCACTTACAAGCCCTGCTTCGTGTGCCAGGACAAGTCCTCCGGCTACCACTATGGAGTCAGTGCCTGCGAAGGCTGCAAGGTACCGAGGCCGAGCTTCCCTCCATCGTGTCTCCTTCAGTGCAGTTCTAAATGTTGAGCTTCACCACAGGACTCAATGTCAACTATTGAGTCTATCGTATTGGGCATAATGGGTTATTGGTGAGTGTAAATTATCAAATATACTGTGTAGAGATCAGTTGAGCCGCAGTCACATGGAGCGGGTCGACGGGACTGCGGGTATTGGTGTGGTACGGGCCATAGCGGACACTGGGGTTCCCTTGAGGTTTGGACGACCACTTTAAGGGACGTCATGAAAATGGAACGTACCATTGTTGTGCATGTGAAAGTGGATCGTGAAGTATTCATCAGGCTAATGAAAGTTGGACACGCTTACGGCTTTCATTTTTCAATAAGGAGTGCACATTTATCACGTGAACAGCACTAATGGGCTCCTTGCGGAGTTCACAAGATTTTGGGGGGTTGAAAAAATGAATTGTCCGTACAACGCGTCCACATTTCACCAACTTTACCCTTACTAACCCTTACATATTGGATTAAGGCTGCGGTACGTCTCCGGCAAGTTAACACGAAAGAATAGAATGTTCATATTTACATCTCCACCATCGTGTTTTGTGCCAGATGTCTGTCCCTCCGCAATGCAACCTTCGCGCAGGAGACAAAACTCATCTGTTGACACGACGAAAAAGCTGGAGAAACAGGAAACAGGTCCGTGTTTCAGAATAAAAATGTCTGCTGTACTTTTGAAATAAAAATGAATACATTTGTATTTCACATTCAAGGTGATATGCCCACGCGATAACACCAGTGGCCATTTTTGCCATGGACAATACAAGTTTAGTTTTGGAAGTACTGAAACACGACATCGTCTATGACACAAAAAGTGCATTTTACGAGGACTCAAAGAGGAAGGACAAGGCATGGGGCCTTCTCCTGGGACAAACCACTCTACTGGGAGCAATGGGGGAGGGGGGGATACAAAGGAGACTATGCTTTCATGCCATGTACAGGTTTGATCAATGTTCACCCGCAGACAGTCCATATCCACCCGTAAGGGCAGTTGGGACAAAGGCTTAATTCAACCTTTATGCTGGAGTTCAGGATAAAGTATTTTGATACCAAAAAGAAACGTTTTGGACAATAAATGTCTCCCATCCTTTGGCATCATAACAAACAGCAAGCCTTGGTGGGTGGAGCCAAACACACCGTCAACGACCACTTTTCCGATTTATTTTTGGCATAGAAAAAGTGACTCTCCCAGGAATGACTGAGCATCACAGTCATTTTCCAACATCTGAAGCCAGCGGTTACCACAGAGTGAAGCTATTGCTCACCACCTCCAACACATAATCATACAGGATTAACAGCCGTCATATCTTTAGATATAAAGGGCGTGGCTTTCTAGTGTGCAATTTCACAGATGAGTGTTGAATCTGTACAGTAATAATGATACACTGCTATAAATATCGCCTCTGTTGTTTTGTAAGGAATTAAATAGAACCCATAAATACATGCATTCGTACTTTCATCTCTAGAATATTCTCAAGTGCAACAGAAGGTTGGTACAGGACCATAAAAGAGGGTAAAGACATAACTTTGATTTGAAAAACTCTGAAAAAAGATAACTAGTGGCTAACCAAGGACATAGCAGCTCCTCAAGAACATGAGACCGCTTCTTATCCATGTTCATAAATACATCTGCATTGCAAAGTTGATATAAATTTATTATTACTGGGCCATGGTTAATAGCATATATTTGTCTCACACACCAAAAGTTTGGACACACCTTCCCAGTCATTTGAATGGGAAGGTGTGTCCAAACTTTTGCTCTGTACTGTGTGTGCAGAATTGCACATCTTCCTGCATACTTATTAAAGTAATGGTACTTATAAAAGCAGACCCATAATAAAACAGCATTTTTAGTTTGGTCTGTGATATAAAACCAAATTCTTATTTAATTAAAAATTTGGTAATTGGTTTAGCATTTAATCCGTTTTTTCTTGTTTTGTTTCTCCTGATAGAATTCAGGTTTAAAAGTTCATCTCTTTAGTGTTTCACTATACAGTTTCAAGTTATTCCTTATGGGAATTGCTTGTTTTTTGTGTTTCTACGCAGACATTATTGGCGTTGATTGTATAAAATGATGTCACTTTTTTGAATAAATTACAGAAATTCGTTAGTAGAGTCCGTTTGTTTACATGCTCCTCATCAGAGTTTATTTTAGTCCAACTTTTAAAGCACGTTTCCTGTTTTTGTTTGAAATAACGTTTTCATTTGTTTGTAAAGTGAATCCCTGCTAAGCCCCTCCTCCGGTGTTCTTGCAGGGCTTCTTCCGCCGCAGCGTGCAGAAGAACATGGTGTACACGTGTCACCGCGACAGAAACTGCATCATTAATAAGATCACCAGGAACCGCTGTCAGTACTGCCGCCTGCAGAGGTGCTTCGCTGTGGGAATGTCCAAAGAGTGTAAGTCTGCACTTCCGTCTGGTTCTGGGACTCTCCGGGTCAAATCCTACATCTTCAGTTTAATTCACATGTGAAAGTTTTCTGTCTGCAAAGTCTAGAAGATATGAGGGAATCTGATGGTATTCCGGGGTCAATTAAGGACAGTAGATGTTGGCTTTAGGGAAATGTTCTCAAAATTACAAAAATTAATCATATTTTTCTAAAGAAATCTGAAGAAACTGACTGTGATCAAGCAGATGCTCTCCATACCTGCCAGGCCTTGTGTGCAAACATCAGGAGAAGGTGAATTCCTTTTGTCTAAATTCAGACCTGTGAGGGTTTTCCGGCAAAAACTAAATTTCAAGGTCACGAAAGAGAATATTTAAAACCAGAATCAGACAAAACCTTTTTAACATTTAAGTGTCGATACGTTCCAAGGTGGACCTGCTGCGGTGTTTGGATCATCACTTTGCTCCAGAACCAACGTGCTCCTGAGCTTTAGCTCCTGAACTGTTGGAGGACGTTATCCGAGAAGATGTTCTTGTTCAGGACAGAATTTCTATTTCTATCAGTCATCCAGGTCCCAAAGCTGCAAATCAGCCCATACCATCACACTGCCTCCGCCATGTCCGAGTGTTGTTCTGATGCCGGTTCGCATGAGTCGAGATGGTCCAGAATGTTCCGGACGTTTTTGTGGATCATCAGTTCCTTTCTCCTGGAACTCTCCATGGATCCATCCTTGTCCAAATGTCTCTTTCTGATTGTTGAGTCTAGTTCTATCTTCCACTCCTCTTTATGATCTTCTGGATGAATCTCGGTGGTGTTCTTGGACTCATTTTGGTCCATCGTTCCTCTTAAGGTTCTCCACTGTTTTCTCCATGTGTATGGATCCCTCTGTGGTTCTCTGGAGGCTCAAAGCTGCTATGAGGTCTATCGGATCTTTTCAGACTAAAATAGACATTTTCTTTTCCGTTATTTATTTAGACCAGAACTAGTTAATAATAGTTACCTGTTCTCCAGCGCTCTGTTTCCCCATTGCTGCTGATTTGCTGACTTGTGTTTTTTCATGTTCCAATTGACTGACTGAGCACACCTGATCCAGGTAAAGAGCAGCAAAAGGTGCAGGGAGACCAGGACTGAGCAGCCGTGATTTGGATGCAGCACGATGAGAGTTTTTGTTTTCAGATCCGTCAGACAGCTTCTGCTGAAACGTTTCTATATTCAGGTCTTTGTGCTACTAGACAAGCTGAACTCCAAAACAATATTAATCGACCATAATTCAGGATTTACTGAGGTAGGAGGTAATTATCATTCTTTTAAGGTCAGGCAGGATGTAATTCCAACATTTATGAATCCAAAGTTTTATTTCACCCGAAGACCCCCTTGAAAACGAGATGACACATCTCAAGGGGCTTATCCTCCAAACAAATAAATTGGAAATTGGAAACTTTGTTGGGATGGAAAATATAATGTCCTGGCCAACAGGCACCAGCAGATCTAAACAGCATCAGGAAGCAGGTGTGAGGATGTTATAGATGTAATTTAAACATTAAATACATAAATGTTTTCATAGACCGGTCTTTTTTTTTCTTTTTTTGAGTTTGCAGTTTTTCCTAACCTTCAATGGTACATTTTATCGTTATCCTCTGTAAAATATCTGCAGTTGCTTTGAACTTGATTTGTTCTCTAGATTTCACTTAGGAACCATTAAAATTTGGTCCAAATTTCTCTCTAAACCACAACAAAGTGGAAGCGAAACAATCAGACGTCCAACTTTTAAGGTGTTTTTGTACGAATATAAAGAAGCCACTAAAACTGATATTTTCAAAATATAATACCGTATTTTCTGGACTCTAAGTCGCTGCGGAGTATAAGTCGCACCAGCCCAAAAATGCATTATAAAGTAGAAAAAAAACACAGATAAGTCGCACTGGACTATAAGTCGCATTTTGACGGGAAATTTATTTGACAAAATCTGAGACAAAGAACTAATAACTTGCACAACCTCATATGATACAATCATAACAGACTGTTTATCTCATAATTTCACAGTAATTCTTTCTCATACCTATTTATTTATTCTGTTCATGAAGCATCATTGGCCAACTAATACTCTGTTTTCATCCTGTATTTGTAGAAACAGTTGTCATTTTTATTGCATTTCTGAATCTATGAAATCATTGGAATATAGAATATTATGTTGTTAGCCTTCAAGATCTTATTGTAAAAAAAGGTTTGCTGATTCTCTGAGTCACTTAACATACTCTTAATACTTAACATACCTCATACATCAAATTGACCCAGGAACATCATCTCTGTTCCTCACAAATGAACATAACAGGAGGGTTAACAATGTATTTATTTCAATTTATTTCTAAGTCGCTGCGGAGTATAAGTCGCACCCCTTGCCAAACTATGAAAAAAAGGGCTACTTTTAGTCTGGAAAATACGGTAAATGAGAATCTACAGTTTGAACAACTTTATTAGCAGCATCCTCGTAACGGTAGACAGCTGGTTGCTGAATGTTCTGCATTATTATTATGTTCTATGGGAACAACTGACACAATAAATCCATAGTATGTTTTTTTTTTTTACTTTGCTAGCTTGGTTGTTTTAATTTAACGGTTGGTGCAGCCGCTTTAAGAAAATCAGATTGAAATTAAAATGGACAAGACAGTTTTTTCTGCGGCCAGCCGTCCCACAGACTGGTACCAGTCCGTGGCCCGGGGATCGGGTACCACTGGATTCAAACACATATACCAAAAATAATTATTTTTACCGTTTGTGCTGTTTTTTGGGTTACGGCCACAGCGAATCATCTGCCTTAATCTACCGTCTGCATCTTCCTCACTCACATAATTCACTCTTCTACATCCATGATCCTCCTCTTTGGTCTTTCCTGGCAGCTCCAACCTCATCATCCTTTCGCCAACATCATCACCGTTTCCCCTCTAAACATCTCCATCTGCTTCCCTGAATTTATCTCCTAAACCTCTAACATGGTCATTTCCACTGATGGATCCACTCTGGATTGGTCACTCCCAAAGAGAACCTCAACATCTTCAGATCAAACTTGTCTGAAAATGTAAAGCATCTACAGTCAGATGACTCTAAGCCTTCTTACAGACTATGACTCCTTAACCCCCTAACTAAACCCCTAACTAAACAACTGTGTGGTCTATTTTTAGTGTACTGAGGAAACGAGTTTGACTGAACTCCTTTCAATTTTAAGGAGGTTCAGAATGACCGGTTAAGGAATACAGAGATGGACCTTCGGGACCGTGCTGGATCTGGATGTGGAGCAGCAAACGGTTCAGTAGAATCAGGTCAGACTGGCCTCAGATCTCCTCCATCAAACGGCCAGTTTCCTGGATGAAGCTGAGTGGCGTTGGAGCGCCTCGCTGCATGGAGGAAACCTTCACAGCACCGACCTAGATAAGCAAGAATCTGATATGTTGCAGAAACCGGGGGGGGTGGGGAGTTGGAGAGCAAGCACCAGGTCAGCGGCGCCAGATCCACCCTGCCACATGTTCATTGTTGCTCATCCACATTCAGACACATTACGTAAAGGCCTCACATGGATCAGACAGATGTATGCTATGTAACAGCACCCTGCCTGGCTGTGTGAGTTTGTGTGTGGGAGTAACACGATCTCACAATGACGGCTGCATGTAGGGCAACCAGGGGAAGGAGGAGGAGGAGGAGCTGGGAGACGGAGGTGTTGCATAATCCTGAGCTCCCCTGACATGTGTGTGGCTGCCAGAGCCGAGTCAGTGGGACGCGCTGAAACATGTTGACACGGTTAAAGCGAGCAATTATAAAAGGCTAACCTGGTTAGGCTGTGTTTTCCCCGCTTCACGTGCTCGCTGGTGACCCACACAGATCCTCGCCAGCCGCCTGCCTTCACCCAAAATGAAAACCCTTGATCTGTGCTGGATTAGGGTGGAGGTGTGAGGAACTGGCCTCTTAACAGAATTATGTACTGCAGGGAAAAGGACTAAAACCATCAGCTCCAACCAGAAAATCAAATGTTTTCATGCGTTCCTGAATTGCATGCGATGCATATTTTGAATATTTGTAGTAGGACATGTTGACTTCCTGTAGCTTGGCGGTAAAACTATTATTTTCAGGAATAGGTGTGGGTGAATAATAATTTCTTCCTTGTGAATAACAAGTTTTTATCTGTTTCCCTTTCAATCCTTTGCTGTTATATAAGAGTTTCAACTCTGTTATGAATTATAGTTGTGTTTTACAGTGTTTGGTCAGAAAAAACACAGTTTATCTGCATCGGTCATATGACAAAAAAATCAAAATATTTCACAATATTTCTAATGACCAGATAGAAATATAAAAAATGCAGCAAAACCCAAATTAACAACTACTTCTACAGGTAACAAAACGGAGCTGTCGTTGCTCAAAAGTTGAGTTCTGGAAAAGTTTGTCCTAAATTTAAAACAAAAGCTTCACTTGAATTAAATCATGAGAATTCAGACGTTGATAGAGATGGCTGTCACTATGGTCACATGACCCATTGTTTTGTGTAGTTTGTGTTTTTTTTCTGCATCCGTTCCAAACTAACCACTGATGGGAAAACACAGCTTTACAAAAATAAAAGCTTTTTATTTTCTTCCATCAATAATGTTCAAGGTTCTGGTTTTCTGCGCTACAAAAACAGACCCCTTGGAAATAAGTCAAAAATTCTTAGAATTTTTAAAACTTCCTTTAGTTAAGCAAACCAAATCTCCCAATGGGGTGAGAACAATGGTCTTACCAAGAATTGTTTGGAAAAACTAAGACATACTTTTCTAAACTGAGATCATTTTAGCACTGAAAAACTTTCTTATTACAATTATTTTTCTTACAAGACAGAATAAAGAGAAATTTTCTTGAAACAAGAGTAGTTTTTCTTTCTGAAGATTCAATTTTTGCAGTGTGATGGTAAAATAATTAATCAATCGATAAATCAGTTAATTGATTTAAGTCTCAAGCAAACGACACATTCACAAAACACATATTATTAAAAATACAGACAAAATAACTGACATTTCTTATTGTTCATATTTTTGGAGTAATACGCATTTAAATATTATTGTTATTTTTAATTTCTTTGGCTGCTGTTAACTGCTGCTACAATAAAATGAACATAACAAAAAAAAAAGACAAGTTAACGTTAAAACCCTAAAGGATAGTTGTTCCTGGGCTCTCCAGGGTTAAAAAAATGTGTTTATAGATTTAGTGTCTTTGATTTGTGGTTGAATATCAGTCCCATGACCTGATATGCTGCAGTAAAACGCAAATGACGAATGAATTCATCTTTCTTTAACTTTTGTTCTAAATTGAGGATTTTGGAAAATTTCATGTCCTTCAAATCAAAATTCTTCTGTTTTCAAATGTATTATCTTTTTATAAGGTAAACATTTATAATATTTTACTATAGCTGTAAAATTTATCATTTTTTTATTTAAAAAAGTAGATTTAATTGAACAGTTTTAGTCCTTTTAGTTTTTCATTTATCATTTATTTTTCACTGCCAATATCAAAAAATTCTTAGTTTGAGAAAACATCTTTTTTCTCAAAAATAGGAATTCTTGGTAAGACCTTTTCTTACCTCAATAGCAATTTTTGGTGCTTATTTAAGGGAAATCTACATTTTTGACCTGTTTTTACTGTAGTTTCTGAACGCACTTCAATCTGGAAGTTAGTCTGTTGCTTCTTGTACGTCTGTAGGAACCCTGGTATAGAATAAAAATTAGTTAAAGAAATAACACAACCACAAGATCAGTTTAAACTTCTCCTGCATCCATGTGCTCCTCTTCAGCGGTGAGAAATGACCGGAGCAAAAGGAAGGCGAAGAAGGAGGCGGTCAAGATGACCATCATGGAGACATACGAGCTGACGGCAGAGCTCGGCCTCGTCGTGGAGAAGATCTGCAGAGCTCACAGAGAGACGTTTCCCTCCCTTTGCCAGCTGGGAAAATACACCACAGTGAGTTTCAGCAATCTAAAGCTCTGAACTCATTCTGAACACACAGCTAGGGCACGTGTGGCGCCTTCAAGAACGAGCTGAACGTGGGTTCTTCAACGCGCTTTTTAGCGTACGGTGTTCACACTGGTCTGTTGCTACCTGATACTGGCGCGCCTCCTCACAGTTGGTGTGAAATGTCAAAGCGGTGCAAATCTGGAGAATCTTGCTCCAGTCTTTTGTATGTAGAGCCGCAAAAACAAACTTAAAAAAACTGGCATAGCGATGCGTGCATGTGAGAATTGCGAAGGCAGAAGCCCAAAACGTGCATATGCGCGCATTTACATAGACTTTTCAGTGGAGGTGGTTGCTCGAAAGCACGTTTCTGTTCCGTTGAACGTAGATGCCTTTGAATTCAGCTTTTGCTGAAACCAGCAGCAGAACTGTGTGGAAATGTCATGTTGTAGATCCACGTTTGAATATGATTAGGTGAAGAGTTAATCCATCATGTTCCACTGAAGACATCTCTATCAGCAACAAAAAAACTGCAAGGTTCCTCTTGGGTATGATGAGTCAGATTACAATAATCCATGGGATGTAAAGCGTGTTTAAACAGAGTTATGAGGACATTTCAGGCTTCATCGTAAGGCGAGGTGGAGTTTTCTTTTTGAAAGCCTGAATGAGAGGAGGATGAGTCAGAACTGGAAGAACGGGTAGCCTTCCTCCGACTGGAAAATATATATATAAATATATGTACTGATGTCATGTTGTGGACATGATGCAAAATTAAGTTTGTGCGAGACGTCACTACAAAAATATCAGTTATGTAATTTCCTTAAAAAAGTCTTGTAACCTGCTACCTGCTGCAAACAAAAGCTGAGCTTAGAGCTGATATTCAGGCATGGGAGGTTTTAGGATGACCATTCTGTGTTGAAATCCACAAAAAAGAGAGACCAAAAAACAACTCGGATCCTTGACCCTGACACCCTTTTGGTGTCTTCTTTTAAAAATTGTACTTATTATGAAATTAAAAAAAGATTTACAGT